>NC_081359.1:56368004-56690504 GCF_030684315.1 Stegostoma tigrinum | reverse complement strand
GCAAGCGGCAAGCTTGGTTTGCCATGTGCATTGTTTGGTTTCTCTGTTAAGTTTTTCATTATCAGTGTTGTTTGGAGAGTTTGCTGAGATAAGAGTGTGAATATCAATGAAGTGGTGTAATCAAGGAGTGCTGATTCTTGTTAATCAGTATCTTATTTGTTGTTCCTGGCGAGAATCCCATCACAACCGCTTGCAAAAATAGCTATGAAATGGAGTAAAATAATCTCACGTCACACTTCTTGCCTGATTCTACGGCACGTTTTACCATATGCCACATTGCTCACCTCCCAATAAGATTCTGCGCACAGTTACTGATAACTATTGACATCAGATTTTCTTCTTCCAGGATTATATTCCTGTACTCAAGTGTAATAACTAAATTAAGGTCTCCATTCTTATCATGATAAAACTTCTCATGAGCTGAAATACAAAACAAAAATTCACCTTCTCAAGAATGTGAAAAGGTGAATTGCAGATGACATGAGAATTCGCATTGTTACACGTGTTAAAATTTAGCAGCTTTTATGTTACTATTTTCACACAGGTTTGCTTTTGTTGCACCTTGAAGTGGAAGTGGTGGCATAAACATGGAGGTAGTTTCCAATCTGGCTGCAGAATCGTCTACAATTGAGCAGTTTTAGCTTTATGGGCGTGGGGGAATCTCACACGATTTACTCTGGGGAATATGTCATCAGTGTGGATATGAAACAAGGCTTTAAATGCTCTGTCATGATGGACAATGTGCATCTGGCTTCTCATAACATAATAGGTTACAAACTTCACAATCTGAAACTGATAAATGCAGTAGCAAAACTACAGTCTTATACTACATCCCAGATTATGTGATTTTAAAGCATTGACACTAGGGCTTCAACTGAAAATTAATATAACTTTCAGGCTACTTCAATGACAAGGCTAGGAAATGCATTGGATAGTCTGTTACATAAATATATGTGTGAGTAAAACTGGATCATTGTACCCACTTGGCACAGTTCTATCTACCTACAATGTCTAATTTTGCAATTCCATCCAGTCAAACAAGTCTTCAGGAGAATCTCACAGCTTGAAAAGAAATTGCTTTTTATACAGAAACACAATCTCCTGGTGTAAAGTTGTTATGAACAGTCATATTTTGCCTTGAATATTATATTATTATTTGGACTAAAATTCATATAAGCTGTTTGGAAACTGGGAAGTATTAAGCAATTACCTTACAAAAGGATGGGAACCAAGAATATTTCAATGGAAGGTGAGAACTGACCTCATAAATAACAGTTAATCATAGTTTGGGAGTACAGAACGTGAATATTGCTGAAAAAGACATTTTATTGAAAGTTTTCATCAGCACTTTTAAGAACATTTGTAAGAATACCATTCAATGGGAAAGCCAACATTTATACTGGACCAATATTCTGGTAAATTAGCCTGATGCATGCAAGAAGAAAAACTTAGATAAAATATATTTTTCAGAATACTCAAATGACTGTTCATATTTAAATTGCTATCTTATCTGATTATTAATAAAATGCTACATTCATTGTATTTAAGCATTATGATATGCTTCTATGGTCACCTAGATAAGGCAATTGAAAATGATTTGAAAGATTGTATGGTAGGAAATTCATATTTTTCAGCACAGCAATTGGTGACATGATAAACTGACAAAAATTAAATTGCAATTCAGAATATTATTAAAAACTACTTTTTTATGGGTTTTCCACAGGTTGTACTGAGTATGTAAAGGAAATTAAAATATTGGCCTGTCAAATTTTGTTCACTTGGGATTTAGTGGAAGATATGTTATGGTGATTACAAGTTGTGTGAACTTTATTTTAAATGTGATAAGTGAGCCTGGTGGAGAAGAGCAACAACTGCACACACGTTGTTTGAAACCAAATATGATGGGGTCAACTGTAGTACCTGACAAGTTTTTATTACATTGTTACTTTTCCATCCTAAGGGAACGCTGCAACCCACTTTGCTAAGTGGATATATTACAAGCTTTGTGCTATCATAGAAGCACAAATTAAATTATATTCAGCAAGAACATGCAAACTAAAGAAAAACAATGGTGAATTTGTGCGTGGCATAGTGAAATTGAATTCTTTAATTGGAAAATTGTTATAAGGTGGGGAATACAGTCAAAACAAATTTAGACCCTGTCAGCAGTTGGCCTGGAAGGTTTCAAAATCTAGCACTGACTGCAGGATTTCCATCTGTGGAATAAATTCTGACATTACAGTCCCGTCAGATCCCAATGCTGAATCTTTTCAGCAACATGGTTAAGTTGCAGTTTTAAAATGGAAAACAGTTTGTTAGCCTAAGCAATCATGCACAGGACAATACTGAGCCTGCCTTGCAAGATAGTTGAGAATCATTGCTCAGACTGACATTCATCTAAAGGGCATGGAGGAGAAACAGTGAAGAGGGAGACTGTTTTGCAAGGACAAGATTGAGGTAGTAATAAGGGGGGAGACACCCTTCATGGTGCTCCAACATGTTCCCACCAGTCAACAAAGCATCTGTAGAGTGATCACTTGTGACAAGATGCTGGCCCTACAACAATGCCAGTGCAGTAACTATGGCAGAATCCTTGTCACCTTAACACTGAGTCCATCACACTCAAGCATTATGGAGCTGGACAGGCACTAGCGAACTGTCTGCATCTGCCACATAGCCACCCACAGGTGGAGTAGCTTTTACGAGTGGTAGTGAAAGCAAGCCACCAGGTTGGCAATAACAGATAACACAGTGTGGAGCTGGAGGAATACAGCAGGCCAGGCAGCATCAGAGGAGCAGGAAAACTGATGCTTCGGATCAGCTCCCCTCCACCAGGTTGGTGTCTCACTTTACAGGTCACTTGTGTGTTTCTCTACATAAGTAAGTGAAAAAGTAATAGAAAATTTACCACAAAAAGTTTAATGTATGTTTACATCTCATCATAATGCCATATAGAAACAGATGTAAGCCATTCAGCCCATTGAATGTGTTCTGTCATTCAGTGAGATTACGAATGATTTGATAATCCTTAACATCATTTTCCTGTCCTTTCCCCAGAACCCTTGATCCCTTTACTGATTAAAAATCTGTCCATTTCATCCTTGAATATACCTAACCAAATAAGCCTGCTCAGCTATCTGTAGTAAAGAATTCAACAGATTCACTACCCTCTGAGAAAAAAACAAAACATCTTCCTCATCAAGGTCTTGAATAACTTTACTCTAGGGTTATGTCCTCTAGTCCTTGATGCTCCTACAAGGAGAAACAATCTGTCTGCATCTACCCAGAACCTTTTATGTTTCAGTAAGACTTCCTGTCATTCTTCTAAACTTCAATAGTTACACACTTAACGTATTCAACCTCCCCTCATGTGAAAATCCTTCTATATGTGGAATTAATTGATTGAACCTTCTCTGGACTGCCTCTTATGCTGATATATCTTTCTTTAGATAAGGGGCCCAAAACAATTCACATACTTCCAGGTGTGTTCTGACTAGCACTTTGTATGGTTTTAGTAATACCTCCCTATATTTATACTTCATTGTTTTTGAAATAAAGGCCAACACTCCATTTAACTTCCCCATTACCCACTGTGATATACACTGACTTTTTATGAGGTTTTGCCCAAGGATGCCCAAAGTTCTCTATGCTGTAGCTTTCTGCAGTATTTTTTCCATTTAAATAATATTCAGCTCTTCTATTATTCCTGCCAAAATGCATATCATCGTATTTCCATGCATTATATTCCAACTGTGAAGATTTTGTTCTCATACTTAACCTGTCCATGCCCCTCTGTAGACTCATTTGTGTCATCTTCACTGCTGACTGCTCATCTATTTTTGTGACATCAGCAAACTTGAAAGTACATTCCATTCTATCATTCAGTTCATAAATATATATGGAAAGTAATTGTGCCTTAACACTGATTCTTATACCAATCCACTAGTGACAGTTTGCCATCCTGAAAATGCTCCCTTTATCCCAACTGTTGATTAGCGAATCCTCTATCCATGTTAATATACAACCCCCATACCACTGGCTCTTATGAAGTAATATTATGTACTGTCCTTTACTGAACACTTCTTGGAAATCCAAATATCTTACAACTACTACTTCCTCTTTACCTATCCTGCTATTCTCATGAATGCATCAGGCAAGATTTTCCCTTCATGAGACCATGCTGTCTCCACTTGATTTTACAATTATTTCTAAATGGTGCACAATTCCATCCTTTATAAAGGACTCTAACATTTTTTTTCCAACAGCAGGAGTTAATGAGCTGATAATTACCATTTTTTTGACTCCCTCCCTTTTTGAACAAATATGTTACAATGACAACCCATCACCTTGATTGAATCTGTAATTCCTGGGAAAGTACTATCTATGCACCCATACTTCTGAAGCTACTTCTCAAAAAATCTTAGCCTGTAACCTATCAAGTCCTGGAGCCTTATCAGGATTTAACCCCATTAGTTTCTCTTGTACTTTTTCTATCGTGATAGTTATTACATTTGTTCCCTCCCCACCTCCTTTGGGCCTCCTTTTGGAAGGCTCTTAATGCCTCTACTATGAAAATGGATGCAACACATTTATTCAAACCCTCTGCCATTTTGAGGTTTGCCGTTGTTATTTCTCTAGCCTTATGCTCTAATGAGATATATTCATTTTTACCTTTCTTTTCCTTTCCTAAGTTTAAAGACAGCCTCATTGTCCACCTTAATATTACTTGCTAGCTTGACCTTATTGTATATTTTCTCCACCTTTATAAATTTTTGGTAATCTTGTTGGCTTTTAAAGCTTTCTCAATTATTTAGTTCACCACCAACCTTTGCTGTATTGTATATTTTTTTCTTTCAATTTGATACGATCTTTACCTTGCTTGGTTAACCACGGTCAGCTTATCTCCTTCTGAAAACCCTTCAGTCTCACAGGAATATATCTTTGTTGTGGTCATTGATTTATATACTTAAACATCTGCCATTATTCCTCAACATCCTTTCAGCTAGATTCCTTTCCCAGTCTATTCCAGCCACATTTTTGTGTAATCTTCCTAATTTAAGTTTAGCACAGTTGTTTGTTTCTGACCCAAGTTCCTCAATTCTAACCTGAAGTTGAATGCTAAATCCTACGATATTATGGCGGCTGTACCCTTGGAGTCTTGTTCTCTGAGACAGTTTATTAAAACTTCCTCTTACACAATACCAGATCCATAATAGCCAGATTCCAGGTTGAAGCCATAACATACTGTCCCACTTAACTGTCCGAAATATATGCTATGAATTCTTCCTCATGGCTACTTTTGCCAATTTTATTTTCCAAATCTATGTGAAGATTAAACACATGCGCAATTAGTGTACTATCCCATTTACAAGCCCACCATATCTCCTGATTTATTCACTGTCCTTCAGAACAGCTATTGTCATGGGGGGGGAGGAGGGGTGGTGTTGTAGACTACTCCTACCAGTATTACTTTTCCATTTTTATTTCTTCCCTCCATTCATGTGGATTCGGCTTCATTAGAGCCAAGATTGTTTCTTGGCATCACACTCATTATATTCTGTATTAATAAAGCCGCCCACCACACTTGTCTTCCTGCCTGTCCTTTCCAATCATCATATGACCCTGAATATTTAATTCCCAGCTTTGAGCTCCATGTAATCATTTCTATGTAATGGCTACATGACTATGACCAATTAACTCTATTTATTCTATTCACTCATTTATTTGTTCTGAATATTACATGCACTCAAGTACAGAGACATTAGCTTTGTCGTTTTTTTTTCCGTCATTCCCCCTTTGAATCTATTTGCTGCAGTTTTCTTACTCTTGCACACTCTGTTCCTTCTGTACAACTCTGGGCGTAATTTTCAAAACAATTGCACTATAATGCTGTCAACCCTTCTGCTTTGTAAACGTAGATACCCCTCTCATACTCCTCCTCCCCACCCCCACTCTAACTAGTTTAAAACCCTCTCTCCAGTTCAGATATTCGGTTTGCCAACATGGTTCAAGTGAAATTGGCCCCTATGGAACAACTTATTTCAGCCCCGGTGCTAGTGCTTGTCCCTTTGCAACTGAAATGTATTCCTCCCACATCAATTTCTAAGCCACACATTAAACTCCTTGACTGCATTTACCCTGACCAGATTGCCTGTAGCTCAGATAGTAATCCTAAGATTTTTACCTTGGAGTTTCTACTTTTTATCTCCTAACTGTTCAAAATTATACAACAATCAGAAACTCCTTTCTGATCCTTTCAAAGTCATTAGTACCAATGTTGATGACAACAACTGGAACTTCCCCTCCCACATTATGTTTCTCTTCAGCTTTTTAATGATGCCCTGAGTCCTGACATGAGGCAAACAATGCAGCCTTCATGGCTCCCACTGATGGCTGCTGAGGCTTCAATATGATTGTGTGCATTCTTCTATTCTGTTAAAAGTTATGCTGAATTTATGATCTATTACTTTCCCACCCCTTGTTCCACAGCCATATACCCCTATTACCCAAGGTCTGTAAATGCTGCTCTTCATTACTTGTCAGATTAAGCTAACAATAGTCCATACCCTTTTATGTCTTACGCTCTCACTGAAACTATGGGCTAAATGGCCTCTGCCTGTCTTCCTTCTCTCCCACCACAGTCCCTTCACCCAGCAATATGAACCCTGCATACTTAAGTTCCCAGTCTGTGTCCTCTTCCACCCAAAAGTAGATGTCCCACAATATTCTTATCAAGAGGACAGAGATATGATAGATAGCCACTGTCACAGAGTACAACCGGTTTGCTGCGAATGAGGGCCTACTTTGAGTCCTTCCCCTTCCCTGATGCTTTCCTGCTATTCTAGCTTGTCGCATGGGGTGTCATTACATTAGATTCCCTACAGTGTGGAAACAGGCCCTTCGGCCCAAAAAGCCCACACTGCCCCTTGAAGCATCCCACCCAGATCCATCCCCCTATAACGCGCACACCCCTGAACACTACGGGCAATTTTAGCGTGGCCAATCCACCTAGCCTGCACATCTTTGGACTGTGGGAGGAAGCTGGAGCACCCGGAGGAAACCCACACAAACACGGGGAGAACGTGCAAACTCCACACAGACAGTCGCCCGAGGTGGGAATCAAACCTGGGTCCCTGGCGCTGTGAGGCTGCAGTGCTAACCACTGAACCACCGTGCCTCCCCTATCATCTCCTAGCATCCCCCCACCAAACCCCGACCTTAAAAGAAAAATTCAAAACTGTAAATAACTTACTGATAACAAAATTGTTAAGAGGCAGGCTGGAAGAACACAGCAAGCCAGGCAGCATCTGGAGGAAAGGAGTAATCAATGTTTCGGGTGTTATTCATCTACCTTGGATTGTAGAATCTGCAGTATTTTTGGCTCCAACCTTGTTCAGAAGCATAACGGGCCATTTGTGCATTTGGATAGATGGTTTCGATTGCATCCCTTTTGCAGCCTTTTAAACCTGGAACATGCAGGTATGCAGGGAAAATTGACAGGCTAAGCAAAAGGACAAGTTTAAGCCCACATGCCTCAAATCTGCAGTCTCAGTCTAATAGAAATACAGGTTAAATTGTGTGAGACTTTTATGACAAATCGGCTGGATTAGGTTGGTTTGGCAGGTCCTTTCACAAAGGTACTTGTGAATTTAGATAATCTTTTTGTGAGGGAATCAGCTCCAAACCTGATCCTCCGGATCTAGACCTGCCCATTGCAATTTGCAACTTTTGCATGGCTACATACTCAGGTCAAGTCAACACATCTGGTTAACTGAATGGTATATTTATTTGCATGTCTCAGCATATCCATCAGGATGGACATGTTAGGAAAAGAACCATTGCAAGGACCACACAATGGGAGTTCCAGGAAAAAAATAAACATCAAAAATAGAAGTAACTATTGACATAGAGACTAAATTTCTTGTTAGGAGGCTTTCATGTAACTGCTTTTTTTAGTCCTCTTGGTGCTTTTAAGTTTTGAAGCAAGATTTGTTAGGTTTTTAATGAAATAATCAAAAAGATTGATGAAAGCAGAGTGGTAAACATTGTTTACTTGGACTTTCGTAAAGCCTTTTGCGAGGTTCCACATGGTAGACTAAATATTAAAGTTAGATCACACTGGATTCAGGGGGAGTGTGCTAATTGGATACAAAATTAGCTTTATGTTAGGAGGCAGAGGGTGGTGGTGGATGGTTGTTTTGCAGACTGGAGGCTTGTGACCAGCAGTGTGACTGGGTCCACTTTTGTTTGTCATTTATACAAAGAGTTTGGATAAAAATATGGAGGAATGGTTAGTAAGTTTGCAGATGACACCAACATTGGTGGTATGGTGGACAGTAAAGTACGTTATCTAAGATTACAAAGAGATCTTTATCAATTGAGTTGATGGGCTAAGGAGCAGCAGATAGAGTTTACCTTTGATAAACGTGTGGTATTGCATTTTTATAATTCAAACCTGAACAGAATTTGTATTTCACACTGCGCACCGCCCCCCCCCAACCCCCGATTAATGGTAGAGCCCTGGTTAGTGTTGTGGAACAGATAGTCCTCGGGTTACCATCACATAATTGGATGGTAAGGTGGCTCATTGAGGGCAACACAGTGGTTAGCACTGCTGCCTCACAGCACCAGGGGCCTGGATTCAATTCCACTCTCGGGTGACTGTGTGGAGTTTGTACATTCTTCCCGTGTCTGCATGTGTTTTTGCCGGGTGGTCCGGTTTCCTCCCATAGTCCAAAGATGTGCAAGTTAGGTAGATTGGCCATGCTAAATTCCCCATTGTGTTCAGGGATGTACAGGCTAGGTGGGTCATTCATGGGAATGCAGGGTTACAGGGATAGGTAGAGGGGTGGGTTTGGTTGGCATGCTATTTGGAGGATTGGTATGGACCCATTGGACTGAATGGCCAGTTTTCACACTCTAGGGATTCTATAATTTTATGAATTCTTTGAAATCTGTGTCACAGGTAAACAGGGTGCTTAAGAAGGTAGTTCACCGTTGCAACTTCCTCCTTCCTCTCCATCCAAGGGTCCAAATGCACCTTCCTGGTGAACCAGTGCTTTACCTACTCAACTTCACACAATCTAGTCTACTGCATTTACTGCTCACAATGTGGTCTCCTCAACACTGGGGAAACAAATAATAGTTTGAGTGACTGCTTAGCAGAACACCAACGTTTTGTCTTCAATAAAGTGCCCTGAACTATCAGAGATAGCAGGAACTGCTGATGCTGGGGAATCGGAGATAACAAGGTGTAGAGCTGGATGAACGCAGCAGGCCAAGCAGCATCAGAGGAGCAGGAAAGCTGACGTTTTGGGTCTGGACCCTTCTTCAGAAATGGGGAGGCGAAGGGGGCTATAGAATAAATAGAGAGGGGGGGAGGCACTGATGGAAGGTGGATATCAGAGGGTTGCAGTGGGACAGAGATCACTGAAGTCTTTCCAGAGGGAGGAGGTAACTTCCTCAAGGTAGGCATCCTTAGAAGAGACTTCGCAGTGGGGTTAAAACTCACTCAGAGATAGTAGGAATTGCTGATGCTGGAGTCTGAGATGACAAGGTGTAGGCTGGATGAACACAGCAGGCCAAGCAGCATCAGAGGAGCAGGAAAGCTCCACCTTCCATCAGTGCTTCCCCCCCTGTCTATTTATTCCAGAGTCCCCTTACCCTCCCCCATTTCTGAAGAAGGGTCTAGACCCGAAACGTCAGCTTTCCTGCTCCTCTGATGCTACCTGGCCTGCTGTGTTCATCTAGCTCTATACCTTGTTATCCCTGAGCTATCAGTTGCCTGTTACTTCAACACACCACCTATTTTCCTTGGCCAGCATCCCTGTGCCAGGCTTGCTGTAGTAGTCTAGTAAAGCTGAGCACTAACTGGAAGAACAACACCTCATTTTCTGTTTAGGGACTCTATAGTCTTCTAGACTCAATATCAAGTTCAACAATTTTAGGGTATCAGGCATTTTCTCCCGTGTCCTTACCTGAACCCTCATATACCAGGCCTTGTTATTGCATTGGTCGGCCTTTACACACAGACCATTGTTAACCGCTTTTATCCCCATTCATAGCTATTCACTCTCCTAGGCTGATCATTATTCATTCTTTTTTCTGTCCAACTATTCTTCTCTCTCTCTTTGGGCTCTATCTCCACCTATTATTCATTCCTTACACCCTATCTTCTGCATAAATACCAACCTATTCCTAGCTACCATCAGTTCTGATGAAGGGTCACTCGATTCTTTCTCTCTACAGATGCTGCTAGACCTGCTGAGCTTTTCCAGCAATTTCAGTTTTTGTTTTTGTTGGTTAAGAAGACGTTTAGCACGCTTGCCTGCATTGCTTAGATCTTTGAGTATTGGAGTGGAGGTGTCATGTTAAGATTGCACAGGATGTTGGTGAGGCCTCTTCTAAAATACAGTGTGCAATTCTCATCACCCTATTATAGGAAAGATATTATTAAACTGGAAAGGGTTCAGAAAAGACCCACCCAGGATGCAACCGGGAATGGAGGGTTTGAGATTATTTTTCAAAACAAGTCTGAAGCATTTTGATCATTGACAGACGGTATTCTCAAAGGAGCAACATCAATATTCTGCCAATCATTCCCTTTGTATGGATCACCCAGTCTAATTGGCTGACAATGATTTTGCATAACTAATCAACTAATTTGATTACCGATAATGGATTTGTTAATGAGAAGCATCCTCAGTTTATTGAGAAGCATCAATCTGAATGTAATTAATTATTGATGCTAGAACACTAAATAATTATGCAGTCAAATATCATCAAATATGTTTAAAATAGTGGAACTACAGAGCTAGAGTTTGTGATTTCTGGTAGGGTAAGTGTGGTAGAATATGATGTACAAATCTGCTTGTTTCCAGCTACCTCTACCATTTCAGCACAGTGCATCAATCATTGATTAGCCAATTAATGGCTGCTCAACATGAAGGTCAGACAATGAAAACTGAGAAAGGGACCCCATATCTGTCATGGCTCCAGAACATAATATAGGAATGTCTATTGAACTTTATTATCAAGGTTTATGTTTTCAAAGAAGGACATAAAGCCAACAGAATGCAAATTCAGTGGCTTTCTGGAGAGAGACAGAAAGAGAGAGAGAGACTCCAGAATGTCATACCTGACAATGTATCACAAATGTTTCAAAGGAGAAAATGCACTTCAACCAAAGCCTGTATTGTCCTGGGAGATCTCAAGCCATCAACATGAAAGCAAAAAATAGATAGCAGTCTGGACATGAGACATATTTTTAATAAAAACAGAAATGGCTGGACACTTTCAGCAGGACTGGCAGCATCTGTGGGGAGAAAGTAAAGTCAACATTTCAGGTCTAGTGACCCTTCTTCAAAACTGGTTTGTATCTCCACCTTTCAAGTGAGCTTCAACCCTGGTCTCTATGTATTAGTAACCTGAAGACTTATTGTGAGAATTAGTGTAGTATAAGGGTCACAGCTCTAAAAACAGCCATTTAAACACCTTTGTAGCACGGGTAAAGAAACAAAACACTATCACTCTGAAAGTTGCCAGTCAACAACTACGCGAAGGAATCTGGACAAAAGTGTTTTACTCAAACTACAAAGTCAAGAATCTTGAAATTGACAGTACATCGACCAATGTAAATGCTACTGGTATCATCCATTCCATTGGCTGTAATATTGAACCACCTGCTTTTCATAAACAGTTGTGGCCTCACTCTCATAGAAAGAATATTATCAAACTGGAGAGGGTTCAGAAGAGATTTACCAGGATGTTGCCAGGAATGGAGGGTTTGAGTTAGAAAAATAAGCTGGGATTTTGTTCATTGGAGTGTCCGAGGTTGACAGTTCACTTTGTAAAAGTTTATAAAATCTTGAGTGGTATAGATAAGGTGAATGGCAGGTGTGTTTTCTTCCCTTGAGTGGAGAATTTCAAGACTAGAGGGCATATTTTTAAGGTGAGAGGAGAAAGATATATTTAAAAAGTGGCATTTTTTTAACAGAGAGTGGCTCCTATGCGGAATGAACTTCCAGAAGGAATCATGGATGCAGGTACCATTACAACATTTAAATGACATTTAGATAAGTACATGAAAAAGAAATTTTCGAGGGATATGGCTACGTTCAGGCAGGTGGGACTAACTTAGTTTGGATTATGGTCAGCATGGACTGGTCGGAGCAAAAGGTCTGTTTCTGTGCAGTGTGACTCTATGACTATGACTGTAATTCAGATCTGGATCCATACATCTTCTCTATAACTGTTGCCTTTAAACAACATGACATCACCAACACAGGAAATGACATCACCAACCCAAGGAAACTGAAACAGGTAAATAGAAAGCCTCTAATAATCGCTATATGTGTCACATTAGTATTTCTTCTTTGTGTTTAGCAACTAGTAAATTCTCTCCTTGCTAAATCAAGAAAGCCTGATTAAATTTCCTCTTTCTAAAATGTAAGTTTATTTGAGCTAGGGAGAAAGTTATCCATAAGTGGAAGGACCCTTCAAAATCAGCCTTGTGACCAGCTGATTGGACTGAGTGAATATGCAAGGGATCCCATTCACCCCTCCTAGCCTGGGAGTTGACATTTTAATGGATCCCATCTAGGACCATATCAAGCGAGTTTTGAGAAGACTTGTAGCTCAGGCTGAGTTTCTGGATGTGAGTTTGCTCGCTGAGCTGGAAGGTTAGTGTTCAGACGTTTCATCAACATTTTTTATTTGAAAAAAATATACTTTATTCATAGAATTTACAAAACAAAACAGTTATACACCTACCCAGTCATGCAAGCCGACCCGGGTTACCCCGGGGGTACGTACACCAACTAAAGGCAAAAACAAAACAAAAAAGAAAGAAAAACAAAGCAAAGAAAATACCCCAGCAGTCGTCTCCCCGCAGAGTCCTCATTGGCCCCCTGACGAGTTGGGGAAGGCTCCAGCTGGGCCCAGTTACCAGATAGGGCCCTTTTTCTATTCTGGACGAGGGGTTTCATGGGGTGGTCTTTCTCCACCGCGCCTTGGCGGCGGCTGCCCCAAGCTTTAGCGCGTCCCTCAGCACGTAGTCCTGGACTTTGGAGTGCACCAGTCTGCAACATTCAGTCGGGGTCAGTTCTTTCAGCTGGCAGACCAGCAAGTTGCAGGCAGACCAGCAAGTTGCAGGCAGACCAAAGAGCGTCTTTCACCGCATTGATGGTCCTCCAGGCGCAGTTCATGTTGGTCTTGGTGTGCGTCCCAGGAAACAGCCCGTAGAGCACGGAGTTCCGTGTCACGGAGTTGCTTGGAACGAACCTCGACAAATACCACTGCATCCCCCTCCAGACCTCCTGCGCATAGGCACACTCCAGAAGGAGGTGATCGACAGTCTTGTCCCCCCGCAGCCGCCTCGAGGGCAGCGTGCGGTGGCGCAGAGATTCTGGGCATGCATAAAGAATCACACTGGCAGAGCCCCTGTCACTGCCAGCCAAGCAATGTCCTTGTGGTTGTTTGAAAGTTCTGGCGATGAGGCATTCTGCCAAACGACTTTGGCAGTCTGCGTGGGGAACCACACGACGAGATCCACCCTCTCCTTTTCGTGAAGGGTCTCGAGGATACTACGTGCTGACCACTGCCTGACGGCCTTGTGGTCAAAGGTGTTTCCCTTAGAAAATTTCTCCACGAAGGACAGGTGGTACGGGACGGTCCAACTACTCTGAGCGTTCCATGGCAACGAGGCCAGGCCCATCCTTCGCAACACCAGGGACAGGTAGAACCTCAGTAAGTAGTGACACTTGGTGCTTGCGTACTGAGGACTGATGCACAGCTTGATGCAGCCGCACACAAAGGTAGCCATCAGGGCGAGGGTGGTGTTCGGTACACCCTTTCCCCCATTTTCCAGGTCTTTGTACATGGTGTCCCTGCGGACCCGGTCCATCCTCGACCCCCAAATGAAGTGGAAGATGGCCCGGGTGACCACAGTGGTGCAGGTCCGGAATAGGCCAGGCCTGCGCCACATACAACAGTACCGAAAGCCCCTCGCACCTGACAACCAGGTTCTTACCCGCAATGGAGAGGGAACGGAGCATCCACCTGCCCAGCTTCTGCTTCAGTTTGGTGATACGCTCCTCCCAAGTCTTAGTGCACGCCCCAGCTCCACCAAACCAAACACCCAGCACCTTCAGGTAGTCTGCCCTGACGGTGAAGGGTATGAAGGAGCGGTCATACCAGTTCCTGAAGAACAAGACCTCGCTCTTACCCCCATTGACTTTGGCACCCGAGCCCAGTTCAAACTGGTCACAGATGTCCAACAGCCCACTCACCGATGATCGGTGCAGAAGACAGCGACGTCGTCCATGTACAGGGAGGTCATGGCCTGAAGGCCTCTGCTGTCTGGATAGTCACGCCCTTCAGGCTCACGTCTTTCCTGATGGATGCGGCGAAGGGCTCCACACAGCACACGAATAAGGCAGGAGAGAGCGGGCAGCCCTGCCTGACTCCAGATCTGACAGGAAAACTGTCCGATTCCCACCCGTTGATCAAGACTGCACTAACGATGTTGGTGTAGAGCAGCCGGATCCAATTGCGGATGCCCTCCCTGAACCCCAATTTGGAGAGGACGTCCCTCATGTAAGCATGAGAGACCCCGTCGAAGGCCTCCTCCTGGTCCAGGCTGACGAGGCAGATGTCTACCCTACCCGCCTGTCCTGTACGTAGGCGATCATACCCCTGATGAGCGCGAGGCTCTCAGCGATCTTCCTGCCTGGCACAGCACAGGTTTGGTCAGGGTGAATCACCGACTCCAGGACAGACCTGACCTGGTTGGCTATGACCTTGGTCAGGATTTTGTAGTCCATGTTCAATAGTGAAATGGGATGCCAATTCTTAATTTCTTCCCTCTCCACCTTCCTCTTGTAAATAAGGGTGATGATGCCCTTCCTCATGGACTCGCACATTTCCACTGCCCGAAGCGCACAATCGTACACCTCCAGCAGGTCCTGTCCGAGCAGGTCCCACAGTGCGGAATACATGTCGACCAGTAAGCGGTCGTTCCCGGGAGTCTTATTCCTCTCCAAGGACTTGAGGGCACTGGTCAGTTCGTCCAGGGATATCGGCCGGTCCAGCCACTTCCTCGTGCCGTCATCTAAGACCTCCGTGATAGACGACAGGAACGACTCAGAAGCCGTGCTGTCTGTGGGCTTTGCGTCGTACAGTCAGGCATAAACGGATCTGTTGATCCTCAAAGTGTCGGGCCGAGACGACGTCACCGAGCCGTTGTCCTCCTTCAGCCGGCTAAGCACAGAGCTCTCTTTGTGCACCTTCTGAAAGAAGAAACACGAGCACGTCTCGTCCTCCTCCACGGAGCGGACCCTGGACCGGAAGATTATCCTGGAGGCCTCTGCGACGAAGAGCGAGGCTTGCTGGCCCCTCACCTTGCGGAGGTCCTCCGTGACATTGACCCCCATCAACTGCAGAAGGGGCAGGTTCTGCACCCTTTTCTGGAGTCGCGACAGCTCTCCCCGCCTCTCTCGCGCTTTCCGAACACCCTTGAGGACAAAGAACCTCTTGATGTTCTCCTTCACCGTCTCCCACCAGTCGCCCGGAGACTCAAAGAGGGGTTTCACGGGTCTCTAACTGGCGTATTCCCTCTTAAGCTCCTCAACGTTCTTTCTGGGGTCAACAGAGTCGTGTTGAGCTTCCCCGTCCCCTTGCCAGCCTGCTGGTCGTCCTGAAAGTGACAGTCGGCCAGCAGAAGGCAGTGGTCAGAGAAGAACACCGGCTCGATGCCGGTCGACCTGACCGAGAACGCCCGTGACACAAACAGGAAGTCTATCCTTGAGCGGATAGACCATCTGACCGCAACCAGGTATACCTCCGCTGCGCTCCATCTGCAGGGGTGCTGAAGACGTCGAGCAGCTTGGCGTCCTCCACCGTGCCCATCAGGAATCTGGACGTGACATCCAGTTGGCTCCCCCCACCCGCTGTCCCCACACCGGATCTTCCATCTGCATCGATGATGCAGTTGAAGTCTCCGCCTAGGATGACCGGCCTGGACGTAGCCAGCAGGGGTGGAAGCCGCTGCAGGACGGCCAACCGCTCACTCTGTACCGCTGGGGCTTACACGCTGATCAGCCTCAGGGGAGTGTTCCTGTAGGTGACGTCAGCCACCTCCTGAACTTGAGAGATGGTGAAGTTGCGCCCCCGCAGCAGAATAGCCAGGCCCGAGGACCAACAGTCGTTACCCCTCGACCAGATCAAAGGCCCACTGGTCCAGGTGTTGGACCATTTCCCGTACCTGCTGAGGTGCAGTATCCCGCACTCCTGCAGAAACAGGAGGTCCGCCTTGACGGTGGTCAGGTAGGCCAACGTGGACACACATCTTGCGGTGGACTTGACGCTGCGCACATTAATGCTCACAACTCGTACCCCCATTGTGGGCAGTGACCGCAGTACCCTCCCCAAGTCCAAGGTCCAGCACCTCCATCTGTCCCTTCATGCCCGTTGCCCGGGCTAACTGCTGGACGCTCTCTGGGCTCAGGAAGCCGTCCGTGCTGCCTTCCTGGTGGCAACCCCCCATTAGGAGGCAGGAGAGTCCGGCTCTGAGTCAGGCTGGGGATGCGCTGATCCCTCCTTCCTGCCTGGAAGTTCCAGGGGGCCCTCCAGGGCCCCAGCGGCACGTGACTGGGTATCGGAGGGAGCCTCAGGATGCCTCCCGTCACCTGGAAGCGGGGTGCTGCTTTCCTTCTCCCTTGAGATCTTTAGCTTCTGCTTTGGGCAGGCTTCCTCCGAATCTCCCTTGTCAGAGGAGCTCTTATAGCCCCCCTGTAGCTGCCTCTTCCGCCTGATGGTTGCGGTGCCTGGGCCTGCCACGCGCCTTCCTCCTCGCTTTTCGGACCGTCGTCCACTCCCCTGGGTCACCTGTCGCCTCCTCCATCGACTCCGGGTTGTCGGGCGGGGAGAGTGAAGCCTGCAGGTGCACTTTGCTGGCCTCGGGTCCATCCTGCGGGGCTGGGCCCTCCTGCACGATGTGGCCCTCCTGCACATTAGGGGGGTCCTTGCAGGGCCCTGGTGCCTTCCTCTCCTCCGGGGGGGCTTGCCCCGCATTGTCCCTGCAGGCGACCTGGTCGTAGGTGGTCCCCCGCCGCGGGCGTGCCCTATAGAGGTGGCCCGCTTCCCCGCAAAGGTTGCAGCTTTTTTCTTTTGGGCATTCCTTTGCAAGGTGTCCCTCCTCCCTGCAGTTCCTGCAGACGGTGACTTTGCAGTTGGCCGCCACATGACCTGACCTACCACAGGCATGGCAGACTTTAGGTTGCCCTGCGTAGGTCAGGTAGCCCTTGCTCCCGCCGATCACGAAGCTGGACGGTGGGTGTACAATGTTCCCATCCGCGCCCATCCTCAGCCTCACCCTGACCTGCCTCTTACTGGCCCAGATCCCGAAGGGGTCCATGATGTTGGTTCGGTCCCCTTCCACCTTCACGTACCTGCCGAGGAAGGTCAGGACATCAACTGCTGGCACATGCGGGTTGTACATGTGTACAGTCACCATACAGCTTCTCTGCACCGGCATCACGAACAGCGGGACAGCGGTCAGTACAGAGAGGGGGCCCTCACCTCCTTTCTCCTTGAAAACCTCCAGGAAGCGCTCGCAAAGCTTGGCACTCCTGAAGGTTACATCGTAAGAACCTCTTCCAGGGAAATCCTGCAGGCAGTAAATGTCCACAGCAGTGAACCTACAACAGTCCAAGAGGACCCTGTTCACGAAGAAGATGCGGTCCACAGGTGCACCTTCATCCACCTTCTTCACGGAAACGCAGATGGTGTTCTGGGCCCCCTGACCCAGGGCACGAGCACTCGCTGCAGCCATCGTTGCAGGTTGGCTGTTCCCCTAAATCAGCGTTAGGCCGAAGCCAGCATTAAGATCCACCGGTTGCAAGGGTGCACAGCCAACCCAACATCTTCCTTCCACCTCCAACACACTCGCGGTCTCCTCTTCTCAGTCCACAAAAGAGTGGGTCTTTATTTTGATCCTGATGTAAGCTGGTTCACTGAGCTGGAAGGTTTGTTCCCAGACAATCCATCACCATTCTCGGTAACATCAGCAGTGAGCCTCCGGTGAAGCGCTGGTGTTATGTCCCATTTTCTATTTATCTGTTTAGGGTTCCTTGGGTTGATGATGTCATTTCCTGCATTGGTGATGTCATTTCCTGTTCTTTTTCTCAGAGGGTGGTAGATTGGCTCCAAATCAATGTGTTTGTTGATGGAGTTCTGGTTGGAATGCCATGCTTCTAGGAATTCTCGTGCGTGTCTCTGTTTGGCTTGTCCTGGATGGATTCAGACAAAGTCTCTACGGAAAGAGTTAAGAAATGGGAGTGCTACTGTTTTCAGCATGTTCCATGTGTAAAAATATTCAAACGGTTCAGATGATATTTAAGAAGGATGGAGTGTGTTGTCCAATATGAATCACGGGTTATTCATAGGTTGTGGTTAGGTTAACATCATTTTAGCCACATGTATTAATTTTAGTAAAAATATATTGCGTAAATGTAAATGCAAACAAATACTATAAGCATTCAGAAGCACAGGAGAAAAGTACTCTGAAGAGCACTTAAAAATAACTTTTCTTAGCGACTTGCTATGAAATAAACTGTTAAATACACAAGATAACACAGTATGAACACAGCTGGCCAAGCAACATCAGAGGAGCCGGCAAGTTTGAAAAAGTTTTCTTTTTTTCTGAAGAAGGGTCCCGACCCAAAACGTCAAACTTCCCTGCTCCTCTGATGCTGCTTGGCCTGCTGTGTTCATCCAGCTTCACACCGTGTTATCTCGGATTCTCCAGCATCGGCAGTTCCTACTGTCTCTGTTAAATATGCACTCTGTACCAATGATTATTCAGAACCTTAATGACAATATCTGTTATTTTTTCAAAAATGTAATTGGTCATACCTGGATTATCAGTTAGTCAAGCAAAGCTAATGCATTGGACACAGCTCAATAGTCCAATAAAAATCAAGTGATTACATGTATTTCAAGACAGGATGAAATAAAGACAATATTTAGTAAAATCGGGAAAACACTAACTGATTTGTGAATAAGTATCTCTCATGAACAATCGCAAAACCATTGCTTGATTTAGTTCTGAAAAACAAAATCGAGCAATTAACTAACAGTGGGAAAACAAAAAATGAAATAGTAACCTCAACATACCTTGATTAGGAAAAGAAAATGAAGAGTTGAAGAGTACTCAACGCAAAAAAACAGCAAAGGTGAGCTAGATAAAATGTGTGGACCCAAGTAACTCGGGGGAAAAGTCATCAAACAGGCCGTGAAAAATTTTCAAATATTGAAACCATGACATTTGCAAATATTAAACACAAAAACAAGGGTGAAGAGGACAGATTAAGAATAGTTTCCTTTGGTGAGGAGATTAAACTGAAATGTTGGAGAACTATAGGATAACATTTAAAGCAAAGAAAAGAAAATCATGAGGAGTATTAAAAATGTAGTGGGAAGGTGAAGAGAGACATTAGAGAGTGTGAAAGGCAAATTTTAATACAAGCCAATAGATAAGATGAAGGGAAATTGCCTTGACTTTTGTTGCATATTAAAAGGAAAAGAAAGTAATTAAAGTGATGGCCGCATTATTCAGAGGAAGGAAGGAAGGAATCAGCTTGATCAAGACATTTATCATGATAGCATTTATTTCACAAATGGTAGTTGAAATCAGAAAATACCTGTGCTGGGGAGAATTTGGAATATTTGATGGCGATAACTACAGAAAATGAATTTACTCTGTCGAATATCCAAGCTGAGACAAATTGATGTTACTAAGAAGTTTATTCAAGATCAGAGATAATGGGAACTGCAGATGCTGGAGGATCCAAGATAACAAAGTGTGAAGCTGGATGAACACAGCAGGTCAAGCAGCATCTTAGGAGCACAAAAGCTGACGTTTCGAGCCTAGACCCTTCATCAGAAAAGGGGGATGTGGAGAGGATTCTGAAATAAATAGGGAGAGACGGGGAGGTGGACCAAAGATGGATAAAGTAGAACATAGGTGAAGGGGAGAGTATAGGTGCCAAGGTAGGGAGGGGATATGTCAGTCCGGGGAGGACAGGCAGGTCAAGGCCCTCCCTACCATGCTTCTTGGCCTGCTGTATTCATCCAGCGCCACACTTTGTTATCTCATAGTTTATTCAAGAACTTTTTTTTCTTTTATTCCTGCATAAATACGACAACCTCCATTCCTTGATAACAGAAGTAGGGACATTAACAAAAGGAAAGGTTCAGGAAATAGTTAACAGATAAATAGAATAAACAAAAGGATTGCAGTTTAATTTCAATGTGAACAGAGTATATTTATGCATGCTGACAAGAAAAATGTAGTGAAAGTATGCATTCTATGGGAGGACCCTGAAGGAAATGAATGAACATAGAATCAGCGAGGTTCTGGTTTTACTTTCAGTAGTAAAGGGCAATACGTCACTGCTAAGTTCAAAAATGGCTGCTGACAAAAATGTCCCAAACCCTGAGGCATTGCTTTCTACCCTATAACATTGTTGTGATGCTGTTAAAGGACATTAATTTTGAAAGAGAAATCCAAACACCCAGTCAATAACTGACAGAGCTATACTGCAAGAGTTTAATTCATAAAAACAAAAACAAAAACAAATTTAATGTAAAGAGAAAATTAACTAATGTAAATAAGACTAACTTAACACGATTGTTTATGAAGACTTACAAGCAAAGTTCGACTCTTTACTTCCCCAAAGGGTTTGTTGGTACGTTAAAAGAACCTTGAAGTTCATTCACCTCTTCTGGGACAGCATAAAAATTTGCCAAAACGTATCAGACTTTTACATTAATTTTCCTCAGTATTGCAGCATTCAACAAAGTTAAAAAATTCCAAAGCAAATCTTCTGTTTAGTTTTTCTTTAAAGGCTCTCTTTAAAGAACTGTGGACTCTTCTGCACCTTGATTAAGCTCCCAGCAGATATCCAATTGGAACATTTGCAACAATTTTCAACCAAAAATGCTGTGGGTCTGTCATTTTAGCCTCCAAAGGTCACCAGCAAGTACAACCAATTCAACTCACTCCATGTGATGTCAGGAAATGGCTGAAGGCACTGGATACTACAAAGGCTATGACCCTTGACAACACCCCAGCAACAATGCTACAAACATGTGCTCCCGAACTTGCCCTAACCATACCAAACTGTTCCAGTACAGTCATAACACTGACATCTACCCAACTATGTGAAAAAGTGCCCAGGTACGCCCTACACACAAGAGGTAAGACAAATCCAGCCATGCCAATTACCACCCTATCAGTCTACTCTTGATCATCAGTAAATTGACCTAAGGTACCGTCAACAATGCTATCTATAAAAGTGTAGGGGCATTCTTAAGCAGGAGATTAGGAAGGCAAAGAGAGGATATGAGATAACATTGGCAAATGAGGTTAGGGATAATCCAAAGAGATCTACAAGTACATTATGAGCAAAAGAGCAACTACAGAGTAGAGTATGCCCACTTAAAGAACAAAAAGGTCATCATAGTGTGGACAGTCAGGAGATGGGCAAGGTATTAAATGAATATTTCACATCAGTTTTTACTGTGAAGAAAGAAATGGAGGCTAGAGAACTCATGAAAATAAATATTAATGTTTTGAAAACAGTTCACATTAGAGATGAGGAAGTGCTGGAGGTCTTAGAAAATATTAAAGTGGTTAAATCTCCAGGTCTTGATCTATTATATTCTAAGGTGGCCAAGACTGAATGCAGCCATAGCTGCTTTGGTAGGCCAGAACACCAACAAGGGCATAAAATTACCATCGGCTGTTTCCCCACATTCGAGTGACTGCTCGAGTAAACCTTGGACTCAATGAAACATCGACTATGCAGGTCCAATCATGATCTCAATGTTCTTAATCGTTGTGGATGCCCACATGAAGTGGCTGAGGATGCATAGAGTTCATTCTTCAAACAGAGGAACGATGATAGAAAAACTGCATGCATCTTTTGCAATACACGGGCTCCTAGAAGTGTTAGTCTCAGATAATAGGCCATCATTTACCAGCAGGCAATTTGAGTATTTCCTAATGTCAAATGGTATTTGACATAAGGACAGTTCTGGCAGAAAGAGCAATCTAAACTTTGAAAGCAGGCTTACCGAAACAGCCTACTGATTCACTCGACACAAAACTGTCCTAGTTCCTATTTGATTATAGAACCACCCTGATGCAACTACAGGGATAGCTCCAGAAGAGTTGTTAATGGGGAGAACACTCTGCATCAGATTAAATCTGATCTTCTCAGACCTGGAGGGGAGGATGAAATGGCATCAGGAACGACCATGCCAGACACAAGACTTCAGTAAGTGAGAGGGAGAGATTACTTCAGGGTGCAAAGTTTGGTGTATGAAGCACAAGAATGGCCCTGCATGGATAACAGGCATTGGTGACACATAGTTAGGTGAGATGATGTATAAAATTCACATAGGCGCAACAGTCCTGAACAAGCATGTGGACCATATGAAAACTGCAAACTTGCAAACAATGCCAGAGCAAAATTTGCCCAGGCTTCCTGACAGTTCCAGAACCCATGGTTTCTCCCTCTCCATTGAGTGTTGGAATCTGGGATAGACATGGTGGATGCCACCACCTTGACACTTTTGCGGCCTGAAGAAGAGAATGAATTTCTTCCGAGATGCTCCAGGCACGAGAGACAAGCTACAATGCGTTACACATTGCTCATATCAGAGGCAGAGTTGGAGGAACCTGACCCATTGCTAAAATGCCACAGGTAGAGCTACAAAAAAAATGGCTTATGTACTTAGACTCGAAACAGAAGGGATGCAGTGACTATAGCAATATCAGCCAGATGCACCTCATAGAATATGAATTCCCTGATTGGAGCTGGTAATCTGGTCCAATCAGGGAACCCTGGCTGACAGACAACGACATGAGTGCCAGACATCCTGCTCACTCTGAGACCTGGTTCTGAAGGAGCTGGATTGGTGTCAAGGACTTTCCACATGTAAATAAAAGGTGATTGGCTACCTGCCTCTGTGCAGTTATTTCAGCTACAAGAGCAGGTCAGTAACTGAGAATCCTGCAGTAACTGATTTCCTGCCTCTCCAAAGCCTGTCCACTGCCTGTGACTATCTTGTAATTACCTGTTACAAGGTGCAAATCATGAGTGTGATGGAATACTACTTCCTTCCTTTCTGAAGTTCCTGTTTAAGTCAACCACCATCATGACTTCACCATAAATTGACATTCCTTCTGCATTACTGGGTCAAAGCCCTGGAGCCCTCTCTTTCACGGCATTGTGCATGTATCTGTACAAAATGGCAACCACCATTTTCTCAATTGAAACAAGGGATGGACAATAAATACTGCAAAACATGGGGCAAACAGCTTGAAGAGTTAAGTAGATTATAGGTTTGGAGGTCTGATAATTCGCTTTCACCTATGCATGTCGCTGCTAAGATCTCATTCTGTGTTTGGTGCCTCCTGACACTCCCTTTCAGTTGGTCACAATCCAGAGACTTCCATGATTCAACAGTGTTTCCAGCTTCTTCTTTACAGTCTCCTGTCATGACTGACTTTCAAGTGGAACTGCCACTTCAGAGTTCTGGTGCCTGGTATATGACTGAGATGTTCTGTCCAACAGAGTTGGCTTTAAGCACTGATTCTCAAAACTGGAAAGGTTACAAGCCTCAGATAATAACCAACTATTAAGCATATTTTCTGCACAGAAAAATATCATCTAATATCCCTGAAAATGACCAGTCTCAACTGCACTGCGAAAGGTCCATTAGCAGACGAAGCCAAGCATATCAGAAGCGATCAGTATTTTTTGGTCTTGATTCTTGCAGAGTTCTATGGAGACATTAAACCAAACCAAATCTATATTCACAATGGCTTCCATTTTATTAATGCCCAATTAATCTCAAATCATATCACCAGAATTATATAAGGCATTGTCAGATCTGCAAGATTTGTTTACCATTCAGCAGCCAAACATCACCCCACTTTTTTAATAATGACCAAAATGTCCAAAATGGCTGCTAAGGGACAAAGGTTTAAATGTACTAATTTGGCTCACGATTACCTAAGCAAAACTCCAAAATATTTGAGCTGGCTAGACATAATCATCACCATGGCATAGCAAACAGGAGTATCAAGCTGTCTTTAGAAATTCTAAACCAAACATGATATTAATTTTATAGATATGGAGATCACTCCCTAAGTATTACAGAGTAGTTTGCACGTAAATGTAACCTGCTCCATACTTCATTACGTAACTGATTGGTGACAATTTCAGAAGGAGGCAGTGTGAATGTAAGGAGCTATCTAATGCAGATCAGTTGGTCAAAGCAAGATTGAAACATGAGAACAAGAGTCATTGTAAGACTGTTCATGAAGAATTTAATTACGTGACAGTTTAGCTCAAGAGGTCTCAACAACGCAATGAAGTGCATTGGGACTAACAGTCCTGGAATCCTTTGTTGCTACTCCTCTAATCCTACAATCATACACATTGAAATTATTCTGCCAATTTTCACACCCAGACTTCCTGCAATACAGAACCATAAATTGCTCTTTATTAAAATAGGAGTGGAGCATTAAATCACCTGTGCCAGTTCTGCCATCCAAATAGATTACGGTGATCTACAACGCAATTGCATTTACCTGCCTATACCTTGCTATTCATATATTTTGACACCCTTAGACCTATAAAAATCAACAAGCTTCGTTTGTGAAGATCTGAATAGACCCAAGACTTGTTTTTTGGAAAACTGTGTTCCTGAATTCCACTATCCTTTGTGGGAATAAGTACTTCCTATTTTCACAAATTCTAATTTTAAGATTCTGTTCTCTGAGTCTGGAGTTTCCTTAACAGAGGAAATTAATTATTTGCTTTTATTCTGTCAAATCCCTTTAAAATTTTGAACACTTGAACAATACTTTATCCATGGTGCACTGTTCCCAATGGCAGAACTGCATTTCTGTTCGCCTCCATTTGCCCTGTTGCCCCATTCTACTGATTATTGTTAAATATTAAAGGGCAGAGGCAGGCAATCAAGACACGTAATCCTACAATAGGGCGCTTTTCATGGTATTACTTACTGTGAGTTAAGAATGCATCATGTGTGAGTGTGATAATAGAGTCTGCTACATAAACAGGGAGGGTCTGCAGCACAATTTGTATCGACTGGAGACCTGAACATTATTTATTTATTTGTCTGTGTGTAGAAGCTGGTAGTTAATCTCAATTCACTCTGCCCTGCACCTTCGTCCCTCTGTCTCATACATTTCCAATTGGGCAGGTTACATTGCACTAAAATATCATGGTTTGTGTAAATGGATAGTGAAACATCAAATTTCTCAAAGCTCTTGGTCGTGTAATTAAATAATTTTAAACTTGTTTTCTTACTTTTTATCCTTGGATCAAGTACAAATATGGCCTCATATTTCTCAATATTAAATTCTAATCAACCACAGATGTCTCTATTATTTATCAGTATGGGGTAAAACTGTCTTAGTATAGTTGGAGGTGAACAGAGTTGTAAACATCTTTTTAGTTTGTCCATGTGATGTAACCATCAATGGCAAAAACAGGATCTGTGGTCCTCCCTAATTTCACTTGAGGAGTTGCCAGATTGAGAGTATAAAATGCTCCAAGTTGCAAGCAAGTGGGCAGACAGCTCTTTTAATATGCCTGAAATGGAATCAATACTTGTGATCTAAGTATATGTATTTAAGTATGACCATAATTGAACAATTGCTGATTTATTTTTTAATAGAAAATCCAATTTCTCTGTGAAATAGGAAATAAAATGCACAAGTAATGCCTTGGCATGGCATACAGTGGCAAATCTGTAACTCAAGCAAATACAATGCGCTAGTTTCCAAAAACATCTGTTTTTTTTAACCAGTTCTCAAACAAAATGCTCACTGACATTGCTGATGCACAGCTGTAGTATGCTTCGAAACTGTCCTTTCATAAACTCACTTATCTATCTGATTCTGCTCTGAAATTCTGCCGTCTGCACAATTTATAATTTAAAGATTTACATAATGTGAAAGCATATTATTGCCTTTTATTGACGTAAGTGTCTTCTTCCTGTTGTTTACTTACAGCCAGCTCCAAGAGATGGAAATGCTGTTTTTTTTATTTATTCATAGGTTGGTTATGCTGGCTAGGCCACACTCCACTGCCCACTCATAATTGATTGAGAGCAGAAAAGAGTCAACCACATTGCTGTATGTCTGGAGTCACATGTTGGCCAGACCAGGTAGATTGCTTTAATTGAAAGACATCAGTCATTATCCTGCTGCTCTGGACTACTAGCCCAGTGACATTGACACTACAACTTTGTCCCTCCTTTTTCTCCCATTCTGTTAACAATAAAAACTGAGGAGTTTTGGAACATTTCTTAAGCATCCTCCAGAAAATCCTGTAAGTGTTCTTATTTAAGTAGCTCAAGTACAACTTGCAAGCTTCATCCACTGTGACCTTAAATTCATTGGCATGAGTCCTATTCAATGCTAACTGATGTTTCAAGTGAGCAGTATTAATATTTAAATTGGTCATTCCATCATGATATCCAGTGTACTTATCATTCACATCAGGTGAGAATGTGTTAAAGCCCATAATTTCAAGTATTGATACCATTGAACAGGCATAAAGCAGGGTGCAATGGTTGAAATTGTCTATAAATTTTGTATTTGTAACAAAAACTAAAAGCACAATGTGCTAATATTATAGGTCTACAAAGATCAATGTATGGATTTTCAACCTCAGGGGAATAAACCTTAAATCCATGCAATTTAGTTATTCTTAACATAATCATTATTGTATTAAGTATTGACAACGCAGGACCAGAGGCTATATCTTACAATTTTCTTCAATGCTTATCAATGTTCCTGAAAGGATAAAACAATTTAAAATGAACAAGAATGATCTGTCATAATTTCTTTTAGCTTTTAGTTTTCTGCAATGTTTCCTTTTGATCTAAGATGATCATTTAGCAAAGCAGTTCTTAAAATATAATACATTTACATCACTATAATCTACGGCAATGAAAACATCTTTGATGCAAAACTGCAAACAAATATTTGGTGTCCACTTGTGGAAACCTCTATTGATTGGTTAAGCACACAAGGTTTTCATGAAGCTAACTAAATGTCTGAAATACACATCGCACTAACCTCTTCCAAATAGCTTTTGACAACAGGATCAGAGAGATTGCAAGTGTGTAACATCTTGAAGATAATATGTTCGACTCAGATGAACATTCATGACCTTTAGCAAAGGCTATCATCCATAAAGGCAACATTGCAGGCAGAGGGATAAAGTGGCAGCTTTTCAGCGCAGCTATCGGGTTACTGCATGTTTCTGCTCCATCATCAATCACCATAGACAAAGCTGCAACTCCTGACAATCATGGAAAAGCACCAGGAGCACAGAACCTCTGACTGCTGTAAAAAGACAAACGGTGTGGTAGATCATTTAGAAATCTCTCTCTACACTAATTAATTTTTTTTTAAAAATCAAGTACATTTTCTTTTATTACAATGGGAACCTCTAAAAAAATCAAAGAAGTTTGCTTGTTCTTAAGCTGATGCCTTTCAACCTAATCATTGTCATCTTACACTGTGCTTGATATATGGATCAAAATGATTTCTCGTTTAGAAACTTGGGACAGTAAATTCAGCTCCTCAGCACCCAGCTTTTCTAGTGCAAGTCACTCTGGCTGCCACTTTTGTGATGGCATCAGCATTCAGTGAGGGAATATGTAACACAGATTGGACACCAGTGCTGCTATTGTCAGGCTCTATATCCGAAATATGCACTGAGTTAACTTTGCACAGCTGAGCACATGATTAGATGAAAAAAATGGCCTGTTGGCCAGGGAACAAGGTGGTGTGATGAGTATGGAGTCATTTTTGCAGACAGAATGTAGGAATTCTGCAAAGTGGTCACCCATTCTGTGTTTATCTCCCCAGTGTAGAAGAGACCACCTTGAGAGTGAATACAGAAGACTGAATGAGTGAAGTGCAGGCAAATCACTGCTTCACCTGGAAGGTGCATTTGGGGCCTTGGCTAGTGAGAATGGAGCAAGTAAAACAGACAAGTGTTGCACCTTCTGCAATTGCATATGAGAGCATGGGGAGGTGTTAGGAGTGGAGGAGGAGTGGACCTGGGGTGAGCGGTCCCTGCAAAATGCTAACAAGGGAGGGAAAGGGAATATTTGTCTACTCCTAGCAATCCTCTGGAGAGGGTGGAAATGGCAGCTTATGATCCTTTTGCTATCGATGATGATGGATGAAAAATGAGGACTGGTTGAGCCTACGAGTGTTCCAGGACAGAAGAGAATCTGTGAGGGCAGAAGTGTGGGAAATGGGTCGAACATGCCAGCCATGGTGGCAGGGAATCTTAAGTTGAGGAAAAAGGTGGACACTTCTGAGGTGCCTCACAGGCAGAAAGCATCTTTGCAGCAGATATGACAGAGATGGCGAAACTAGAAGAATGGGGTCCTTAAAAGAAGCAGAGTTTGAGAATGCATAGGCCAGATAACTGAAGGAGTCATAAGTGCCAGTTTCAGATCTCAGAATTGGTCACCTTTATGTCTTTGAAATGCTTACTAGGTCATGCACACTTATTTCTGTCTGAATGATCAATTCATCCATTTTGTTATAAAAGTACATTAATTCAGATACAGGGCTCTAATTCTGTCTTTGTAACTCCTATAAACTCTGGCCTTAACTTCTCCCACTTCTTTAAGCTTTTATACTCTGTCTCTTCCTGTCACACTCACATTATCATCACCCACCTCACTTGTCCACTCAATATTGTTGTCACAGACAGCGTGTGAGTGGAGCTCTGATGAGATATAAAATAGATGAGTAAACAGCAAAGTAATTTATTTTTGTAATGAGTTCAAAAAGCCAGAAGGTAAAGAGTGTGGCAGAGAATAAGTTTTAAGTAGAACGGCAGAATGGAATGAGAGTGAGCATCAGGAAGTGAGGTAAAAGAAAAACATAAGTAATATTCACACAAGGTAGAGTTCTGGTGAAAAGCTGGTGAAGTTTAATTGTATGTATTTTTTTTTAATATTTCTTGAGTTAATATCTTGTCGGATGGCCCAATAAATAGAGGCTTGACAGGGCACATGATGTTTTGTGTTGGAACTCCAGAAGCTACACATCTTGGACAAATATATTCTCATTGGATGCTTATCAGCTGAACGAGTTTGACATCCAGATTTCAGTGTTAGAGCAGTAGCTGGAGTCACTGTGGTGTATCTACATGGCCAAAAGCTACACGAATAGCATGTTTCTGGAGGTTGTCAATCCAGAATTTAAGAAGGTGCAGGCGGAGGGGAAATGCTAGCACTGTCATTGTCAAGGTCTACTCTCCAAACTATGCACATAGTTAACTTTGCACAGCTGAACACATGCTTAGATGAAAAAGTGTCCTGTTGGCCAGGAAACTAGGTGGTGTGTTGATTTTAGGATCATTTTTGCAGACAGAATGTAGGTGTTCTGCAAAGTGATTACACATTCTGTGTCTGTCTTCCCAGTGATCACTAGATTATGAAGAAGGATCAGGCAGGTAGTGCAGGAATTCCTAACTGCATCTCACTGTCTAACCAGTATACAGTTCTGAATATTGATGAGAGTGACAGTTCCTTTGAGGAACCATTGAACATTATGGGTAGCACAATTTTCTAGAGGAAAAGAGGAGATTTGGGAAAGCAATTGTACAAGGGGTTAGGAGTGTGGCAGTGGATAAACAAAAGGCCAGTTGGACAAATGCAGTGAGAATATTTGCAAAATAAAGAGCAAAACCAGTTGGAGAAACAGCAAGACAGCAGCAATAATATAAAAAAAAGCAGGATCAACAATAGAAACACAGTGAGAGCAATAAAGCATGAGACTTGAATGAGATTAGTAGAGAAACATTAGCGCGGCAACAGTGTAAAGAGTGAATGCTGTGGTGGGGACACAGTGACAGTGGCAGCCTATATGTGATGGAAGTTTGTAAGGTATTATTATTTTGGAAATTGGTTCGAAAGTAGATTTAAAATGGAGTTTTGGTCTTAGTTGTGTTGAATTGAATTTTTGCTCGGCAAAGGTCAGAAAGTCATACTTTGAACAAAGAATTCAAAACAGCCTTTTCAATAAATCATGTGCATTATACCAAATTATTAGAAAGCTCCCTGTGAAGATAATTGCTAGGCTGTTTACAAAATGGATTGTTTACCTTTTGCTAAAAAGACAGATGGCCAGGAGCCACAGGCAGTTTGAGTTCAGAAGCAAAGATCCATTCCAGCAGTACAACAATTCTTAGTTTGTGGAAGACTTCAGACCAATAGAGCTGGAAAGAAATATTAAGCTGTCTTAGTTATTCAACAAGCACTGAATAAAAAGTGTTATTTTTTAGGGTTCAGTATTTAAAAGTTAGTGAGTTAGAATGTCTGTGTGTTTCAGGGAGATACAGTAATAAAGCGATTGACATCTGTTGAATGTGCAGAAAGTGAACAGAAGGAAACACTTTTTAAAATTCATTCACATGATGAAGGCGTTTCTTGCTAGACAGCATTTATTGCCAATCTCTAATTGCCCTGAAGGCAGTTAAGAGTCAACCACATTGCTGTGGGTCAGGCGTCACATGTAGGCCAGACCAGGTAAGTATGGCGATTTCCTTCCCTAAAGCTCATTAGTGAGCCAGATCGTATTTTCCAACAATCGGCAATGGATTCATGGACATCATTAGATGATTAATTCCAGATATTTTATTGAATTCAATTTCCACCATCTGCCATGTTGGGATTCAAACCTGGGTCCCCAGAACATTATCTGGGTCGCTGGATTAATATTTCAGCAATAAAATCATGAGACCATCATTTCCCCACTATGTAGAGACACTTGTGATCGTATCTATTGAGTAACAAACTTTAAAGTGAGGATTTGAATGCTATTTTACTGCGGTTGAGTGCTGCTAAAAGATACGCAGGGAGAAATATCTGAATCTCTCTCTTTGCTATGCATTCAGTGTCTGACTGCCATGTAACCAAATGCAGAAATAAAACATGTGGTCTACCAAAAGACATTTCACTCTAGAATCTTACAATCAGCAGGAATTTAAATGTGACTAGGTATTCAGTGAGAACAGATATAAAGAGCGAGTGCTGCCAGGGAGACACAGTGCAAGTGGAGATGACGTTAAGAGTTAAAGTAGAATCTTACAATCAGCAGGAATTTAAATGTGACTAGGTATTCAGTGAGAACAGATATAAAGAGCGAGTGCTGCCAGGGAGACACAGTGCAAGTGGAGATGACGTTAAGAGTTAAAGAGTTAAAGGGGGTATAAAGAAAGTGGAAGTGGTGTATAAAGTGAAAACCGTGTTGGGGATATAATGAGAGTGATAACGGTATGAAATGTGAGAGCAATAGTGGATACAAAGTGAGAGTGGCAGTGGTAGAAACAATGAGAGTAGGGATGATATCTGAATGGGAGCAGTGATGGACACTGTGAGAGTGGAAATGGTGTACAGAGACAACTGTAGTGGGGCACAATGATACTGAAGGTGGCACAGTGAAAGCAGTACTATGGACATAGTGACAGTGAGTAAAAAGTGAGAGCAGAAATAGGGACGCAGTGAAAAAGTTTTTCCTCACCCCATATTTGCTTCTTCTGTAAAAAAAACACTATGAAACTCTGCTTGTTGGTTCTCTTAGTTTCTTATAAGCAAGTAGAAGTTGCTCCTATACACTCTGTCCAGACTGTCCATGAATTTGAAATCTTCGTAGCTCATACATTTTCAAGGAAAACAGTCCCAAATTCTCCATCTATGCTCATAACTGACGTTTCTTATCCCAGGAATCATTCTCCTCAATACATTCACATCCTTCCTAAAGTCTGGAGCATAGAACTGCACAAAATACTCTGGTTGAGATCCAAATAATTCCCTGTATCAGTTAAGCCAAACTATTTGGTTCCAAACAGTAGCATGCTTTCACCAGTGTGTCATATTTGTCATGACCCCAGTTAAGACATTACCTCCATGCTCAGTCATCCAGCTAATCAGCAGGGTTGTTGATGTTGCAGCTTTTAAGTTTACACATTGTCTGCTTCATAATCAATGAATGAGGCTTTGTAAGCCATTTAGTCTAGCACTCGCAATGTTAGAGGTGTACATGAACTGTGATTAGGCTTTTGAAAAAGCAAATAGAAATTCAGGTTGAATTGCGCGGGTGACACAGTATTAAGATAAGAACAAGATAAATTATTTATACAAGGTTTTCGTAAATCCATGCTATCCAGTTCCTCCGAATAATATGAGAGATTCACTGAGGCTCTGGAAATGTTGAAAAAGATTGTTACTCAAAGAATATTCAGTTTTAGGATTTTGAGTTATAGGGAGAGGCTCTGTTTAGTACCGTTTTCTTTCTGGAAGTATATGTTAAGAGATGATATTATTGATATTGTGAAAAACGATGAAATAATTAAATTCTATCCAATGGTGCAGGTTATTTAAGATGGTGACGGCAGGTAGGATTAAGATGCATATGGATAAAATATAAATGTAAGATGAGACATTAGGAAGAAAGTTTTAACATAAAGGAGGAGAACGTGGGAAGAAGAGCTAAATAATGGCTCGTGTATGTGTTCCTGCATCCCAACAAGAATAAAAGTGCAAAAAAAGGATGAAATTTGCAATTTTTGCAGGTGAGTTGCAGGTTGACTGGCCATGGAATATTTTTTGGCCTCCTGCAGTCTGCTAAAACATTTGTTGATTAGGTCAGAAGGTAACAGATAAGTTTTCCATTTTTTCTAAACTCACCTGAGTGTTTTTGTTTTTCAGCATTTGACTTTTGAAAAATATGCTTTGATTTGGGAATGAGTTGACATTGTGAGTAGTTGGACTGTATCATTTTGATAAAGGTTTGATGTACTGGATGGTCTTTTCCTGTCCTTCCCACACTCATGTTAATTAACTCAACCGGCTTTGCTTAATTTGAAACTAATGAGTAAATTGATTGGTTTCATCATGATCTATGAATAGACCCATCATTAGGTCACTGAATACATCAATAATTTCACAATAATACCTACACTTTAAACAATGATCATATTTAATCACAGAATAATCAGTCACAGTGCAGTGATGGCCATACATTCCCTCCTTTCCACCAGTTTTCTTTTTGAGTCCCCTCCTATTCTAACAGTATTAGCCTCTAGCTGAGTTATAGGGCCAAATACTCTGAATGTCCTTCAGTATCCTGCTCAAGTGCCCCTTCATTTGCATACTTAGTAAGGGACTTATGCATCAAAGGATGCAAATAGAAAAAGCCAGTACAAATTGGAGAAATTGCATATACAAAACATTGAGTAGAATAGAAATCATGAACAGAGATTCTGGCCCGTTCTCTTTCCCAACCTCAGTGATATTGTGGTCCATTCAACTCCCCCTTGCCTTTTTTGTATTCCTAGCCTTGGATCAAATTTGACACCATTCTGGTCTGTGTCACTTAGTTATTCATTCTATTAAACCGCTTTGCCATCAGGAAAACTCGATGTGTGTTTTTGCAAACCCATCACAAATAGAGGCATATTTTCCAATATTAAACCAAAAGAGTTCAACTGGTAATTAAGAGTCAGTCAGATTTATGACTCAAATTTAACAAGAAAGAATACAATAACACGAGCAAGAAAACCTAAACAATTTGTCATTTAATACTTTCAGCTTAAAATAATTGCAAATTTTCCTTAAATGTATAGAGCACATCATCCATTGTTTTGTATTGCGAAAATTAATTTATTAATTTTACTGCTCTAGTGTTAAAGTTACAATCTAATAAGGTGAAGTGACATAGAAATTAGAGACCACTTTCCTTCTCATATTTGCAGTGCCAGTGAAAACAAAGGTTAATGTGGCTTAGCTCAGTAACTCCAATTCAGCAAGTAACCACTAGCATTTTACTTCTGGATGCCATCACTCCCTCTCAGCCTTGTTTATGTGGACAAGGCCAAGTTGAGATATAGAGGTATTGACTGCCAGCTGGAGAGCCCATGAGAATCCAAAATTGTTTATTTGCAGACAGGTTACTGAATTGACTGTCAATCAGGCAACTAACCAGCATCAGTGGCCTTCTCCAGGATTAAGTGTCACATCCTGCCAGGAGTTGCCGGCAAATCAGTGGTATAAGAGCTGTAAATTACTCAGCAGCACCACTGGGCATACACACACCAGAGGCCCACAATTGCTAATGCACACAGGCAAAAAATACCAGTGATGGAAATGGAGCCATTAAGTGGGCACTAAGGCTTCCAGAAATGTATGTGATGCTAATACATGGTGACATAGTTATTTTGTGATTTTTGAGCCATTTACCAGGGATTCCAGCTCAGAGTCAGGAGGATTTTGGTCAACATTATAGTCAATGGCCAAGAAACACATTTAAAATTGGACACTGGGGTTAGAGTGCCCTGTTTTTCTGACTAGGCGCAATAGCTGGAGTCTTATTTTCTCCTTCCATCAACTACGCATCTTCATGGTTGACAGGACATTGAATTCACTTAGTAGGGAAAGTTGACTGGTATGTTTTAATATAAAGGAGGAGAAATGTTCTCTGTTATTCAGAATCAGGAGTGCTATTTTGTCTTGGACAGCTGGCTTGGATTTGGAACTTGTCTCCAAGATAGAGGAGATATAAAAGCCAGTACAAATTGGAGAAATTGAAGTTTGAATTTCCCAAAAGATTCATAGGTCTGGGGAAAATTTATGTGACTTACCATATAACTCAAGGCACGCTGTCATATGTGTGAATGCAGTAAGCTGGATACAACACTGGCTCAGTGACAAGAAACAAAGGTTGATTACTGACAAGTGTTTCTATGACTGGAAGATCATTCCAGTAGGCTTCTACTGGGCTTATACTAGTTTTCCTGCTTTTGTGGATATATATTAATGAATAACATGTAAATGTAAAGTGCATGATCAAGAAATTTTCAGATGACACAAAAATTGTTTGCAAAATCGACAGTAAAGAGAGTGTAGGAAGATACCCATGGGTTGGTCACATTGACAGACTAGTGGCAAATGGAATTTAACCATGAGAAGGTGAGATGATGCATTTGGGGATGTCAAGCAAGATAAAGGGACTCAATTAAAAGGGGAATTTTGAAGGGGATAGAGGAAGTTGAGGACATTGAAGGGAATGCCCATGGATCCCTGAAGCTAGGTGGACAAGTCATTAAGGTAGTTAAGAAGACATGGAGTTTTTATTTCCTTTATTAGCTGAGGAATAGAAGGTAAGAACAGGGAGGTTATACAGAGCAGTATGAATCACTAGATATGCCACAATTGAAACACCTTGAGCAGTTCAGCTGATCTACACAAAGGATTTAATTGCACTAGAAAGGATACAGAAGAGATTTATGGCAATTTTGCCAGAATAGGAAAAATGCAGTTATAAGGAAAGATTGGACAAGCTGGTGTTATTCTCTTGGAACAGACAAGGCTGAGGAAGGATTTGATTCAGATGTATGAAATTGTGAGGGACATGGATTGAGTGGGTGTGCAGAGCCCATAGACTTTAGCAGAGAGATCACTTATTAGGGAGCATAGAGTAAAGGTGATTGATAGAGAGATTAGATAGAAGATGAAGATATTTCATTTTCAGTTAGAGGACAGTAGGGGTCTAGAATTCACTGTATGAAATTGTAGTAGAGGCAGAGAAATCACAACTCATTGAAAAGGTGTCTGAATAAGCACCTCAACCTGCAGGAAGATGGGCCAAATGCTGGAAAGTGGGATTAGGCTTGACGGCTCATTTTTCTCTGTGCTCTAAAACTTCTATCACTCTTCAATTACCAATAACACAATCTACCTATCGACATTCAGGTAGCATTTCTGTACCCACATGTAACAGCTCAGTGAAGTCTTACAAAGCTAGCAAAGAAATAAGAATTTTACAAAGTTGAATGTGAACAATCTCTTCTAAACAAGCAATCCAAATCTGTCATGAAATTCATCACATTACTTGGATGACATTGCATTTATTATCTGGAATTGCCCTGGCCCTGGAAATGTTTTAACGTACGATGACCAGCATTTCGGAAGGACTGAAAGGGATCTTCTGCAACATAGACAATATCATTGTTCTTGGAGCATGATGACATGACCAGACAAATATTGCCATGCTTGCAGACCTGAAACTCGACTATAAATGTCAATCCCAAAACACTACATCCAATTTTTAGTCCTTATTGTTGGTGCAACATGCAAGACGATTCACAGAAATAAGAACTATCAATGTTTTTCCAAGGGCCTTTAAAATTATAATGCTTTAACATATAATGGGCAGAGTCAATCAATTGCAATGTTTCTGCTCAATTTAGTTCACATTAATGAACCACTACTTGTGAAGTAGGTCCATGCTTGGTATGAGGATGAATATCAATATTCAACAGATCACTCAAGAAAAAGTAAGAAACGCTCACTCGAACAGAAATACTGGCCCCTTACGATCGAGACCTACAGAACACAGTCAAAACTGGTACATTGCCCATTGGGGTAGGCGTTGCATTAATCCAAATTCAATGTGCTGTTTAGAAAATTACAGTAGGAGTAAGCCATTTAGCCGTTTGAACCTGCCTCCCCATTCAGTATGATTACAGCTGATCGTCTAAATCAAGCTCCTGCTTTCTCCCTATGCTATTTGATCATTTTAGCCCCAAGAACTTATATCACCCCTTCATGAAAACATTCAATTTTTGGCATCAACCACTTCTGTGACAGTGAATTCCAGTGAATAAACTTCTCCTCATCTCAATCCTAAATAGTTTATCCTATACCCTTAGGCTGACACCACTAGTTCTGGACTCTCTGCTTGTCGCAACATCCTTCTTCAATTTAATCTGTCTAGTCCTGTAAGATTTTACAGGTTTCCATGAGATTCCGTTTAGTTCTTCTAAACTCCAGCGAATATAGTCCTAGCAATGTTACAATCTCTTCAACATCAATCCTTCCACTCCAGAAATCAGCCTGATAGTTATCAGTTCTTGCAGAGCAGCATACAGTGTCTCCAATGCACTGACAGAAACATGGCAGGCCACTGCTGCCAGTGAAAAAGTAGCCCTGGCTGTCAGCTGAGCTAACAAAATTTTTTCTAGTTACTTTCTAAGCTTCAAATTTCCTGTTCAGATTGACCGCAATACATTGGCTACCCTGCTCAACATGAAAACATTGCTGAAGGTGCCACACAGAAAACAGACGTTTTGCTTAAAACTCATCAGGTGTGACACCACTCCTGAGTGTATTCAGGGCAAGCAGCAAACCACTGCAGACGTGGAAGCCTACAGCCAGGAAGAATATATTATTTGAGCAGCCCAAAAGCTGATGCTGATTGTGCACACATATATGGCATTCTGTGTTACAGAATGGCCTGTGAATATTCCAAACAGCTTCATTTTTAAAAATACTTCAAACAATGTTGCCACCTCTGGTCTCTTTGTTGATCTATGATGAAGAAAAGTCATTTACATATCCCTTAGTTTAGAACCTCTTTAACAGTCATGCTCGGGTTATCTCAGTATAATTGATTGTCAGACCAGGGCCCCCAATTCAGTTGGGTGATCAGGAATTTCCAAAACTTATATTACAAAGACATGCTTTTTAATTGTACTATTGAGACATTCAAAAGCAAGGAAGTGTACCAGGAAAAAGTGTCAACCAATTAAGACTGAGGTGAGAAGAAATTCCTTCATTCAAAGGTTGGCAAATCTTTTTAAATGATTGCAATATTAAATCATTGGGTATTTTTAAGGCAGAGATCTATGGTTTTAAAAGTGCTAAAGCAAGAAAGATATATAATCATTGGGTTGGAAAGTAGTAAAAGTTCATCTATGCTCTTATTAATTGGCAGAGCATGCTCATTTGGCCATATATTCTAATGTCACTTTCATCTCTTAATTTCTTGTGTTCTCAGAAAAATAAGTAATGAATGGGTTGGGAGTAGGAGGATATAGATTGTTAACATAAGAAGACACATCGTTAAAAACAGTATTATGCAGATGTGTGTGATGTATTGTATAGCACACAGAGAGGCATGAGTAACCAGAATGGTATTAGGTTATGGGGAGAGGGACCTGGAAATGCATGGGCACAAATCTATTCAGGTAACAGGACAAGTTGATATGGTGGTAAGGATAGTATTTGGGGTTCCTTGGCGTTGCAATGAGTCACTGAATACGAGAAGCACGTGCTAAATCTTTAGTAATCACACGTTGGCATTCATTTGGAAGGGCTTTTCCTTCTTTAGCCGATGAGCAGCCTGCAATGTTAAAACAGCTGGCTGCACATTAAGTGCAGCCCTCTCCTGCTTGTGATTAAATCAAAGGAGCAATAGTTTGAGGATTGGGTTACTCTTGTGGTGCAGTAGTAGTGTCCCTCCCTCGGACTGAGAGATCTGGATTCAAGTCCCACCTGCTTCATAGGTGTGTAATAATATCTCAGTTGATTTGATAAATAGGTTAATTTTTAAAAAAGGATGTGGATAGTGTACGACCCACTTAATGGCCTTAACTGGGCCATGAAGTGGGTGACTCATTCAACATCTCTCCTTCCATTCATAGAAATTTCCATTGTCATTGGCTAGTCTATACCAGGCGTGCCTGGGTAGTGAGACAATGGGTCTGAGGGGGATGTCTGGCTTGGGTATCTTGGGAGAAAACTGACAATAAAGACACAAGAACACCAACAAGCTACCAACAGACACGGCCAACTCTCACTAATCTCAGTATACATGGACAAAGAAGGACATGAATTCAACTGGGACAAAACATCCATAATAGCACAAGCCAAACAGAGACATGCCAGGGAATTCCTGGAAGCCTGGCATTCTAACTGAAACTCCAGCAACAAATACATTGAACTGGACCCAATATACAAACTACTGAAAAACAGAACCAAAAGTAATACCAATCACCCCATCAAACCAAGATATATAAATAACAAGCGTGACAGAACACCAACACTTCACGGAGGCAGACTGAGGATGTTATCCAGCAGGGTGACAAAACGTCTGCAACCAAACACACCAGCTCGGCAAGCAAGTCTACAACCACAAATAAAATGCTCTCTAAAAATATTTTGTGGAAGTTTTTGATATGTTCTTTGCAGAATAAGTTCCCCAGGAGTTGTATATTTGTGACACAGTGGGTCAGTGGTTAGCACTGCAGCCTCACAGTGCCAGGGACCCGGGTTTGATTCCAGCCTCGGGCAACTGTCCGTGTGGAGTTTGCACAGTCTCCCTGTGTCTGCATGGGTTTCCTCCGAGTGCTCCGGTTTCCTCCCACAGTCCAAAGATGTGCAGGCTAGGTGGATTGGCCATGCTAAATTGCCCATGGTGTTCATGGGTGTGTGGGTTATAGGGGGATGGGTCTGGGTTGGATGCTCCAAGGGGCAGTGTTGTTGGGCTGAAGGGCCTGTTTCGACACTGTAGGGAATCTAATCTAATCTTCTATTTTTATTAGGATCGAACACCAGTTTAATGAGTCTATGCTCACTATTCTCCACTAATCAAGAATAAGAAAATATATTTTTCCTAAAGATTGGAAAAACAAAGATAAATGGATAACTTCTGTTCCTTAATTCTAGCCTGGATTTCTTGCAATTATTGGCAGCTCAGTGGCTCAGTGGTTAACACTGCTTTCCCACACACTAGGGACCAAGGCTGATCCCACCTAGGGCAACTGTCTGTTTGGAGTTTGCACATTCTTCCCATGTCTGTTTGGTTTCGTACACAGTTTCCAATGATGTGTAGGTTATGTGGATTGGCTATGGGCAAAGCAGGGTTACAGGGATAGAGGATGGGGGTGGGTCCAGGCGGTGTGCTCCGCAGAGGGTTGGCGTGGATGCAATGAGCCAAATGGGCTGCTTGCATACAGTGGGGATTTTAAGATTCCACGAATTTACAGAGATAAGAGGAACATGTCTGTGTCAACCATCTTCAAGGCATTTCCGCCTTTGCTTTAATTGGGTTTAAATGGCATCATCACTATATAGCATTGTTATGTGCTGCTGTGTGAGCTTGGGAGAACAGCATGGTAACAGAAAGTAATTGTGAGCCACTTAACACATTGAAACTTAAATTTAGATCTAGCAAAATCCAGCTGATTGTTTTGCAACAGATGAATATTATTGATTTCTAAAGTTTGCTGAAAAGAGCTTTTAATTGTTTATCACTTCCAAAGTAGGAGATTGGAATCATTAACTATTTATCCCCTAAATCTATATCTAATGCCAAATCTTGTTACATGTCATGAATCCAATTCTCTTCAAATCAGTAGGGGACGGATTTCCTTGGGCTGCTTCACTCTTGTTCTTGATAGATATCCAAATGTAAGTTGTTTCAATGACACTAATTGAACTATTTGAGTGAGTAACAGAAAAGATAAATTAGTGTAATGAAGTAGATGCATAGATTTAAATTTCCAATAAACCTTAAATAAGGTACTGTGTAGTAGACTCAGAACTATGACCAGAACATGAGGAATCAGGAGGCAACAAGTGTAATGCACAGTTAATGATCCACAAATTTAAAAGAAGACAATTTATGTGGGCTGAAGGCAGTAACTCAACTTGACAGATGGGGGAAGGGCGTTCCACAAAAGTCCATTATGGGACTTTGTGCTGTTCACCATTGACATAAATAATTTGGAGTAAGGAAACAGACAATTTCAAATTTTGAGATACACAAAATGCATGGTTTACTTGACACAGAAGGAAAACAATGGTAAACAGAGAAAGAACACAGACTTAAATGCACATAATGACTCTAGTTAATAAAGCCATTTCAATAAAGCAAACAAAGTTCATGGTTTATTCCAGAGGGATAAAAATAAAGAAATACAGACAAGTTCATTTAAGCTTGGTTGGACCAAATTGTAAATTATATTGGCCTACACAAACCTATCCATGATTTAACATTCCAAATATTCCTCAAGGTGGCATGCTAAAAGAAAATGTGCTGAAACAAAAATCACTCTGCCTCAAGGAAAACTGTAATCAGGATTGGCATTTTCCAGACTATAAATTTTATTTTTAAATCCTATTGGCAGCCTTGAATCTAACTGGCCCAAAATAACATCTATTTCTCACTTGCAAATCTTACTACTGATTTACTACTTCCCACTTACATATCACTTCCCACCAGTTTTTACTGCCTCTCTCACTCTCTTCAATGATATTGTTGCAGCTAAATGAAATCTTCACATCCCACCAATTCGATCATATGATAAATGTTTTTCCCATGTGCAATATGTTTAGTAGATTCATCGTCACCAATCCCTATTAATTGTATTTGTTGAGCTACTGACATCTTGTGGGGAAGGATGCCCACAGAATGCTTTAAGTCAAAGATAGATCCTCACTTGATGAAACAGTAAACAATTATTACATGTTATTTAGTAGCTAGCTACATTACATTTAAAGTATACTGTTGTCTCTTGGGAGACATGAGGTTTATCTTTAGAGTAAATACAGATTACTACTTCAGTTACGTACTGCAAACCTGAAGAACAATCACTCAGAAACCTCTTTATAACTCTGGTGAAACTATGGAGAGCTCAGCACACACTCCCCAATGCTGTTTATGCCCTCCTAGGAACAATCCTTTAACCCTGGTATGCAGACCTTATCTTTTAACATTAGTTAACCATATCAGGTACAAAAAGCCTGATACAACGCCTCCTACTAACTGCTTCCTTCTTCTGGCTCCTTTAAGTTGATTAGTATCTTTATGAGCCGTAGCGTCCCGAAGCACTTTACAGCCAACTGGACATCTAATGTGGAATTTTTTTTCTGAGATAGAAAGTATAGCAGCCAATTTGAGCACAGCAAGCTCCCACTAATAGAAGTGTCATTGTGTTTTTGAAAGTTGTATGAGGCACAATTATTGGCAGAATGCTGACAAAAATACCCCAGTTCTTCTTCAAAAGAATGACTCTGAATCCATCTGAGACAGAGAGGAGCTTTGTGTTTAATGTTTTATCGAAATGTGGCATGCTTGGCAGTGCTAACAATCTCAGCACTGCTCTGTGGTTGTTTACACCACACAATCCCGCTTGAAAGAGGGATTTATTATGATCAAGAACATTATGATTCATCAAGAATTCTGTCTTTCATAGGGGTTAACAATAAACAAAAATAACCTTTTTGATGGGTAACAGAAACAAGGACAAAGTTCTTAAGCATAGAAGGTAATAAAAATAACACACTTGTAGACTAGGCAACAATTTGTAGACCATATACAGAGTTCAAACTCTTAAAGATCACCACTTAATTTTCTGCTCAAGAAAGGTTGAGACAAAGACAAAGCATATCAACCTCTACCATTGCAATTGTCTGATAGCTTTGAGGGTTTTTCCACTCGGCTGTGTGAGAGTGAGGGTAGATGAGTCAACTGGCATCATGGCACAGGAAACCAGTCAAACGAGGGGAGCATAAAGGAATGTATTGTGAGGAGGGAAACTATTGGTAGCCAGACCATCAGTATGTGAATATGAGTCCAGATGGTTATATTGTCTGTCCAGTGCCAAGGTTCGGGGTATTTGCTCTCAGCGAGAGAAGGACTTGCAATGGGAGAAATAGAACCTAGTGCTCACGGTCTAGGTCAGTACCAATGTTAGAATAGGTAAGCCTAGGACTGAGGTTATCCTGAGGCAGCTTGAACAACTAGGCACTAAATTAAGAAGTAGAATTTCAAATCCCCAGGGGTAATACCTGAGCCACAAGCAAAATGGGAAAGGGTTAATTTGACTGGAGAAATGAATGCATGAATCAAAGCATAATTTGAAAGAAATGGTTTCCAGTTCTTTAGCACTGCTACCAGCTCTGGGGAAAATGGGATCTGCACACTTGGAATGGCCTATATCTGAAACATACCTGGAATAGTATTCCAGTGAGCTTCAAAATTAGAGAAATAGAAAGGGCTTTGAACCAAGTAAGGGGGTTTGAGTGGGAATTTGTGGGTAAGGATCACGTTTGGATAAGAATGGAGTTGAGGTAGGAGAGCAAAATAGTGATATGGGAATAGAGGTCAAAACATGGTAATAAGTAACAGAGAAAAACACTCAAAAATGCACCAACAGTAAATGTTAGATGTTAAAAAGATAAGAAAAAAGCCAGAACTAAAGAGCCTGTGATCTGAATTTGTAAAGCAAGTTAACAAGCAAGTTAATTTATCGCATACATCAAAGTAAATGAATATGATCTGATAGCATTTGAGAGATGATGCTGCAGGTTGTAAAGGATTGGATCGTGAATATTGAGGGTTTTGTGACATTTAAGAAGAATAGGAAACTGGGTAAAGGTGTAGGGGGAAGCACTGTGAATCAAAGATGGCACTGCCACAACGGGTATAAATGACCTTGATTCAGGAGATCAGGATATATAATCCTAACAGTAACCACAAGGTCAGACAAAGTATTCAAGAAAATATATTGGGATTTTATTACAAAGCAAAGGTATTAGTTATGAGTGACTTTATCTACATCTAAACTAGAAACAGCAAATAGCCTGGATGAGTTTATGGAATGCTTTCAAGATTGTTTTAGCCCAGTGCTTTCCAGAATTAATGAGAAAGCAGGTTATTTTAGATTTGATGTTGTGTAATGAGCCAAGGTTAGTTAATGACATCAGAGCAAAGGCACCTCAAGGTAGCAGCAACCACATAATATTAAAGAAGTTTACATCCAAACCAAAAGGAGAAGACAGTGTCTAAGGTGGACATTTTGCACTAAAATAAAGGTAACTGTGTGGGTGTGAAACATGAGCGAGTTCACTGGCATACTATGCTGGGAAATAGATCAATAGTGAAGCAGCAGCAGACATATAAAGTAATATTTCCAGAATACTCAAAATAAATGCATTTCCACTCAAAAGAAGAAATCAAAAGAAAGGACCCACTTTCTGTGGTTAACTGAAGAAGCTAAAGAAAGCATCAAATCCAAAAAAACACTTATATTTGTGCAAAAGTAAGTGACAATTTAGATGATTGATCAGAATGGAAGAGAATGACTACGATGTTAACCTAAAGAAATTAATTAGAATATGAGAGGAAGTTTGCTAGAAAAGCAGAACTGGGTGGCAAGAGTTTCCACCAACTACGATAAAGGAAAAATATAAATGAATTGAGTGTTTGCCCTTGAAGACATTCTTAAACTGTAAATGAGGAGGTGGAAGAATATGAAGAACATGGTGAAATTATAATCACCAAAGGGGATGGTACAGAGACCACTTATTTGACAAGTCCCCAGATCCTGATGGACTTAAACATAGGGTCTAAAATTGGTGGCTAATGATGTGATAGCTGCATTGCTGTTAATCTCTAAAAATTTCTTAGATTGAGGAAAGCTTACACCAGATTTGAAAGTAACAAATTTAAGACTCTATTCAAGAAGGGAGGGATGCAGAAACTATTAGAGTCCAGGCTAGATAGTATGATTTCTGCTCTGATTAAGGTGTAGAATGGATCATTATGGTGATTATGGCCTGCCACTTCAGAAAATTCAAGAAATTGGGTTTTGTCAAAGAGAAATTTAAACTGATATTTTTGGAGTCTTTAGAAAGAGTAACATACACTGTCATTTAGGGGGACCACATTGACATACTTGAGTTTCCAGAAGGCATTTGACAAGGTTATTGGACAAAGTAGAAACATACTGTATCAGGGGTAACATGCAAGTATGAACGCAAGATTGGCTGGCTGGAAAAATCAGCAATTTCATTAATTGGTATTTTTTCTGATTGGTAGGAGATGATGAGTGGAGTCTCACATGGGTTTCTGCTGGGGCCTCAACATTTTACACTCTATATCAATGAGTTCGATGAAGGGGGTGCAAAGGTATTTTAGCTAAACTTGCAGATGATACAAAGCTAGTAGGAAAGTATTTTGTGAAGGGGACAAAGCAATGCCACACAGATATAGAAGATTCAGTAGTGGTCAAAAATCTGGCAGATGAAGTATAATATTGGAATATGTAAAATTGTTCACTTTGGTGGGAAGAATACAAAGTACAGATCGAGAATCCTTTAGCTGGAACTTTGAGACTACCCATTTCTTGAATAAAGGATATTTTCGCTTTTCAGATGCACTTACTATAGGGCCACTTGAGTCTGCTTAGATCTGTTCAGGCCCTTTGAAGCGAATCTTCACTTGGCTTGAATGAACCCAAACAGGTCTAAAAACAAAGTATTATCAAACAGCCTCAACAGACATGAACAGACGCATAGACACCCTGATTTCAGGCCTTCAGGGGGAAAAAAATGCTTTTAGGTCTTTACAGGCTTGTTCCAGCCAAGCAAAGTTTTTTTTTTGCCAGAAGTCCTGAACTGACTCTGTCTGCAGGTCCATTTAGGATAACATTTAAAATGAGCTTTGGTTTTCTGGTCTCTTCAGATTTTAAATTTATGGATGAAAGATACCCCACTCGTATTACCTAAAAACGAAGATGACCGCAGGATTTCCAGACGTAGAGAGATCTAGGTGTACAGTGAATGAGTCAGCTAGCGCAAGTAATGAAGGAGGCTAATGGAATGCTATCTTTCAATATTCATACAAGTGAATTTACAGAAAAGGAAGATGTTATTCTTCAGGTATACAGAGCATTGGAAAGACCACATCTTGAATGCTGTGAGAAGTTTTGGACTCATTTAAGGGAGGATGTAAATGCATTGGAAGTGGTTCAGAGGAGGTTTACTAGATAGATACTTGAAATGAGAAAGTTGTCTTATAAGGAAAGGTTGGAGTTTAGAAGAGTGGGGGCTGACTTAATTGACGTATCTAAGATCTTGAAAGGTATTGTCAAGGTGGAAGTGGAAATGATGTTTCTACTTTTGGGTGAATCCAGACATGGAGCTTTGTTTTCAAAATAAACATCACCCTTTTAGGACAGAGACAAGAAGAATCATTTTCTCACAGCTGGTTGACTTTGAAGCACATTGCATTGGACGGTGCTGGAAAGGAGGTCATTTAATATTTTTGAGACAGATGGATAGGTTCTTGTTAGGCATTAAACTCAAAGGTTATTGGGAGTGGATAGGAATTTTCACTTAAGACACAAACAGAATTCAGTGTGATCTTGTTGATTGGCAGACCAGGCTCAAAGTACTGAATGGTCTACTTCTGCTCCTAATTTATATGGTCACATGTAGTCTTAATGTGGAGTACATATTTAAACTTGTGAAAATTCCTAATATGAAAGACAAAGAAGGTAGCTGGTGGCTGAAACTTCCCAATTCTGGTTCCGGTCATCTTCCAATCGTGTTCTCAACACAACAGACCTGCATGCTCCATGGACACCATCCTTCTCCATTCTTTATCCATGTAAGTCATGCCTCATCATATCATCAAACCTGCTCTTGGTCCATCTCTCACACCATGTCAACGCTTCAGGATTTAGAGCTCAGAGACAATGACAACTTAAATGGTTCTACCAAGCTGATTTGTGCACAGAGACACAGGCTCATTCTATGCATTGCAACAGGATACCTTTGGTGGCTGTTAGCTTCATTTCTTAATCCCCACTCACTTTGAATCTATTTGAAAGTAGCTAGTCTGTTGTGGCTAGTAATGCTTTTAGTGAAAATCATGAGACTGGAAATAATTCATAATTGGGAGCACTGAACAGTCAAGATGGGCTTTTCTCTGCATGGCACTGTGCTACATGAAAGTTGCAAGTTGAGCATACCCAACAGCTTAAATTCACTGCACATGGTTCGGCCAATCGGCCTTGTCTGAAAGTCAACGGAAACAGACCTTAAAAAGTTCATGGATGTCTGCAGTCAGACAGGCCTAAACCACAGTCAGTCAAGGAGCTCACAGGATAACAGCGAGTTGGCCAGGTTCAGGCAAGGACTTTATTTCTACCAGTCCACGTATGAGGCTATAGTGAGTCCTGTAGGTCAAGTGTACCCAGCTTAAAGATCACCAATTTATCAATTGAGGTTCTCTGGAGACATTAGTCTGAGAAATGGGCTGTAGTCAGTTGGGTTCTCCTGTTGTCAGTTCAGGGGTATGTAATGGTCAGTCCTGGGGGTTTGGGAAATTGGGGTCTTATCAGATTGCAGTTCCAGGGGAGATTGGGAAACTCAAATCAGTGAGTAGGCTTCATTGGACTGGATAGCTGAAGGAATTACTTCAGTGAAAGGGCACAATTTAAAACAGAAGGATGGAACCTAATAAAGCATCAGACGGGCCTGGGAGCTCAAGGGAGTGTGGGGAAGGTTGGTCTAAGGGGCCACTTTCACTCTCATCTCAACAAGTGGACAGTATATGATGAATGCAACTGCATGGAGATTTGCAAAGTTGTAGCTTTATAGTGGTGTGAACTTAACAGCTACATAAAAGGGTTGAATGGAAATTTGGGGAGGCTGAAAGGTCATCAGACGGACATGGACAGCAACACAAAAGGGAACATGAAGGTTGTGGAGATCGCCCTGTGTCTCACATGTGGAAACATTAACATCTTGGATTCAATGTTGACTGTGAATGGTGCTATAAAATGGCTGTCACCACATGCTCAGTGGGGAGAGTAAGTTACTGGTTTTCTCTTTCAAGGCACAGTAAAATTGGATCAATTTGAGGCCTTGCTTAGAGTTATGGGTAAATCATGAATATACTGATTCTGTAATACCGCTCCTCTGGGATTAAATTGCATGTCATTGGTTCTCATTGGCATCTTCCATTGTTCAGAATATACTTTACAAATTACAGCCTCTGACAAACATAGACCATTACATTGTTTGCAGAAATTGCCTCCTCTTCAAGTCAGCTAAGCAAATGCAGATTGATGCTAACTTAAAAGTATCACTTGCTATAGCATTTCTAAAACATATTCGATAGCTATAAGTGGAAGACAATCCTTTGGAGCTTCCATATTCACATAGTGAATCATAAAGACATGCTCTATGATGCACAAGAATGCCTCTTTTGTAAGAGGGATCGTTATAGTGGCTTACCACTAGAATTCCATTCCGAAATGTAGAATGAACATTTGTATAATGTTAGCTACCCTAAGCTCCTTACTGAAATATGACATTATTTTTCTTGCAAAGATCCCAGTTTACTCTGTCTAAGACATGCCATGGTACTTCATTGCCATTGATGTAAGGGCTCAGAGATACCATTCATGAAATAGTATTCCTTTTCTAAACTTCTCCAAAGATTATCTGCTTACATGTCGGACACTGTCATCCACAGATGCTTGTTATGTATTACCAGTATTTTATGTTTTTATTCAGCACCACTGATCCATTCAGAAGACAGGCTATACAATACTGACACTTTGGTTAAAAAAAACACAGAATTACAATCTGCTAATTCATATCATATTTATGTTTGCCTTCCAGAATCAATGAATTTGGTAGATCCATTTTCAGAAATATCATGGTACTCAAAACTCCATTCACGTCAAGCAGAAACCCTAAAAAATTAGGAGAAATCATTCTTTTCCTACAGGTTAAGCTATGTGCAGATACAAAGCAATATTTCATCAATTTCAAAAGTCACAACAGATGTGTGAGATTGACATGCCTGTTCACCATCAAAATGTCTGTGGAAATTGCTCTAAAAGGTGCCAAATTTGATCTATCTATTCTATTACAAGGAAGTCAGCAATGCAGGAAAATAAAATTACACCATCAGTACTGATACAAATTCCAGCAGGTTCAATATTTTCACAATAAAATCAGACTTTCACTTAGAAAATGCAACATATAAATTAAGTTTATTGATGTTATAAATTGTCAAATCTTTTCATCTTGCATTATCAGGACAGATGCAAGAACTTCAAAGGTTGAACAGCTCATACTGCATGAGAAAAGCGTGTTCATTAGTTGACAAGTTGACTCTGATTTGTCAAAATGTTGCCATAGAAATGGATTAAGCACCTATTTTCCCCCTTATGTTTAACTGAAGAAATATTTTCCAGAATGTTCTTTCTGTTTGCAAAGGTCAGGGCTCTGTGCATGATTATATTTAGCTTGTAGCAAGTGGAAATGACCCACATTTCAAGCCAAACTGATCATTTAAATTGATTGTTAGCGTACAACTCAACCACACTGGTGGGTCTGGAGTCACATATAAGCAAGAATGGCAATTCCCTTTCCGAAAGGGCATTAGTGAACCAGATGGATTCTTCCCTAACAAATGATTAATGGTTATCATTAGACTCTTAATTCCAGATGTTTTATTGAATTCAAATTCCGCCATCTGCAGGATTTGAATCTTGGTCTCCAGGATATTACCTGGGCCTTTGGATTAGCCGACCAGCAAAAATGCCACAAGGATATCACCTCCCCCGATCAATGCATTAGAAACAAGGGTTTTTACATTGTTATGACGAGAAACCAAAGAAAGTGTAATTGAAAACAGTTCCAGTAATGGGAGAGCAATGCAGTACAGCAAGGTTTTCTGACTTGGTTTTCCATTGAGGTTTCCCATCTCTACTTGATGCACACTTCTCTGGTTAGCTTTAATATTTTCTAATCTATGGCATGTGGAGCTTTATTCCACAAGCACTCTTCAGCCACCCATCTTGGACATCTCAGTCTGGCCTCTCTGATGAGACAAAGGGAGGGATTGAGTCGAGTGGAAGTGGATGGGAGTGCTGTTAGTATTGTTGCAGGAGCAGGAGATATGATGAGCTGGCCTCAGTAAGTGAATGGAAAGTGCAGAGGTCAGGAAGCATGAGAAGTTTGGGAGGATGAAGTGAATGAGAGCCCATTTATTGGGGACAATGTATATAATAGTGAGCTGTAGCACATGAACATCGGTGAGAGGTGAGTGATGGAGTTAAAGTGAATGAGAACAAGAAAGCAAAAGGAGGAGTTAGCACTTTACCTTACAGAGGGCAGAAGACCAGTCACTTTCTCCCTGTGCTGTTAGCAAGTCTAAGTCTCTTCCATGTGATTCCACAAGAAAAGTGTCCTCAAATCTTCATTAAAGTGATAAAGAGCAAAGTACCTAAGAAAGGTTTCTGCGAGCCAGATTAGACCATGAAACGTGAATCTCATCCCAAAAGATACTTTAACTGAAAATGGGAAAATTTAGTCCATAATTTCAGCCAACATTTGAACTTTTTGAGTGTGTGCTATATCAATGTTTTGATGGCTAGAGCTCATGCAAACAGCAGTGAATTTTAAGTAGCACGAAAGACGACACCTACCCTCCCGAAAAAATAACAGTCCAAAAGTTAGCAGGCAGCTGATTGAACCGTTCATGAAACACACAAACAAAAACTAATTAGAAGCAGAGATACTGAGAAGGCGATCAACACTTGCAAACTCCTACTCAAGGAAGCTGAAAATAAAACAAATCGAAATAAAATTGACTGAAAATCAAGGGTATTTCAAAATATTTTGAAGTTTCAATAACTGTTTGCAAGAAATAATTATTTGCAAGAAACAGAATAATTTTAAAACGTAACTTGTTGAGGAGGAAAGCAAAACCTATACAACAATAGAACTAAGATCTTGTACCAATAAGTAAAGAACATAATTTGCATAAAACTACTTGAGGGTACAGATTCGACAAGTAAAGCCATTTCTAGGAATAAAGACATTGTTGCTCAAAAGTGAATTTTAAGAAGTCAGTATCAATGCATGTAATTCAATTTAACACTGAAAATTAGATTTTTCCACAAAATTTAGAGCACCGAAACATCTATCATCGACAATTTGCTTCCACGTGTCATTATGAACTTCAGATAACAGTTGTAGAAAGAAGGTTTTGGTAATTATTGCTTCCACCATTGGGCCTGGATTTTCCTCAAACCTGATTCTGTTGTATGCATGAACATTACACTCCTAGGTGACAGTTGTAAAACCCAAGCAGCTGCAAGGAAACTTCTGGCTGTAATACCACTTGCTCCGAAAAGTTAACATACGGTGTGATTATTATCTTATGAGCTTCCTCCTATTGCTTGTGGCTTGAGCATTTCATTGTACATTTCTTTTTATATGTTCTAAATAATTTAGTGAGATTTAAGGGAATGCCTTTGGATGTGCTTTATGTGGATTTCCAGAAGGCATTCAGTAAAATTCTACATAAGAGTATGGTAATAGAAATAAAAAGCACATTGCAGGAGTCTAGGTTACATGGGATGGGAATCTATTGGGAACTAGAAGACAAGGAAAACATTATACTTCACTTGCAGGATGAGATTTGTGATGTTCACCAGGGCTATGTATAGCAGCCTTGGCTACTTATGAAATTTATGAGTATCTTCATTGAAGGAATAGAACTTTATGTCCAAGATTGTGGTTAACTCCCAAGTTAGATACTATCAGAACTGTTACAAATTAGTTTCAATGTGGGCAAAGTGTGAGGTGATCCATTAAGGAAGATTGATGATACATTTTATAACTGATGAAAAACTTGAAACTGTGATTGGATCCAAGTACAGAAGTCATTCAGAGCTCGTGAACAGGTGCAAAAATCAATTTAAAAGGCCATTGGAATGTTGGCATGTTTTAAACAGGTTGGCACAAAATGATGTGCAAATAATGCTTCGGTAATGGAATGTCTTTGTGAGGCTTATTGGACGGTGAACGGGAGTTGGGACACTAAGGGTAAGCTGGTATTTACAACAGCCAGCAACCGAAGCAGTGTAAACCAAACAGTAAGTTAAGGCAGGAGCAAATTACTGCAGAGACAAAACAACCTCAGATGCTGGAATCCAAGGTAGACCAACAGGAGGCTGGAAGTACACAGCTAGCCAGGCAGCATCTGGAGGAAAGGAGAAGTCAATATTTCGGGCATTACCCTTCTTTAAGTCTAGATGTGACAATAAAGGGAGCTGCAGATAAAGAAGGATGGGAGGACGGGCAGCAGAATGGTGGGGATAGACAGACACCAGTATTATGACCTGGTTGGATGTTGGGAGGGATGCATCTGGTTGGCAGCTGGAAAGGAAGGTCAGCAGGTGGAATGGAAGGGAGGAGGTGGGGCTGGAGAGGGAAACCAGGAGATGGATGGGAAGGTTATTTGAAATTAAAGACCTAAATGTTAAGTCTCCCACGCTGTAGGGTGCCCAGGCAGAAGATAAGATGTTGTTCCTCAAATTGTGTTCTGGGTCACTGCGACACTGGAGGGGGCTGAAGGCAGACATGTCGGAGGGGGAGGGGTGAGTTGAATTGGGTGGTGACAGGGACGTTAGGCTGGTCGTTATTGGCCAGGTGAAAATGCTCGGTGAAATGAACACCTAGTCTACGTTTGGTCTCACCGACGTTTAGAAGACCACATCGGGAGTACCAGATGCAGGAGACTAGTTTGGAAGAGACGAAGGTGAAGCTCTGTCTCACTTGGAAGGGCTGTTTAGGGGCCTGGATGGACGTGAAGGTGGTGGTGTGTGGGCAGGGGTTGCATCTTTTATGGTTAGAGAAGAAGGTGCCTGGCGCGTTGGAGTGGTTGGTTGGGAGTATGGCATGAACTAAGGAGTGACGAAGGAAATGGTCCTTGCGGAAGGCAGAGAGGGGTAGGAGTGGAAGATATTCCAGGTTGTGGCATCCAGATGAAGTTGGCGGAAGTGTTTGAGGGTGATATTTTGGTTGTGGAGGCTAGTGGGGGGGTGAAGTGAGGACAAGGAGAATTTTACCTTTGTTATGTTTGGGCGGGGGTGGTTTAGAGCTGTGAAGCAGGGAATGGAGGAGGTGTGGTGGAGGGCTGCCTGGATGACTGAGGGGGAAAAGAACGTTTTCTGAAGAAGGCCAACATCTGGAATGCTTAGGGGTGGAACATTTCCTCATCAGATCAGATATAACTGAGATGGAGGAATTGGGAAATTGAGATGGAGCTTTTGCAGGATACAGGGTGGAAGGAGATGTAGTCTAGGTAGCTATGGTCACCTGCAGGTGTATTGTCTCCCTCTTAGTCCAGAGTCTCCCCACCTACATTTGAGGCACAAACCATGCCCTCTACCACTTTGGAATCCTCCAATTCCTTGGCCCCCAACATTTCATCTTTGCCGTGGATGAGCAATCCCTGTACAAGTCGATACCCCACACGGGCGGTCTAGAGGGCCTCAGTTTTTCCTCTCCAACAGGCACACCCACTGTCCCTCACCAATATCCTCCTCCACCTCACCAAATTAGTTCTCACCCTGAATAATTTTTCCTTCAATTCTTCCCATTTTTTCCAAATCCAGGGAATGGCTGTGGGCACGTGCGTTGGCCCCAGCTGTGCCTGCCCCTTTGTCGGTTATGTCGAACAGTCCCTCTTCAGTACATACACCAGTACTTTCCCCAACTATTCCTCTGTTACATCAGTGACTGCATCGGTGCTGCATCCTGTACCCAGGCTCAACTGGACCACTTTACTATCTTCACTAACAACTTTCACTGCACCCCAACCCCGCCTCAAGTTCACTTGGTCTCAAACAATTCCGTCTCCTTTCTTGACCGCTCCGTTTCCACTTCCAGTGACAGTTACAGACCGGCATTAACTATAAATCCATGGACTCCCATACCTACCGAGAACTCCCCTCCTCCCACCCTCCGTCTCCATCACATCTGTTCTGATGAGGAGACCTTCCACTCCCAAGCATCCCAGTTGTCTGCCTTTTCCCCCCTCTGTCATTCGGACAGACCTCCATTGTGCCTCCTCCATACCACGCTCTTCAGCTTGAAACAAGCCCCCTCAAACATAACAAAGGTAGGATCCATCTCATCCTCACGTTCCACCCCACCGGCCTCCCCAACCAAAGTATCATCCTTAAACACTTCAGAGAAGTCTAATTAGACCCGCTATTCCTTGCCTTCTGCCAGGACCATTCCCTTTGCCACTGCTTAGTTCATGCCACACTCCCCACCAACAATTCTAAACTCCCAGTATCTTGCCCTGTAACTGCAAAAAGGCAACATCTGCCCACAGCCCACTTCCCTCACCTCCATCCAGGGCCGTAAACAGTCCTACCAGATGAGGCAGAGTTTCACCTGCATCTCCTCCAACCTAATCTACTGCATTTGGTGCCCCTGGTGTGCTCTTCTCTACTTCGGGAGGCCAAATGTAGATTAAGTGACTATTTTGCCGAGCATCTTCACCTTGCCCATTTCAACTCCCCCTACGACATGTCTGCCCTTGGCTTCCTCCGGTGTCACAGCAATCCAGAACGCAAATTTGAGGAACAACACCTTATCTTCCGCCTGGGAACCCTACAGTTTGGAGGATTCAACACTGAGTTATCCAATTTCAAGTTATCTTCCTACTCATTCCCCAGCTTCATTTCCAGCCCCACCTCCTCCCTTCCAGTCCACCTACTGACCCTTCCTTCCAGCTACCAACTGGGTTCATCCCTCCCATCGACCAACCTGGCCATACCTATTACCGGTGCCCACCTATCACCACCATTCTGCTACCCCCTGCTCCCCCCTTATCTGCAGCTCCTCCTACGCCACATCCAGTCCTGAAGAAAGGTAATACCCAAAACATTGACTTTGCCTTTCCTCCAGTTGCTGCCTGGCTTGCTGTATTCTTCCAAATTACTGCAGATGCTGGAATCTGTACTGGAAACAACAAGTGCTGGAGATCACAGCAAGTCAGACAGCATCCATGGAACAAGAGCACGCTAAAGTTTTGAGACAAGATAACTCTTCATCATAAATGAAGTGTGCAGGCCGACAGTATTTATGTTATAGTTGGTGGAGGGTGGCAGCGGTGAGGAATAGAGTACTGGTGGAGAAAAGTTGTTGATAGTTTAGATTAAGTGACTGGAGAATGGCAGAGCAATAGCGCATCTAACTGCCAGAATTGAAAGAGATGACTATGCCTCTGGGGTTGTGGAGAGAGAACATGGTGACAGAAAATATAGCGAGTAAAGCTAAAATGGAAGAAATGGGAGTTGGTTCACAATTTAAGGATGTTGAATCCAAAATTGAGTCCAGAAGGGTGGAAGTGCCTTAGACTTTACAGCATAACTCTCCTTCACCAAAACTTGCTGTCTGTTTTATGCATTCAGAACGTGTCTTTACCTTTCTAGCAGGATTTGGAATATGGTTTGCACCACACTTCTGGTGTGGAGCGCGCATAGCTCCATGGAATTCTTCAGCCTTCACGCTACGCAGCTTCAAATGATCTCCCTTGTCTTAAAATGGCATGTGGACACTTTTAATGCTGGAGTCAGCACCGATAGAATAAATGGCTTATTATCAGGAACGGGTGTCAAAACTCTGTTCAAAACCTTCTCTCCCACTTGAGGTGTTTCTAAGGAAAATTCAATTGCCTACAGTTTTAAAGAAAATACCACTGGATATATCAATATGCTGCACATTGGGAAAAAGTAACTTGTCTTATTAAGTAGCCTAATGCACAGTACCTTATTGAATGCCTTTTTTGAATTGAAATATATTAAAATTATTTGTTCCCTTTCATCTATCCTGCTTTATTCTCCCCAAATAATTCTAATAAATTTGTCAGGCTTGTTTCCACTTCATGAAGCTATGCTGACTCGACTTGATTCTATCATTTACTCCTGGATGCTGTGCTTGTCTATTTTGTATAGTAGAATCTAACGTTTTCCCAATGGCAGATATTAAATTTTATTGTTATCTGGTTTTTGTCTTGCTCCCTTTTTGAACAAGGATGTTACGTTGGCAAGTTTTTCTGTCCTCTGGGACTTGTTCAGAATCTAAGAATTTTTTGAGGGTTAATACCAGTGCGTCCCCTAACAGAATAGCTACTTCCTTTTAGTATCTTAGGACGCAGCTCATTAGGTTCAAGGAACTTAACTGCCTTTAGACAATGAAAAAACTCATACTGCAGGGACTCAGTATGCAGTGCTTAAATGTGTATTGAAACTTGTCAGATTTGGTTTTCATTTGCAGTTCAGGGAAAAAAAAATAAGGTGAGCATTTTTCATATTACTGCTGTTGTAAAAAGCTTATGGATGCATTGAAGTAGTGAAGATTAATAGCACCATGGTTGTATTCGTAACTTCTATAATATAGGGAGAAATTGAACTACTCTGGACCTCAATTCTCTGGAGGGTTGAAGAATGAGTAACGATCTTGTTGAAAGGAAAAATATTCTGAAGTGACTTGCTTGGGTAGACACTGAGAGATCTTTTCTGCTGATTAGGGAATCAAAAACACAAGGATACACCCTTAGGATGAGTTGGCAATCATTTAGGACTGAGAAGAGAATACCTTCTTCACTCAAGGTTTTATGAATCTGTGAAGTATTTCATTTTTAGACAGTTTTGGTGCTCCATCACTGAAAACATTCGGTCTCTCAGACAACTGGCGAAACAGAGGGAGCATGCAGAAAGATGGAATTGAAACACACATTCAGCCATGATTATAATAGGTGATGGAGCAGGTTTAATGAGCCATATGGCATACTTCTGGCCTACTTCCTGTGTTCTTGTGTTTAGCCCGCACCACCCATGGAGATACCAAATAGCAAATGTGGTTAAGAAATTCACACAAATCTCTGCAGTACCTCTACCTCACAATCCAGGAGTGAGTGGCAATGTGGGCCATCAAACTTCATTAAAAGTTTTTAGGGATTCCAATTTTTTTTAACACATGGCTTTGGAAATTTCTCAAATGATGCTTTGCTACAGACTGCCTCAACTACTGTCATGGTGTTGTCATTCGCTCTCTCAAGCAGGATTGCAATTCCCTGGATTCTGGAAATTGCAGTCCAGCCAAACTGGTGGAAACAATTTCAACTTGTCTACACAAATATTGGCTTCACAAAACTAGCACACCACCCATGTTTCTCTGAACTCTAACCTTGTTCAACTACGTCAAATTGTTGCTGCCAATGGACTTGTTTCGTCCCATTTCCCACTGCATTGAATTACAAATGGCAAACTACTTCTCGAATCTTCAGAGGTCTTAGAGTTTTGCTTGAGCTTTTTCGTCTGGCTACCTCCAACCAACTGACTAAAAGTGATTGTTCAGTAACTCTTGAACTGTTCTGAGTGAACTATTGAAAATCTCACAACCTCATTCTGAGGCAGAATTTTATGCAAAAACCATTTTGTTATGGACCGGATCAAACTCCCTGCAAGTATAGCCTAGACCCGAACTTCCATCTTACTAAAGGGCAAGTGTAAGATGCTGTGTCGAGATGTAATTCAATTAGATATACTACTCATCTTAAAGAAAAACACGCTTTATTCTTACCTTATATTTAAAATACAAACAAAAGAAAGAAGAATGAGAATAACAACTCTACTAGAAAACTTAATAGAATAATGGATTATTTAATTACTTAACAGCAATTGTTCCAATATAGTAAAATCCCATAAATACCTCCATGCCAAAGGCAAATTCAGTAAAATATATTTACAATGATTTTCTAGTCCAGAAGAAAATAGCATCAAGAGAAATTTATCGCAGGGAGAGAGAACTAAAGTTTTTAGCTGTGTGAGAGGGAGCTGTATGACAGCTTCAAAACCCCAACAACTGCTAAAAGAGATACTGAACAATCACTTCTAGTCAGTTGAATGGTGGCAGTCAGAGGAAAAGGCTCAAGCAAAACTCTAAGACCCGTGAAGATTCAAGAAGTAGTGTGCCATTTGTAATTTAATGCAGCAGGAAATGGGCGCATTGATTCTATCCATTGTGAAGTCAATACCTGTGCAGACAAGTTAAAATTATTTCCACTAGTTAGGTTGGGCTGCAGTTTCCAGAATTCAGGGGATCACAATCCTGATTGAGAGATGCTGCTTCTATTCTTCTGACATTTAAAAAAACCCAAGGCCCCACAAGCTGCTTACTTTATTATCTTGGAGCAGTCTGCTCAATACCTCTTTCTCAACCTCTCCTCATAAACAAAGGACAAAATATATCCCTTAAAGCATATTATTGTCATAATTTGAACAGTGAAACATTGTAACCATGTCACCAGAATGTTGCAATATTCATATATTGTTGGCATTTACAGTATAAATTGCCACAAAAAATGGATTTCATCATTAGAAATACGTACACCCAAATGCCACATATATGTACTTTAAAACTTGCATCTCCACATCTATGTTTGGAGAACATTGTAAAATATCACAGAAATGAGAGGATATGCATGGATGGTGCCCTAGTTTTATCAAGCTGTGGAGAGCTTTTAAAGAGAATGCGTTTGAAATTTGAATATGCCAAGAGGTATTGCGTTAGATTTCCAAGAGAAAATTGATTGTAAAACCTAATAGAAAAACTTAGAGTTGGGCATAACAAAAATCAGTCAAAGTGTGGAAGAGACTGTCAACTCTCTAACCTAATTTAAACAGAACCCCACGTAATTAACCCAGTCTGCCAACCACAAAATCAATCCCTTTACTTTAAAATACATTTTTTTTATTTAAGGGAAATAAAATACTCAAGTTCAAATGCAACTTTCAGCATTAGAGGAATTCATTTTGTACCTTCTTGACTGTAGTGCAGAACACTGTCCAAGTTTGTTAAATGACCTAGAGACAGATAATAGTTTTATCAAATCATTGCATAATTAAGTTAGTGGTGGATATATGTAAATTAGTAAACATCAATAATAATCTATAATCCTTACCAAAAGAAGAAAAAAGATTTTTTTTTCCTTCTGCTGAGTTAAATAGATAGTGAGATACAAAAATTATGACTAAGGTAATGAATCACAAGGCACCAAATTTAATCTCTTTTGATTTCCATCATGTCCACCACATGAGCTGATATCAATCGCAATATTGTTATGAATAGAAATTAATTTTGTGGAAATAAATTGATCTTCTGTTAGGTTCAGCATCTAAGAAGCTTGAAAACATCTCTTAAGTTTGTTACATGATAAACAGATAAGTGAAAATAGACAGATAAACATCAGTAAAACCTATGCAATCAAATTTATGTCATTAGATATTTTAAGTAACTGACCTTCTAATGAACACATGTTCACTCTAGCTTGACATTATTCTTATTGCACCTGTTCTTTTTGACCTACATGTCACTAGCTTAATCCTCAGTGAAAGAAAATTCATTATTTCTGGCTGACATATTAATTAATTGTACTAAAATCAATATAACTTATTAACTGCTATGCCTGACGATATACCCCTGGGCAGGTGATCTGGTGAAGAAGATTTGAGTCGAGAGAACTTGGGTTTCAGTGACAGCTTTATTTGATATTGATGGACTATAAAATACATAAACATTTGTTTCTGAAGTGTTTTAGGTAATTAAATATTTCTTCATGTGTTGACTTTTAACATGTAAATATGTAGTTATTTAATATATATTTTAATATATCATGTCATCAATCTTGTGAACAACTAAAAGTATATATTTTTTTCGGAACTGAGACTCAAGTGTCTGAAAATTTAATGTTCTTGACGTCAACTGATGACATTTTGTGGCACAATAAATTACTTGGACTGATTTAATAAAGCAGAGTTGTATATTCTAAAAGCTTAAACATTTATTGTCGCAATCTGTGGTTATATTTACTACCTCAGGATAAAAAGTACAAAGCCTGTAGTATCAATTTATTTATTCATATTATTCATTGTATTTCCAAGGTTTCCACAGTTCTTGTAATAATGTTCCAGTAGGCAATTGGAGAAATCCTATGTTAATTTACCTCCACTCTTTCATAGTGAGCATTTCATTTAACCCAAAATGCTGCTGCCAGTTGGAAATTGTGTAATCCATGAAATGAATCTGTTCGGACAGTAGTCTAATGACTTATGCATTCTGAGGTCAATTTTAGGGCAGTTAGCTCTGTGTCAGAGGGTAATTGGCATGGGCTAAATGTAGGCTCTAGGATAACTGTTCTGTGTGACACACAGTGTTCAAATATTGGAGCTGCCGTTTCTTTGGTCAAGTATGAGATAAGGTTTCCTAGTTACCTGTTATGGCTAATCAATCACAGGCCCAAAACTAGACATTCTAAGCAGAACCTCAGCTGGAGAAGTTGGGCTTGAAAGAAAATTGGCCAAACAAAATTCAACAACAACGCCACATCTGCTCCCAGGATGAGGCATTCCACTCCAGCACATCCCAGATGTCCACGTTCTTCAAGGACCGCAACTTTCTCCCCGCAGTGGTCGAGAACACCCTTCACCACGTCTCCCGCATTTCCCGCAACATATCCCTCACACCCCTCCCCCTCCGGATACAACGCATCATCCTCCGACACTTCTGCCATTTACAATCCGACCCCACCACCCAAGACATTTTTCCATCCCCACCCTTGTCTGCTTTCCGGAGAGACCACTCTCTCCGTGACTCCCTTGTCCATTCCACACTTGCCTCCAACCCCACTACACCCGGCACCTTCCCCTGCAACTGCAGCAAGTGCTACACTTGCCCCCACACCTCCTCCCTCACCCCCCCCAGGCCCCAAGATGACTTTCCATATTAAGCAGATGTTCACCTGTATACTGTATCCATTGTACCCAGCGTGGCTTCCTCTACATTGGGGAAACCAAGCGGAGGCTTGGGAACCACTTTGCAGAACACCTCCGCTCGCTTTGCAATAAACAACTGCACCTCCCAGTCGCGAACCATTTTAACTCCCCCTCCCATTCTTTAGATGAAATGTCCATCATGGGCCTCCTGCAGTGCCACAATGATGCCACCCGAAGGTTGCAAGAACAGCAACTCATATTCCACTTGGGAACCCTGGTATCAATGTGGACTTCACAAGCTTCAAAATCTCCCCTTCCCCCACTGCATCCCCAAACCAGCCCAGTTCTCCCCCTCCCCCCACTGCATCACAAAACCAGCCCAGCTTGTCCCCTCTCCCCACTGCATCCCAAAACCAGCCCAGCCTGTCTCTGCTTCCCAATCCTGTTCTTCCTCTCACCCATCCTTTCCTCCCACCTCAAGCCGCACCTCCATTTCCTACCCACTACCTCATCCTGCCTCCTTGGCCTGTCTGTGTTCCCTGGACTGACCTATCCCCTCCCTACCTCCCCACCCATACTCTCCTTTCCACCTATCTTCTTTTCTCTCCATCTTCAGTCCGCCTCCCCCTCTCTCCCTATTTATTCCAGTTCCCTCTCCCCATCCCCCTCTCTGATGAAGGGTCTGGGCCCGAAACATCAGCTTTTGTGCTCCTGAGATGCTGCTTGGTCTGCTGTGTTCATCCAGCTCCACACTTTGTTATTTTGGATTCTCCAGCATCTGCAGTTCCCATTATCACTCAACAACCAGTAGCTACTGGCAACAGAGAAAACAAGGCCACAGAGATCACAAAGATTCAGGGAACCAGTTACAACCACCCTGAGGGTTGTGTATTGAAGAAACATCAGTCAGACTTTCTGGTTTCTTGACTTCCAGACATATACATTACATCTCTCTGGCATGGCAACAATGAAAGGTATAAGTGGGACCCCATTGGATGCTTTGAACCCCACTCATGACAGGCAAATGGGTTTGGACATGAAAAGGAGGAGGAGGAGGAGGCAACAAGGAAGAAGGAAAGAGGAACCAGAAAATATTGGGAGGTGAAATGGAAAGGACAAAAGAGTATTAAGAGAGTTGGGGAGCAATGATGGTGGAAATAAGAAGGGATTGAGACAGAAATGAAAGCTAAGTGACCGGGAATTTAAAATAACCTCCAGAATTTTGTTTTTCTTTGTAAATATGAAATCAAACAGCTGGAACTGCAGAAGATGGATGGAAGTTAGTAGCAACTGCAAATCACAGGAATGAGAAAAATCAGCACTAATACTTGAAGTGTATAGGATGGTTTTCTAATTTTCCCCGGAACAGAAGCTGAAAATCAGTTTTAGCTTTGAACAACAAGTTGAAATCAGCAGAAATAAAAACCAAGTGGTTTTCAATATATGCACCAGATTTACAATGCCATTTTGATATCCTGCCTGTAAATTAAACATTTCTCTCTCTTTATTTTGTGCCTGGTTTAGCAAATCCAGGTTTTATACATGCTGTCTCCATTCTGGTTTTCCAATTCAGATATTATTATCAATACTAGTCCCTATTCCTAAATACTGATGGATGATTTAAAGCACTTTAATTGTCTTCATTGAAATTGGTTAAAAGCAGTGAATAAGTCAACCACTAGATGGGCAAGTCCCATTAAGTTAGGTAAACTCCATTAATGTACAGTACTAAATGCTTTATTAGCATTAGTGGTCACATTACATTTAGACTTGATCTTATTCTATCTTTGTAGACTAAAGTCAATATGTTACCACATATTCGACAGCATCTATGGTGAGACAAACATTCTGAAGCCAGGCAAACCAACATAAGACACTTGAAAATCCAGGCAGGGACAATAAATTTAAATTCCCCAGGGTGATTCTGGCCAGCTGTCATTTTGCCCTGCCTAAGAAATGTGCTGGCTGTGATCTACCATGCCCCCAAAATAACATTGCATTCAGCACTTTTAATGGCTCGCTGAATTGTGATTTTTTTCTCAGTTTGAGATCTTTAGCAAAGTAAGTAGTTTCCATAGGAATGTGTGAACATATTAGATAAGTCCATTTGTAATGGGGGAAGCCGTTAAAGCATTTGAAATTTTTGAAAGATAAAATATATGGACTTGTCAATTTCAAGAGTCATGATTAGATTCTGCACAATAAGTTAATTATGGCTAATGCAGTGTAATATTATTGGGTTCTGGTTTAAAGATAAGTGATCTTGAAACTTACCAACACAGTGAACTTTCACGAATGGATAAAGCACTGTCACGCTTCCCAGTATTATGGGGTCCATTAGTTCTGCATGTGAATGACACTGAGTCAGTGGTCATTGAGGGGGGAAGGAGGTAGTATGGAGGAGACATAGGGAAATAATAAATTAAGGGAGATATGGAGGAATGATTTGATGCATCAGAAAGAGTGCAGTAGGAGCCCGAGTCATAGAATCATAGAATCCCTACAGTGCAATCCCAGCATTGGAAACAGGCCCTTCAGCCCAACAAGCCCACACCAACCCTTGGAGCATTCCACCCAGACCCATCCCCCTATAACCCATCTAATCTGCACATCCCTGAACACTATGGGCAATTTAGCATGGCCAATCCACCTAGCCTGCACATCTTTGGATTGTGGGAGGAAACCGGAGTACCCAAAGGAAATCCACGCAGATACAGGGAGAATGTGCAAACTCCATACAGACAGTTGCCTGAGGGTGGAATCGAACCCAGGCCCCCTGTGCTGTGAGGCTGCAGTGCTAACCAGTGAGCTATCGCGCAACCTAAGGAAGCATGTGGGTGAATACCTTGCAAAAGATAAAGACCTGAGCATGAACATCCATGAATGGAACTGAATCAATGGCCTAATGAACAAAAGTGAGCTTTCTAACCTGGTACCCTCAGTATTCAACAATCTATGATTCTATCTTACACTGCTTAAGGAGATAGCAGCAGCCCCTGTTCAAGCCTAACTCCAAGTCCCATGGATGGGCGGGAAGGAATAGTTTGTGCATGTGGATTCATTCATTATTTGGGAACATGATGTTGGAAAACTCATGATTCTGAGTCTATCATTCAAATTTAGTTCAAGTTTATATCTGTTTACCTCTGTCAGCCAAGACTTCCTGAATGGCCCAGGTTAACAGCCCAAATCAGGAAACTCATACTCAATAAGATCCACCCAGCCAACCTCACTCCAATCACTACACTTACAATTCTTAGCAATTGGTTTCAATAACTGAGAGCTCTTCTGGCTTCAGATTCGGGCTGTTTTTGATCTCTGCTCTGAAACAAGAGTCATTGGACTCAAAATTCCTGTTTGTCATACCGCAAATTTGCCTGTCCAGCTGAGTTTCTCCAGTACTTTCAATTTTTTTTCTTCAGATCTCCAGCATCCGCATTTCTTTGAACTTATCTAGTTTCTGCAGCTTATCTTTCATGACTCATTCCATGGTAAGAACCTTTGCAGGAAATGCTACAATAATGATTTTAACCTGTGTTCTTCCTGGTTTGTACTTATAACAAGTAAAACGAAGCTTTTGAAATTTTTCCAGTGTATTCTGAGACTTTGAATGATTGCATTTGTCTCATGAATGTGCATTGATGCGTATCTGAAACACAACTAACACAACAATAGGATGAGTGAAAAAGAGTTCAAGGAGCAAAATTCTTGAATAACTATACAATGGCTTATGTAAAATGGAAATGTCTATGAAAGAAATGATGCTTTGACAAATTGTGTGATATTATGTTGTATTACATTGCTTACTTATTATTCCAAAACAAATTAGGATGTCATTTTAACACATTGGTACTTATTTTAGCCAAAATACCACATTACTCTCTCCTGCAATAGAGTTTATATCTGACATAAAGAGTTGGAGGCTTTGAAGGGTTCTGACTCAATTATTTTAATTGTTAGTCAGGAAATGGTAGAGGAATTTAAATATTCTCTAACTTCTGCCTAACTATAAAACTGTCATCACCTCTCCTCCCTTTTGCTAAACAGCCATCTCACCACCATGGGTTCCCAACAGCACTCACTATCTGCCACTTGTAACTTGATCCATATGCCAACATATCCCTTCACCCACATGTCCTCCAATCCACCACCTCAAACCACCAAAGTGGCTTTGGGACCTTTATAATCTTATTCCTTCTAATACCACAGCTACTACCGCAAAAAAGGGACAATGGTATCTTGGCCTCCAATGCTGATCTAGCACTGAGTGGTTCCTTAATCAGTAATTCATAGTGGAGGTATCCAGAATAAGCTGGACCCAGAAATGTGGTCACAAAATTTGCTGACACATAAATGGGCAATCTTTAATGTTAGTTAATCAGTTCAATGAGTAGTTGGAAGATCTGGGTCATTGTACAATGCCACAGTAAGATCTGAAGAAATGCACTCAAAATCAGCTTCAGTACAATTTCCAAAAGTGAGGTTATTTCAAAGTTTTGGAAACCAAAAGAAGTGACATGAAGTAAAGATGAACAGTCTGCTATCTAGACTCACCATAAAACAATTTAGACTACTCTGACCGGAATGTTATGAATGAATTTGCCCAGGTGTCCCATAATAGCAAAGCATTCAAATTAACACAAAAACAAGGAGGTACCATTGCAAAACTGTCCAAAACTAATTAGGAACAAAGTTACAATAGCCTTTAATACTAACATACCATCTCTAATGCTATTTGGCCCCTTGAGGTTACAATGCTTCTCAAGCCTCTTGCAGGTATAGGCAGTCACTCTGTCTCTCTTACTATGTCTCTGGGTCTGCGAAGCGTCTCTCTCTCTCTCTCTCTCTCTCTCTCTCTTTCTTTCTTTCTTTCTCTGGATGGTCAGCTGGTCTCCTCTGAAACCTCAAGAAGGTTCCAAGGTGACATCTGCAGGTAAATGCTGTTTTTATACCTTTAAGATGGTTTTCTGGAACTTTCTATAGTTCTGGCCAATCAGGGAGATACACCGAGTTTGGAACAGAGTCAATCATTTGAATGGCAGGCTACTGTTAATTTCTTTATGTATCAGGATCTGGTGGATAAGTTAATTGAGGTATGCCTGTCCAGGTTAACTATTGCCTTTTACATTCTGCTAATGTAATTAGTACCTAGCTGCTGAGTTTGCACAGTGTCTGGTGCGTGGGTTTTGTGATTTCAGAGTTTTACTTGGCCAATATACCCATCACCCCTTGATGTTTGGCCGTTAGCAATATATTTGTGTTTTAGCAGCCAGAAGGGTGCTACAAGTCATTTACAAAACTACCTGTTTAATCATTTTATTCTTCCACGTGCTGTGGGTGTCACTAGCTAAGCCAGCATTTCGTGATTATCTCTGAATGCTCTTGAGATAGTTGTGGTGAGAGACTTTGTTAACCATTACTGTTCATTTGCCGCAGGGCCATGCATGATTATGTTGGTGGGGAGTTCCTGAATTTTGACTCGGTAATAGTGAAGAGATTTGATCTAGCTCCGGATTGGTATGTATCTTATTGGGAGGTGGTGGTGTTCAAATGTCTCTATGCCTGCATTCTTGTGGGTAATGGAGGCTGCAGATTTGGATGCTGCTATTGAAGGAGGGTAGGTGAACGGTTGGTGAACTGTTGCAGTGCATACTCCATTTATAATGCAGAGAATAAGTGTTTAAAGTGGTGGGTCGGGGAGCTCAGTGAATGATTCTTGACATTTTGCAAGGAAACCTTAAGTTTTATATCTTCTAGACATAATTGTGACTTGTATTCTTCAGAACACACTAAAACTCGCTAACACAATATTTTGGCCTGCTCTTTGAAGCATATTTATAATAAAGGTACACAATTAACATATGTATTCTTGAATAAACCATTTCAGCAGTTTATGATACAACGTGACCTTTATATGAAAATCATAATTTTTTTATTGTTTAAAAGAACACAAATTGCTGTGCAGGCCATGTGACACAACAGGAGCATTCCCATCTTTGGGGAGAGGCTGTGCATTTAGGTGCTATGATAGAGCTTATTGTTCCTGAAAGGTGAGTTTCAACATGGCCAAACAGGTTGATTATCAGCCTGTAAATCATTCTTCTGTTATACACTCCCAAGATATGGGCGCTGATGGCCCAGCTTTAGTTATTGTCCACCCTAATTGCCCTTGAGAAGGTCATGGTCAGCTGCCTTCTTGAACTACTGTGATTCACCTTTGACCTTATGATGGAAGGAAAGTCAATATGCCAGGCCACAGGTGGCAAGAGGATTTCCTGGTTCAGCCACCCTGTTGAAGGCAATAGCCTTTTACCATAAGCTTTGACCATATGCATGAGCCAATCCAATGGCTACATCTGAGGAAGCAAGTATGGCACAAAAATAGGCAGAAAATTAGTTGAGTATGTTTGAGAGATTTTCAACAAGCTTATTTGTGTATTTAAAAACCAAAAGAATTGCGGATGCTATAAATCAGGAACAAAAACAAAGTTGCTGGGAAAGCTCAGCAGGTCTCGCAGAATCTATGGAGGAGAAACTCGGAGGAAGGGTCACCGGGCCCGATACGTTTATTCGGTTTTCTCCTCCACAGATGCTGCCAGACCTGCTGAGCTTTTCCAGCAACATTGCACTTCTTCCTTATTTGGAGCATTTATTATGGTTTCACTAATGTACAAGATAACATTTTTGGCCCTGTTTAATTGAGTCTAATACATAATTATGTGAGAGAGGGAAATAAATAGATATGAGAAGTTCAAGAAAAGTGGTTAATAAATAGTGTAATAACAGAGTATCCTTAGAACTAATGAGATTTATACTTGACCCTCAATGTGACTAATTATTTTGCGCTACAATCCTCTTCTGGCCCTACTCTTGCTTCAGCAGATCAAGTAGATAAAAGACGAAAGTCCAAAAATCCTTTTAGAGGGAGATCAACTGTAACTCAGAGATGATAGATAGGTTTCAGTTTTAAAAGGCATGAGTGGCAGCAGTAATGAAATTTAAGGACACCATGAAATACTGAAATAGCTGGTAAACGCACAAAGACTTTCAGGCTCCCCATCAAGGGACAGATAATAACAGTGATTAATGGGCCAACTATTCAACACCAATTTTAAATGCACGCATGGTTCCAACAATGCTCTCCAAGTACTGAGACTTTAATATGTAGCAAAGACTTCATTATTTTTGGTGATGCCTAAAATAATTTGATGTCAAGGTTCTCAGTGCTACAAATGCTCCAAAATCTTAGATCTCATTGCCTGATAGTATGTGCCACCTTTAATTAATACAGCTTAATGTTACAATTGCTGAGCACTGGATTGTTGATCAGATTGTATGAATGATTCAAATAAGATGGTGTTATCAGTGTAGTTTGGCTTGAAATATACTAGAATTGTAAAGTTCTGTCTTTTCAATTCACTAGAATACAAATGACTACAAAGTATCAAAAAAATTGACTTGCTAATTGTATTTCATGAAACAGTAGAGCCACCTCAGGAACAATAGAACTGGATTCTGGCTCAACAATCATCATGAAAGGCTTTCTGATGACATAAATGTGCTATTACAGTTAATAGTTTAAGCATTTATGTAGATTCTGGTTTAGTTATCAGGGTGATGGGTAACCTAATTGTAAAACCAAATTACTTCAATTACATACTTGACTAATATAAACCAAGATAGCCATATGCATGTGCATCTGGACATTTCCATCACTTGAATTTGTTAACCTGATGAATCAGGTGCAAATCATCCCTATGCGTGGTCTGCAAGAGCAATGTGATACTGAAGGGTAATACCTGTCTTACCTGATTATGAATAATGGAGTTTCGTGATTGTTACAAAGTTGTGTAATCATGAATTGGAAGACAAGAAGCTAGAATCTGTTTGTAAAAATAAAATGATGAGGGAGAAGAGTATATGGCTACTTTAAGAGGTTAAGTGCTTTTATAAGCTTAGAAATTTATACAGAAAATGTGTGTAAGCAGCTGATGGGGCACTGCTAATTCAGAAATTGAAAAGTGTACCATTTGGCTGTGAGATTGGAAACCTGAGTCTTGTTTCGATGTGTTGACAACTAGCTGGAATCAGCCAATTAATCCAAACCAAGCATTTAGCAACTGAAAGCCAATTGAATTTAAATCTGATGGTTTCGACAGCCTCAGACCAATGCTATTATAAGAAAATTGATATGTCATGCAAGGTATATAAAGAGAGGGTTTTGAAAATTAACGTGAAGGCGAACCAGCATCTAAGAAATAAACTTTTAGCTCTCTCAAGAAATCATTAAGGTCTCTGAGAAAGCATGATCTATCTATAGAAGGTGTTATGGTACTTCTAGCTAAAAGAAGTGTACGTGTGCCTTTCTTCTAGCTTATAGAAGACTTTACAGAGAAAACATCCCTGATGGCTGGATTAGCACAGCCAACAGCCTGGAAGGGATACATGCCAGGCATTAGTGACTTGAGAATAGCAGAAAAAAGATGTGTAGACTTTGACAGGCTAAATTTTAATTCATTTTCTTATTATTTGGTTTTATATAAGTTGGTCTTGTGTTTATTAGAACAACATGCCAGGAGCATTTTGTTCAGGTAGGGAATAGTTCATAGTAAAGGGGGAATTGTTTGGTTTGTTACTAATTCTATTAATTTGTTCATTGTTAGGGTTAAATAAATAAATGGTTAATTGTTACTTATAAAGTGAATATTTGGAGATTTTTTTCATTTCTCTCCTTCTCTGTAACAGTTTAACAGATTAGGTGAGGTGAAGCAAGCTTCTCTAGGTGTTTCAGATTTTAATTATTAGAAGGGAGCCTCTACTCCAGCCATAACCGATTGGGGGCTTGTATTTTGATTTTAATTATCGGAGGGATTTATTTCCCTTTCTGTAACAGTTTAGGGGCACAAGTCTGGCATCTGGCCAGTTTGTGTACAAGATCTGAATAGATCTGGGCGGATTTAAACAGACTTTGGGATTAGTGTCCTAGATCTTTAAATAAAACTTAGGTGAGAAAAAATTTGTTTAATTTCAGTTACTTGTGGTTGATAAAATCAGAAGAGAGGGAAATGTCTCCAAGTATTGTTAAAGTGGTTCTGGGATTTGAAGGTACTGCCCAAAATTGGCAAGAAAGTTTAGAAAAATAGAGAAAGGATACACTTTTAGAGTTAGCAAATTTGGTTTCAACCAGAGGCAAGAGGAAAGATGAAATTGTAAAAGAGTTCGTCAAGCATCTTAGGTACACCAGAGATACAGTAAAGTGCAGGGAAGCTAGAAATAATTAAATTGTAAGTAAAACAACTGGAGTTAGAGAATGTAAGGGAATTGAAACAGTTTAAACCACTGTTACAAACAGAGGAAAACAGAAAAAAAAATGCTTGCGTTGGAAAAGAAAAAGTTGGAGCCAGAAGCAAAAAGATTTCAAATGACAGAAGGAAAAGTACGAGGTAAAAGTGAAATTCAGCAAACTCATCATAGCCAACAGCCTGGAAGTGTGCATGCAAATATGTACAAACATGACCAAAATTTGATGAAAATGACATAGAAGTGTTTTTTATTTCCTTTGAGAAGTTGACTAGGCAGATGAATTGGCCAGAGATTATGTGGGTAATGTTAATTCAGACCAAGTTGGTAGGCAGGGCTAGTGAGGTGTTTGCAGCGCTGTCAGAGGAGGTGTCATGAGATTATGAAGGAGTGAAACAGGTTATTTTGAGTGCTTTCAGTTGATACCGGAAGGAAATAGACAACAATTCATAAATATAAGGAAGGAACCAAGTCAGAACTTTTGAGGAGTTTGAAAGATTTAAATGTAGCAACTTCGAAAGGTGGATGAGAACACTAAAGATAGAAAAGACATATGAGGATTTTAGAGATTCTGCTGAACAAGCTGAAAAACTCGTTTCCAGAAATGAAGAGAACTCATGTTGAGCGACACATAGTTCAAACAATGAGACGAGCTGCTGAGATGGCGATAAATACACATTAGTGCATAAATCGAAACTTAGCTGCCAACAGCAATTTTATTCCGTGCGAGATAGAAATTGGGTTAAAGAGAAATCCTTCGTTGATAAACAAAATGTAGATCACACCAGGAACAGTTTACCACAGATGAAAAAAGAACCCCAAGGGGGTGAAAAAGAGGTGAAAGGCCTAATAAAGTCACAGTGCTGGTGGTTTAAGAATGGCACTAGGATTAAGGATGTGGTAAGAGAGGCTAAACCAATCGGATTAGTTGAGATAGTGAAAGAATTCCCAAAATAAGTCAAGGAGCTGCAAGAAAGCACACAGCCTCGTCACTGGTTGGACAGTAAGATAGTGGTCAATCTCTACAAAGATTTCACCTCTGTGGATAAGGTTTACTTATGAAGAACGAGGAAGAAGGTAAAAAGTCACAATATTGAGAGATACAGGAACTGGTCTCTAATAGTAAGAGATGAAAGTGTTTGCACTCCTTCTGACTTATTACCCAAGAGAGTGGTAATCTGTGGCATAAATGGAGATAGATTTAGCATTCCCCTGTGTAAGGTCAGGTTGGAAAGTCCAATCAAGACTGGGGGAGTGACAGTGGGAAAGATTGATTCCAGGATTATAGTTTGTTCTTGAAAATGACCCAGCAGGATCAAAGGTAGGAATGATACCCCTTGTTGTGGAGAAGCCAAAGGAAAAACAGGGAACTGAGGAGTTTAAAAAAAGTACACTGGAATTTTTCTGGACTGTGTGGTAACAAGATCCTACAGTCATAAGTTACAGTAAGAAGGAAAAACCAAAGAGAAAGGGAGATGGAGGAGGTGAGGTCCAGACACCCTCTTTGATGAAATGGTAAAAGAAAGATTTGAAATCGTAGAAGATCAGGCAGAGGTGTTCTGTTCTAAAAGATTAATACAGTTACAACAAAAAGATGAGACCATAAGAGGTTTATATCATAAAACCTACTTGGAAAAGGAATCAGAATGTATTTCTGAATGTTATTCTTTTAAGGATAGAATCCTAAGGTGAAAGCGGAGACCTTGGCAAGTTTGTGCAGAGAAGAAATAGATGGATGTTTACCAGACTGTGTTACCGGTAGAATATAGTCAGCAAGTATTGAAGGTAGCACATGAGTTACCTGTAGGAGTCCATCTAGGAGTAAGGACGACTCAGGCTAAAATTCAAAAAATTTCTATTGGCCTGGATTCCATAACAATGTGGTTGAAATTTGCCATTCCTGCCATGCGTGCCTGGTAGGAAAGCCACAGACAGTAATAAGTTGAGCACCTTTAATGCCATTTCCTGCATTTGAAGAACCTGCCACGCAGGTTATGATCAATTGTGCAGGAGCACTTCCTAAGACCAAAAGTGCAAACCAATATCTGCTAACCATAATGGATGTGTCCACCAGATTTCCAGAGGCAAATCCATTACAAATGGCAAACAAAAAGTGTTGTGGAAGAATTGCTTGCTCTCTGTACCTGTTATCAAGTATCCAAAGAGATTCAATCAAGCCAAGTGTCCAATTTTACTGCTAAACTATTTAAGAAGATCATGGATATTTTGGGCATCCAACGCTTCAAATCAATGAATTCCGGGGACCATTGGAAAGGTGGCATCAGACCCTAAAAACCATGTTGAGGGCTTATTGTCAAGACTACCCAAATGACTGGGATAAAGGCATCCCATTTATAGTTATATATTTAACAGGTGAGGCAAAGTGAGGTGAGCTTCTCTGAGTGTGTCAGGTTTAATCATTAGAAGGGAATCTCTAATCCTGCTGTAGCAGATTGGGGGCATGTGTTTTAGTTAAATTATCAGAGGGGGTTGATCTTCCCTTCCTAACAGCGATTATTCACCTCAGGCAATCTTTTATTTCTCATACTTTGGTGCTTAATTTTGAGTAAATGTTTTAATCGCATAGTATTTTCCATTTCATCACTTATTTGAATCAATTAATTGATCTTTGCCAATTTTGAGGATTTTGTTGAATGTAACACTTTATTGATATTACTGCATTCTGAGGAATGTTTTGGATTATGTGAAAACCTGCATGTCTTTACGATACAGCTTCATCCAGAATTTGCCTCTTTTACTGCCAAACAAAATGATGTTTTGTTCCTGCTCATTGGAACCATAGTTTGGAACCCATTCAACAAATCTTCAATGAAATATCTTAACATTGTGTCAATAGGTGGAAATGCAGAATTAAATGCTTCCATACACAAGTCTCAAAATCACAATGTTCTCTCTCAACAGATAAAGTTTCTCTCTTAATCCTCTGCCACGGCTTCTAAAATGAAATGATTTTACTTAATTAGATGCTGCAAAGCATCAGATGAGATTATGGAGCTGCTTTGGAGTCCTTTGCAGAGTCAACAGTGAATAACAATACATGTAATGAAACCACATAGCTGAAATCTAAACCCTCTACGTGTTACTGCTGCACAATGCATATAACCAGGGCTTATAATTATCTCAGTTGTAATACAGCCCATGGATTATTCAAAGCATTGTACTGCACTCCGAACCTCCCTTCGACATCAGAGAATATTACACATAGCTCAGAGATAGAGGGAAAATAATCCAAAACATTGGCAGAATCAAATAAAGATTTTTTTTAAAAACTGCAGTGAGCTAAACAAATAACTGTGTTTGTAACAACAAGAATTGCCTTTCCTTCATCATGTGCCATGCCTAAAGGCAGTTTTTGGCTCATTGTTAAATGATGCTTTATTCTGAGTTTTTGTTTGCCAATTCCTTTTTATCAGTTGGCATTTACCATTGCTTTTTGTTTTTATGGGCAACGAATTGGACAACATCAAGTCTACCTCAGTTTGTATGAAATATATTTCTGAGCCACATTCCAGCCAACTGATCTCACAAATCCACCCTGAGAGGAACCTCTTTCAATGTTCACAAGGCAGCAGTCTGACCTATTCTGTGTCAATGATGAACTGACTGTGAGATGGCTGCCTCTCTACTCAAGTCCCAGGTTGCCACTATTGCAGAGATCATTGCAAGTTTGTATTTGACTTGCTTGCCAATGCTCAGCTTTGGCAATAATTTGACAAACGTGTCAAAATTAATTTGGCTTTCTACCATTTCACCTTGATTTTGTCACTCATGCCTGTTACTCCTTCTGGCTTCAATAGTTGTTCTTGCTATTGGAAGGTTAACTTGGATGCAGCATGACATTAGTCATTACATTGGCCTATCCTCCTTCAGTCTCCTTTATTTGGTGGTTTTCTTCACTCAAAGACTGTCTTGTGCTGAATTTTTTTGAATTGTTTATGGTTCCTTTGATGATTTTCATTGTCACTTCGACATTTCCATTTGACTGGGGATGGGGGGAAGATAATGTTTGGTGTGGAATTCGTCAGCCCTTTGTGAAGTGGCCAAATTGTTCATGGGTGAACCAAGAGCCATTGTTACTCATCACAATGTCACAGGTACTGTAACAGCTGAAATGTACTTTTAGGCATTCCATGCCCTCGACAGAAATCATTGAAATCTGGGATTCATCTCCCAAAGTCCAAAAATGTGCAGGCTAGGCGGATTGGCTACGTTAAATTGCCCCATAGTGTCCTGAGATGTGTAGATTAGATGGATTAGCCATGGGAAATGCAGGGTTACAGGGGTTGGATGGGGGCATGAGTTTGGGTGGGATGCTCTTTTGAGGGTCAGTGTGGACTCAATGGACCGAATAGCCTGTTTCAACACTGTAGAGATTCTATGATTCCCTGATTCTATTCTATGATTCAATCTCCCAGTTGTCAGAATAGCTGTCTACAATGACAAGATAATCAATTCCTGCTTTCATTCAGCTTCACTTACCAGTATCCATTCTTTTTACCCAGGCCAACGAAGATGATTGCCTTTGCATATTGTGGAAGAATTCTTTCAGTTATTGGCATGGCAGAGTGAGATTTTTTTCAGGGCTTTGGATTGATACATACTCTTAGGTTTCCAGGTTGATTCACTGCTACCATCCTAATAATTGATTCTTTGGAGTTCTCACATATGTGATTACTCCTTCCTTCCGGCTCATCTTTCAACCTGGCCTTGAAGGAAGTTGGATCTTTTCTCAGCAGTCACTGAATTGGTCTTGCATTGTCATCTACTTTAAGATGATATTCTCCAGGAAAACATCCTGACCTTGTAAATACATTAATATACACCTCCAGAATCTGTTCTGCAGTCATTGGTTTAGTATGCTGAAATATATTCCAAGTCTCTTTTGGCACATTGAAGGTTAGCAGTTTATGCTTTAGAATGGCTCTGGATGTGATGAGGGGCTTTTCCTTGCTGACTGTGATCTAGAACTCCAAATTTTCATTCATGCCATTACAGTAGCCTCATTAACTGATCAGTCCACTCTGGCCAAAAATTATATAATTATTTAATTCTAACTCACTTCTAAGGACTTCATTTTTTAATTTGTGTGTGAACAACTTCACAACAATGTAGTGAAGACCATAATGATATATGACACATGGGTGTCTGTCTGACATCTTAGTTTCTCTTCTCTCAAAAGATATGGCCTGGTTACAAGATCTCTTATGCTGCATACTATCCTGCCTTTAACTAGATCATCTTTTAGTTGCATAAATTCAGAGAAATCTGTGAGTCGAGTTAATGAAATCATGTTTTGAACAACAACTCTGGCTTGTTAGGCAGGTTTGTTGCTAGTTTGTAATTTTTGCTTCATATTACCTTTTTCATTTCAACTGGAGGTTGAAGAGAACAGTTGCAGCTGTTATCTCTTCCCAAGTGTTTTAGCTAGTTCTTATTTCAGCCTTTTCTGTTGTAACAGTTTTCTTAGCTCTGAATATTCCTGTATCTCTGCTAGTAGCTGTGTTTTATTGCATAAAATAAAACAAAGAACTGCGAGTGCTGAAGATCTGAAACAAAAACAGAAATTGTTGGAGAAACTTTGCAGATGTGGTAGCATCTGTGGAGAGAAGGCATATTGAACATTTTGAGTCCAGCGACTCTTCTCAGGACTGATGCTCTTTTGAAGCCTTTCAACACTTAGTGTTAAAGTGGAGCTGAGATTATGTGTCCTGTGTTTACAAGGCATTTGCCTGGTGTTGATCATGTCTTTATTAAAATACCTCTTAGATGGTTGCTTCCAGAATGTGTCCTACCTGGTATAGGTCACATCACTATTGCAAAGTCAAATGGTACATTGGTACAGATTGCGTATCTATCGCAAACAAACCTCTTGGAGTAAAAATTGAAAAGTTGATCAGAAGTTAATTTTCAAAGTAAAATGCAAAAAAGCAGGAAAATTGCATTTGAATAAATAAATTAAAAGAGGAGTTAATACTGTATTTTGTTGATTCCATTTTAGTTTTATTGTTCTGCGAATTCAATGATTTAAGAAAACAAATATTTTACAAACACAGAATGAATAGTGCCAGTTCTTGGCAGCACTCTGTTACCAAAGGGTACAAGAGTTAGTAGGAATTTCACATAGATTTTAACATCAGTAAACAGTGTTCTGGTCACTGATTATCACTTCATGTGAGGGATAAACCACATTCTTCAGGAACCAATATGTTTCACTAAATCTGAAGTCCACAGGTTCAGTGATGAAGACAGAATTTTTGCCTACTCCAAAGATGTGCCACAGCAAGAACATTTCAATTGTTTTCCACTGTATTTATCCCCCGATCATTGCTTTGTAATTCTGATCAGTTAGATCTGATTTGTTTGGTCAGGAGTGCACATGTATAATCATGAGAAATGACATCAATCTGAGAGTGCACTAGTTTTGGAATTCACGACATTAATAGCAGTGGAATGTGCGTGAGAGCAGATTAAATGTTTTAAATAGTTTTGTATATGGTGTCAATTCCAATATATCAATCGATATTATACTTGTGGCTAGAATTACCCGATTTTAGTTCAAAGGAGAAGCACTGACAGGAATTAGTGAACCAAAACAAACATAGGATTGATTGCATTAGTTAAATTAATTACCGACAGCAGCACACAAAATTGACTCAGTTGATTTTGAAAACAAGTCTTTCAGCTTTATTTCTATTTCCTCACTGCATATAGATGATAAATACCTATTTGGGTGAGCTAACATTTAGTGAAGGTCCCATTGCTTTTCAATGGACAAAAATTCAACTCCATGATGGAGTGTTGCATATTTCTTTCCAAATATTTGCAATGAAGCAAGGTGAACATTTCAGCATTTAGCAACAGATCCTGCAAATGGAATTCAGGAAAGGAGAGTGACGTTAGGAAAGGATGGTGAACAAGGCTGTGCTAACTTCAAGTTCAGTTACATCAGGAACATATATATGCAACATTCATAGGCATCAGCAGAGTGTCACAATACATGATCCCTTTGTATAAATGCCTTCTGTTTCCTATAGAATCAAGTCTTCAATATCAATGTTTCCTTCCTGTGCCTTCAATAAGCAACAATTCACTCTTTCTAGTGATGTTTATCTAACCATGGAGAATATCGCTGGACATAATATTCACTCATTTGTACCCTTCTATGTCTTAATTGATTATGACTGTTGCCAGGTAATGGCCATGCAGAACACCACAGAGAAGATTAGGGCAGAAATTGGAACAGCTATGCTCAAGAAGATCCCTCATGATGAGGCCAAAGCTTCTCCTTTCCTCAGGAAAAATCTATGGATGTAACTGACATATATTGGTATGTGGGACCATCTCAAAGAAAGCAAGCCTTTTACCAACAATAACGCTTCTCACAATCAATGCCTGGATCCCTTAATTTGGAGCTACACATGTTTAATTGACTACAATACAATATATCCAATCTTGTGGAAATTTTCCAAGGGAAAGGGGATGAGTGCTTGTCTGGGTGGATGGTGGGGGTGGGAGCTAAATGCTCTAAAAGAGACATTGGTTCAAGCTGTTGATATCTTCTTAGGCTCATTTGGTTTCTCCACTGTTGGTTAGCAGGGAAGTGGGGCATGCTCAAGGAGTCAAGCTTGTGATTAAAAAAGGTAAGGAATTAATTGTTTTAATAAGATGGGTGGGCTGCTGAAGAGACCTTACTAAGTAAAACTAAAGGCTGTGAGTCCCGTGGTCAGTAAAACTGAAGAGCTACAGACATGAGGGGCTTGTGTTCTTTGATCTCCTTTTCAGAGAGCACTTTCACTGCTTTGTCAGATACTTGAGAACTTTTTTGGACTTTACTCACCTTCAGCTAAACTTTCAAGCTGCCAGTCTTCGCCATATCAGTATCTATATGTACAGACAAGGTTGTTGACTTGCTCGCTGAGCGGGCTTGTTCTCGGTCAGATGTTTTGTCACCGTGCGAGGTGACATCATCAATGGATCCTCTAATGAAGCGATGTTATTCTTTTCTGCTTGGAATTTATACTGTTTGTGGTGAGTAGTGTCATTTCTAGTTTTGATCTGTATGGGTTTGTATATGGGGTCAAATTCCATATGTTTGTTGATTGCATTGTGGGAGAAGACCCATGCCTCTAGGAATTCCTATCCGTGTCAATGTTCAGCCTGGACTGCTATGGTTACCTTTCCCAGTTGAACATGAACATCAACTAGCAGCAAAATGGCACAACAAACTCTCCTTAATACTAGTACAATCAGACAATGAAGGCTATCAGTTTAACTGGGACAAGGTAACCATAGCAGCCCAAGCCAAACATAAACATGCATGGGAATTCCTGGAGGCCTGGTTCTCCACCCATAATGCAATCAACAAACACATAGAATTGGACCCCATACACAAACCTATATCGGTCAAAACCGGAAATGACAGTACCCACCATAATGAACCAGGCAGTATAAATTCCAGGCAGAGTAGAATAACACCACTTCATCAGAGACTTCACAGAGATGTCACCTAGCATGGTGATGAAACATCGGTGTGAGAACAAGCCAGCTCGGTGAGCAATTCAACAACTTCACCCACAACCCGGGCTACAGATCTTTACCAAAATTTTGAATATGTAAAGGTGAATTAAGAGTAGGAGTAAAAATATCCCCTTCAGTGCTTCAAGACTGCATTGCCATTCAATAAGACCATGGCTGATCTGACTGAATTCACAACTCGACATTTCTGCCTATTTCTGATAAACTTTGCAGTTACCACAGCTTGAGAGCAACATATACACTTCTACTTTGCATCTCTGAGGAACAAGGCAGCAGCATTAGCATGAATAAGATCAATCATATCAAAGCCAGCAAAAGCACCATATCACTTGTCTCTTCTCCACCAGATGCTATTCCACAGGGCAGAGGAAATGGACACAGATGTCCAGTTCAAAGGAAATAAGATCCTCGGTCGAACACCAACAAACAGAGGATCAAATCCCTCAAAATATACAGCCACCGCTTATGGGTCAGACCTACATGGTGGGTTTTACTGATATCTACGGCTTCTTACAACTCAGTTGCATTGAAACAGGTGGGCACACATTTCTAATGCCATCAAGATGCCTGTCATGAGATGACCAAATGCCAAAATTCCACACTCCCAGGACCACCTCCAAGCCTTCAACCCACTTTCTGTCCCTGGAGTTGTGCATGTTCTTCTGCAAGCAGAGATATAATTGTTAGAAAGGCGTATGCGTACAGGAGAAATAGATAACACTTATAGAGACACTGTGAGGAATGGATGAATGTGAATGCAGTTGGATGAGTGCAAATGTTGGGTGCTTGAGTAGCTTGGAGAATGAAGAATGTGTGGCAGTAGAAGTTGTGTTATTCTTCGAAGTGTTGAGCAGGAGAATGTTGAGACAATCATGGGATGGAGTCTGGCACCTGAAAGTATTATTGCACTTATGTTTCCAGTCATTTTGAGGTTCAGAATCTTCTTCGGATACTGTTTCATGGTCAGTAGGACAGATTCCTGCAGTTGGCTCCCTTGGTCACTTCCCCGTTTGCCTTTGGAGAGCAGTTTCTTCCTCTTATGAAAGCATCACCTCACTTCAATTAAAAACCAAAAGAACTGCAGATGCTGTAAGTCAGGAACAAAAACAAAGTTGCGGGAAAAGCTCAGCAGGCCTGGCAAGACATTCTGAGGAAGGGTCACTGGACCCAAAATGTGAACTCTGTTTTCTCCTCCACAGATGCTACTAGACCTGCTGAGCTTTTCCAGCAACTTTGTTTTTGCACCTCACTTCAATTCCTCAGATCTTAGAGCAGAACCATCACATAAGACTGAGAATCCCACAGTTCAGCCTTCCAGTTCTCCTCACTGTTTCTGTTTCTGCATTCTCAGCAATACGTAGACAGTTGAAATTTTCTGACCCATGCTGTGCCCATTTAATTCAAAATCCTTCCCTTTTGACAGACTTGGCCTTTTGTCATTTCCCTGCTCTCTTGACTTGTTGGGTAAATCCAGAAACCAGACACTAATATTGCGATTGAGTTCAACAGCTCATGTAAAGACCGTTGCTGAGTCGAATGGGTATACTCTCTAACAAAGGCTTCACCACTTCACCACCATGTCTGTGGAAATTTTTCCCTTGCGTGTCCTTAAGAAAATTTTTTTTGTAGATTCATTGTAACTCTTTTTTATCTTTTGGTAGATGAGATTAAACTAAGTGGCTTTCCGCATTGTAGTACATTATATAGTGCAGTTCCATTGCTCCATTACAAGTGCAATGAAGCTATTGATATCAAGTAAAGTTTAGGGTATGTGTTTTAGCCTGAGATAGGTGAGTCATAAGCCACAAGTAAGAATAAGCCAGTGAAGGTGACAGGCATGGAAGAGAAAAGATCTGGCCAAATTTCAAGACATCAATTAACCGAATGAGCAAAGGAATTCAACATCTTACTTCTGATGAAGAATAACTGCGTAAGTTGTTATTTCGCTTTACAGGTGCCAATTGATTTATACTGTTTCAAAATTATTTTTCAATCTGTCCTCATTGCTCAGATGCTCTAAGTAAACTTTCATTTTTTTTTATTCAGGTTAGCTGGACCTCTCCATAAAGACTCAAATAAAAAAGTAAATATTTGACGACAAAATTGTTCAGAAAATGTCACACAGTCTTCTCACAAAGACTCCTCATCACTTTCTTTGTTTCATGCTTCATGCCTCTATACATATTCTTGCTCCATACCTGTAGCTCCATGAATCAATCACCTATGTAGATGCGTCTCAATTTTTTTTAATACTGCGACTAGACTAGGTGATTCATTTGAAGAATTATGATAGAAAGTTTGGTGGCAAGTTTAGGAGTGTGGAAGAAATAAAACATTACAAAGAGAAATTGATGGGTCAGGCGAGTGGCAAACTGCAGCAGCAGAATTTTAGTGCATTTATGCATCAGGCTGTTTACTTTTGTATGGCAAGAAAGAACTCTCAGTCAGTTTTTAAAATGCCTAAAAATTAGGCACAGTGGTGGTCCAGACAGATCTAATAGTAAATGAAGTGATTATATTAAAAAAAACATAATGCAGAAGCTAATGCAATATTGCAAGAATATAAAGAAGATGATGTTTTTCTCCATGCTGATTAAATGACCTTTAGAGTACAGTGCCCAATTTGGAGCATTGTAACTTCCTGGCCGTGAGTTGAATGAAACACAGATTTACCAAAGTATCATCATTTTAAGGATTAAATTATGAGTTCAGATTTGATTAGTTAGGTTGGTTTGCCCTGGACTACGAAAGGTTTGATTTGATTTGATTTGTGGGAAATTCATTTGACTTCAGACTTTAGAATTTTGAAAGAATTGAGATTGATAGACATTTAGTGCCCCAGGGAAACCAAGGACACAGGGCGTGAGCAAAACATGGAGTGAACTAGAAAATCATCCCTGGGTTGCTTAAATGATGATGCTGGTTTGAGGGGCCACATGACTATTCCTGCTCCTTTTTCTCGTGTTTTTAATATTATTACTTTTCATATTACACTTACACCAGATGTCTTGAATCAATGTCTTGTCCATTTTGAAAGATAGATTATTTGCTATTTTCTAATCTCAGAAACTACTCCTGTTTCTTTAAAGATAATGGTTAATGCATTCTTAATTTTACTTACTTTGTTGGCTATTCTTGGTTGAAATCTGTCTGATGTTTTATCTTTGTTCAATTTGCTTTGTGCGTCATTGACGAACATCAGATATTTCTATTTCTTTTTGTATTTCCAGCACACTGATTGTCCCCACAGGAATTAAAGTTTAATACTGGAATACTTAATATAGCAAACATAAGACAAGAAGAAATCATTCAGAATATTTGTTATGCCTTCTGTTCTTGATGTCATGACATCTTTGAGCTTATCAAAAATTTTCGCAATTCCTTTTTACCTGCTAACCACGCATATAAATATAAATCTCTTTGTTACCTCCCTTTACTAATTTATGAACCTCTTTTATATTTTATTCTCTTACATTTATTGGACTTCTGTGGAAGCAAATTTCTAAATATATTTTGTCAAACAATTGTATATTTTGATTGCATAGTGCCTGTGGGAGAAATATATTAATGCATCTGGCGGTCAAGATATGGTTGTGCTGTGAGCGATGAGCGTAAAGTCTTGTGACAATTTACTTGACTTTGAATTTTAGACATTAGTTGGGGTGAGGGATAAAGGAGTAAGTGGAAGAAGGCAAGATATTTCCGACATATCAACTGTCATGTTGGTTAGGACAAAGCTCTTGTAACCTAGTTGTAAGTTGCTTTGTTGGAATGGGGAATAGAATTATAAAATGAGTATTAAGAATAAACCACAGGCTGTTTAAATTTCTCCAGTCCTGAACATCACTCATACCGTTAGAAAATCTTCAGCCCATTTTGGGAAAATTCTTTGAAGCTAGCAGCTAAACCTTTGCTTGTCTGTTCCTTCATTCAAATGGTCAGGCTTGTTCAACATTGAGCTAGATTCTGTGGAATAATAAAATATATACTATTCCTTTCACCAGTGGTGTTAATGTCCTAAGATGGGAATGTCCTGACTCTGAAGATGTCTGTATTTACGCGTCACACTATTAATCAGAATACTTGGATACAGAATCAGAACCAGCATGTGTGGAAAGAAGCCTTCTGCTAATTAAAATTGAAACCTTTTAATAGTCTTCTGACTGTAGTTTTCAGTTAGTGATGCCAAGCTTTAAACATTCAAAACTAGCAGGGTCTTGTTGAAAGATGGACAGTAGGTCCTGATGATGGTAAAACTGACAGCAGCAGGTGAGAGGACCAGAAAAGATAATTTTCAAACTTGTTTTTAACTTCCTTCTGGGTTAGGTAGACTAAGGGAACTGTTGTGGGTCCCAAAGGAAACTTGGGTTTCCATTATCTGTTGCTAGCCCTTCCACTAGCTTCTTGCCTTTTGATCACAACAGCCCACCTGGCCACTTTCCTTTCGGTCAACAAACATTCCCTCTGGTCAGCATACCATCCAAAAATCCTGAACCTGTCTGATAGCATCTTCATCATTATGGCAGATTCAAACAGCAGACCTTCCTGCAGAATGCATGTGATCCATGGCTGATGAAGTTGATGGGTTTGCTTCCAGCTGCCCTCTTGCCATGTATCTGACATTTGATCAAGTTTCTGAATTGATTAATCCACATTCTTCTTGCACCAGTCTTTCCTTAACAATTAATCTCGGACATACTTCCTGAGCGTACCTCATGCCTCCTCTCCTGTCCTCGGCCATGCAGGTTAACATGGAATGCAGGATGAAATTGCTACAACAGAAGCATTTTAAGAAATGGAGAATATTTCCCATGGGCTTGGCACAAATTTAACGAAATCTGTGAAAGTTTCTCGGGAAATAGAATTAACTCTATTGGATGAGGTGAAATTTGTCAGCTAACAAGTAGAAGAGGAAAATGTTTCCAGGAATATAAGAAAGGGCATATTATATGTAAAATTCTTCCTGACCTCAGGACGTCCTAAAGTACATTAGAACTGATGCAGTACTTTGAAGCATTGTCATTGCTGTAATGTAGGAAATGCAGCAACCAATTTGCAACATAGCAGGTCCACAAGCAGAAACATGACAGTCACCAAATGTCTAGTACTGTTAATTGAAGGATAAATATTTACCAGGACAATCAGGCTTACTCCATTTCTTTTTTTTAAAAGAGTGTCCAGCCACCTTTGAAGTTCACCTCAGAGGGAAGACTAAACCCTAAAGAGTCCTGACCTGAAATGTCAATTTTCTTACTCCTCTGATGCTTCTTGACCTGCTGTGTTCCTCCAGCTCCACATTGTGATGATCCTGGCTTACTATGTCACCTGAAAGTCTGTGCCTCCAACAGTGCAGTGCTGCCCAGTACTGCCCTATAATGTTACTCTGGACTTTTGTGCTGGAAACTCCAGAGAGTAGCGTAATTCGCAAACTTCTAACTACATAATGTGTTTGGAGTTGTTCTCCCTCTCAGATGAACAAGGTCATGTTCAGCAGCTGAAGTATTTGTTACCGTTTTGATGAATAGAACATAGAACAGTACAGCATAGTTGTGCTGAACTTTTATGCTAATCCTAAGGTCTATCTAACCTCCAACCCTAACTTATACTGTCATCCGTATGCCTATCTAATAGCTGCTTAAATGCCCCTAGTGAGGCAAACTCCACTATCCTCTCCAGCAACGCAATCCACATACCAACCACTCTTTGAGTAAAGAACCTACCTCTGACATCTCCCCTATATCTACTTCCACAAACTTTAAAACTATGATCCCTTGTAATTTCTACCTCTCTCCAGGAAAACGTCTCTGGCTGTCTACTCTACCTATACCTCTGATCATTTTGTACACCTCTATCAAGTCACCTCTCATCCTTCATCGTTTCAAAGAGAAAAGTCCTAGCTCTCTCAACCTTTTCTCGTAAGACCTTCCCTCCATTCCAGGCAAATCTCCTGGTAAATCTCCACTGCACCTTTTCCAACACTTCCACATCTTTCCTGTAATGAGGTGACCAGAACTGGACACAATAGTCCAGATGTGGCCCAACCAGGGTTTTGTATAGTTGGAGCATAACTTCATGGCTCTTGAACTCAATCCCGCTATTAATGAAAGCTAACGCACCATATGCTTTCTTAACAACTCTATCCTCCTGAGTGGCAGCTTTTAGGGAGCTGTGGGCATGAGCCCTAAGATCCCTCTGCTCCACCACACTTTCCATTAACCATGTATTCTGCTTTCAAGTTTTTCCTTCCAAAATGAATCACTTCACACTTTTCAGGATTAAACTCCATCTGTCACTTCTTAGCCCAGCTCTGCATCCTATCAATGTCCATTTGTAACTTAGAACAGCCCTCCGCACCATTCACAATGTGACCCACCTTCGTATCATCTGCGAACTTGCTAATTCATCCCTCCACTCCTTCATCCAAATCATTTACGAAAATCACAAATAGGAGGACGCAGGACAGATCCTCATGGTGCACCACTCGTAACTGATCACCATTTTGAATATTTTCCTTCCACTACCACCCTTCGTCTTCTCAGGTCAGCCAATTCTGAACCAATCTACCGCATTTCCCCTTATCCCATGCCTCCTTACCTTCTGCATGAGTCTACTATGGAGAACCTTATCAAACGCTTTACTTAAATCCATGTATACTACTCAAACGCCTTCCTTAAATCCACGTATACTACTCAAACACCTTATTTAAATACATGAGTGACTTCCAAATATGATAACACCAGGAAGACTATGCAACAAATAAGATAGTATTCTGCAGATAACTGACTTTTGGATGAGTTGCTGTGTCAAATCTTCAACTCCTCACATTTTCTCTGCCTCTGATGTGCTTGATTTTTCAGGATGTAGCACTTTTTTAAATTTGTTTTCACCAGATGCAACAATCCTGGGGCAAGGTTCATGCAGGACTCAGGATCAGTCTGAAATTTCTAAAGCTTCAAAGTGTGCTTGTAGCACTTCCTTTGACGACCATGAGTATGTATTGGGCAGTGTTGGGCATTCGAGCTACATATAACCAGCTGCCAAATGAGCCAGATTGATGAGGCATTTTAAACTTGAACTATTTTCAGCTATACTTTTCTCCCTCGTAGCAAAGTTATGCAGTTAAATTCGCTAAACTCAAATGTCACAATCTGACTTTCTAAAGTTTAAAGTATTCTTTACACTACAATTTTTGTCAGCATTGCAACCCCAACTTTAAACTTCAGGATAACGTAACAATTACTGCTTTGGCTCTGGTGAGTTCTATTGCCTTTTTGTACTTATTATCTGATATTAGTGCCCATTTTCAATGGTCTTCCAATTGATTTACTTTTTATCATTGTGCCTTTCGTAGATTTATTAATTTCTCAATCTGCCCACTTTAACTTTGACTCAGCTGTAACATCTAAATTTGCCCCTGCACATTTTCTTGTCACATAATTCATGGTGCAATCCGTCTTGTGGATTGAGTCATCAGCAGTAGATGTTCTCCCTTATGTCTACCGTCACTATCCATAGAGATTCTACTGTGCCCACATCAGGCCCAACTTCATGTTCTCTTTCATATGAGAAGCTGTGCTGCTTTCAACTTAACTTTTTAATATCTAGAAAGTGATCTTCATGATTGTGCACTTAGCTGATTAATGTAATTTTGGAATCTGATTTCTGTAATTTTTTATTTTATTCGACAGAGTGTTCTTCTTAAAGGTATCAAGCTTTCCATTTGCAAGAACTTTGAGACAGATATTTCCCCCACTTTCTGAATTTATACTTTTGGTCTATCATTTCCAACCCTATTTCTAAATAAACTTAACAGAGGCTGAGAGGGCAAGGGGATGTCATACTTTAGATTAAAGAAGGATGGTAGTTGTTCTTTTGAGTTTTACAGAAAAGCTACTCCCTAGTCTGAGTAAACACATAAGCAAAGCAACTGCATGAAATAGTTTGGTTATGATTCAAGAAAGCAATATAATTCAGTAAGATTTTCATATGAAAAAAAACAAATGATACCAACAGAAAAATATTGTTTGATCATGTACCTCGTGAATCCCTTACACCTTCGCAGAACCCTCGAAAAAGTTGTCCTTCAGGTTTTTTATGCAATCCTTTTTGGAAGATATTATGTAATCTAACTCCCTTTCAGGAAGAGTGTTCCAAATTAGGATTACTTACACAATAAGATATTCTCATCTCAATTTACAGCTCAGACTGAAAATGTTTTGCTTTTGACAAATAGTTTCTAATTATTCAGTCTCATAATTGAGAATGCAAGTGGAAAAAGTGTGGAGTTATTCGTGTCCATTGATGTCAACATTTTTGGGAGACTCCCGTTAAAGCAAAGTGAGATATAGGAATTTGTTGTATGCAGTTGTCCTAGCAATTATACCTGACCAAATGTAGTTGTACCTATTGCTACCATGCAGTGCACCTTTCTGTTTTCTAAGAGCACTGCTTCTTCTATTGATACTCCATTGTGGTGTATTGCCCACAATAAATCACTAGATGGGCACAAGACTAAGTATAGGTAATGGAGACATTGCGAAAACGAGCAACCTCAAACAACTCTTATGCAGTACCACATACTGGTAGATGTGGAAAATGCCACAAGGTGCCAGCAGTGTTCATCTGTGAAAATACTGGAGGATCCCATCCGCTCAATTTTGGAGTAAAACTGAATTGAAGAAAATAAACTGAATGAGGAATAATGTAAATAATAATTTGAAATACCAAAGGAAATGTGCAGTTTAGTCAATATGTGAAATGAATAAAATAGGTGAACATTTCAAGCAGAGCCTTCAACTGCATCCCACGTCCAGCAGCTAGGTTGCCAACTCTATCTGAAATTGAATTGCAATGCTAAGATGAAGTGCAACAGGGAATGGATGCCCCATAAAGATCAGAGTAATTCTGCACTGTTAATTTAAATTTGTTATTGAAACAACAGACTACAGTTGGCATAAGAGACACTTTTCTTATTCAACACTATTACAATGTTGAGGTGGAAGGGAAAGGCTGAATGAGCCTTTCAACTGCATACATCTGGGATACAACCAGATTCATGTCATTGTTACTAAGACAGGCTACAGTTTCCAACAAATTATAAATGTCTAGGTGTGCAGCTTGCACTGAATTAATTAAGTTTAATGAAACCCAACCAGAATGTTAAACTATGATTTCAAATCCTCATACTTGTTCCAGTTAAGGCAAAGACAAAACAAGGAGATTTCCTTTTAAAAGTGGTGTCACACCACTCGCAATATCAATCACCTTTTTTTAAACTTGTGTTGAGTCATTCTTTTTTGTGAAAATCAATCAACATGAACAGTATAACATGTTTTGTCTGCAGATGGACAATAGATACAATCAGAAACAATGACAACAAAATAGAGTAGAAAAGAATGGAAAGACATTATTCATCATTATAAAACAGGCACATTGTGCATCTTACACAAAGTATTTCCCACCTGCTAAACAGAAATATTTGTAGAGCTGATTAATATTCCGCATGCTTCTGACAGAATGTCCCACTGTCATTCATTTATTTTATTAAATACAAGTGCACTTGTTTTATGCTTTGCTGGTATGGAAGACTGTTACCATTTATAAGAAGCTCTAAGTAATTGTCGAACATGTGAAGTTTGTTTTAATTTGGCCAACTTTAGAAGTCTCTTATCAATTGCATTTTTGCCTGTCTGCAGTTATTTTATTCCAGAGATGTTGTGTCTCTGAAGACCATTAAGGTGTTAAGTGCAATTTCAACTGATTGAATCTGGCTCCAGACAGTCTGAGATATCACACATTGGTTTACTGTGACTGATATTCAAGGCAAGTGCAGTTTGATTACATCCAATGCAGTTTACCACACTTTGAAAGAAAAAGGACATACAAACATTGCAATCCTGCTGAGACTAAATATACCTTTACAAGTCCTTAAAGGAAAGTGCTCTTTAAATGAGAGCTATAAAGGAAACAGCGCTTTCATAAGGTCAAATATAATGAGTCCCTTTGCTATTTTGAAATGCTCACATACCGTATATACTCAAGTAAAAGTCGATCTCATGTAAAAGTTGACTCCCTATCTTTGGCCAAAAAATCTGGAATTTTCCATATATCTCATGTAAAAGTTGATCCTAGTTCTTCTCACATAACAGATCAACATTTGTGTCAAAATATTGTCCTGTACTTAAATGTTACGAAGAGAAAATGTTTTTCATGCTATTACGTGTTTTGAAATTTCTTCAATATTTTATGTAAAAACGTCCTCCAGCAAAAAAAACAGAAAAAACAACTACATTTAGTTATTGAAGTTAATGAAACTTTTGAAGTTGTTAAAGGGACCAATAACTCTGTAGCGGTGAGAGAATTTTGTGTTTCAGAGTAACTTGTAAGAGACTAGAGAATGACATTGAACCAACTTCAAACATCGCTAAAATGAGAGTGTACCAACAGAGGTAAACCTAGCAAGTGGCCACAATTGGAGAAAAAAGTTGCTGAGCGGGTACTCGAAAATCGTCAAAATGGAAAATGTGTAGATCGTGAAGCTATCCAAATCCATGCACAAAACAAATCACAGAAGGGTGGTATTTTGGATTTTAAGGCACATGCTGGATGGTGCATAAAGTTCATGAGAAGGCAGTGACTTAGTACTTTGGCGGAGAATCAAGATTGCACAAAAGCTGCCTGCTGAACTAGAACATAAGAAATACGGTAATTGCCATAATTTGTTGTGTGTTTTTCTTATTTAGAGGTCATTTGGGCTTCTGCTAATGATACACTAGTTTGGACTGTAGATTGAATGTCACCCGCTCAGAAGCAATATGCATGCGATAATCGACCCCAGAAATTCAACCTAAAAAAAAGTCTTAAAAAAGTGACTTTCACATGAGTATACACAGTATATGATCTTCAAGTCATATGTTCAGCAAATCACATAGAACTTTGCTTTATAGATTCTTCATAAATAAATCTTTGTTTCCTAAAGTTCAAGCATATAGGTATACTTGGATACTGTTAAAAGCCAACTGCATTATCCTTTCCTATTTGCTTTACTGGAGTTAAAGCTTCACTGTATCTGTATAGCACTTCCCAAGGTGTACAGAGTTTTCTGTAGGCAAAACAATGCACTTCATCGCAACAAGCATGCCAGAAAGATTACTGGGAAGTTATGTTATGTTCAATCTATGTACATTGAAAGTCTTTTCAAGAAATGATGTTTTTAATGAAATAGAAATGAATACTTGAATCAAGGGTTCACATTGTTGTTCCACATTTACTTTTAAAAGAAAAAATCAAGACCTCAATTTTTTAGACCCCCCCCACCCCATGGCCAGATATTCGACAGCCATGTACAATGTATCGGTGACCAAATTACCACCTTCCTGCCCATTTCTGACCTGTTCCACATAACTGAAGGGATTGGCAAGGCACTCATTTTCCTGCCTGCCTTTGGGTGTATTGAGTGCATTAAGTGGCGTAAATTAGGGGCCTAAATTCAATTTCACTGCTGTAAAAGAAGTTGGGCTGGTGGCAACTGGGTGGCAATGACAAGAGCTATGTTTTACAACTTAGTTGAAAAGGGTGGAAGGAAGGGGAGAGTACATCATTCAGGGGATTCCCTTGGGACACCTCCTCGTCGACTGGTCTTCAAACAACTCCCGTCTCCACCCTAACCCACTTATCTTCCTTCCTAAAACCTCAAATCCCTTCCATTCAATATATTCTACTCACCCTTGTCTGCGAAGGCCTCTTCCCAAGGATTGTTGTCGTCACAGAAGCACCCGCAACAAAGTTCCAGGATAAATGGGATGTCTAAAGCCTTTGGCAAATCAGACTAGCAAGCATTTCTCAGGAGTAGGCCTTCTTCTGACTAGAAGCAGAGGTCTCGTGGTTCCTTTGTTAAGACTATCTGAGTCCATTTTGGCTATGTGGGAGTTGGAAACCTAATTTAAAATCCATTAGTTCATGATCAATTTGTTGCAACCAAGAGGACAAACTATTTGGTCTCTGACCACCCCATAAAATCCAGGCTAAAATAGATTGCCTTACAGGGCATAGGTGTTTAAAAAAGCTTGATTATCTTTGCTTAATTTCACTGCAAAGTTTTGCTTCAGTTGGCAAATTCAACTAAATTTACTGCAATAAAATGTGAGGCTGGATGAACACAGCAGGCTCAGCAGCATCTCAGGACCACCCCCCACTGCACCACACAACCAGCCCAGCTCTTCCCCTCCAACCACTGCATCCCAAAACCAGTCCAACCTGTCTCTGCCTCCCTAACCTGTTCTTCCTCTCACCCATCCCTTCCTCCCACCCCAAGCTGCACCTCCATCTCCTACCTACTAACCCCATCCCACCTCCTTGACCTGTCCATCTTCCCTGGACTGACCTATCCCCTCCCTACCTCCCCACCTATACTCTCCTCTCCACCTATCTTCTTTTCTCTCCATCTTCGGTCCGCCTCCCCCTCTCTCCCTATTTATTCCAGAACCCTCACCCCATCCCCCTCTCTGATGAAGGGTCCAGGCCCGAAACGTCAGCTTTTGTGCTCCTGAGATGCTGCTGGGCCTGCTGTGTTCATCCAGCCTCACATTTTATTGTCTTGGAAGCTTTTGTGCTCCTGAGATGCTGCTGGGCCTGCTGTGTTCATCCAGCCTCACATTTTATTGTCTTGGATTCTCCAGCATCTGCAGTTCCCATTATCACTGATAAATTTACTGCATTCAGTTTTAGAAAACTAACAATTATGCTGCACGTAATATTTTGGAACAGGGCCTTTGACATGAGTAACACTTTCTAATGCAATACTAGAAATTTGTTCTCTATAATTGTATGCAATTTATTGTCTGTGCTAACCTATTTCATAAATAGATTCCATGTTTTTTGTTAAAATGGAAGATGACCAGCTTGGTCACTTTTCATGGCTTATCACCACAGAACCCACTCGATCCATGATTTTATGAAGATTGCGTACTTCTTACAATTGTGAGCAAGAGCAAGAATCTTACATTGATGTTCTGCTACTTGGTTTCTAATTAATATGTGATTAGATTCATATTCTCTGATGTCGACGTCAGGAATGGAATCACCGAATCCCTATAGTGTGGAAGCAGGCTGTTCAGCCTATCAAACCCATATTAACCCTCTGAAGAGCATCCCACTAAGACGCACCCCTCTACCCGTGACACTCCACCTGAGCTGCATATCTTTGGACTGTGGGAGGAAACCGGAGCACTGAGTCACCATGATGCCCAACACAAATTTACATAAGGACATAAGAGCTAGAGCAGGAATTGTCCATCTGGCCCCTTGAGCCTGCCCCGCCATTTAATAAGATCATGGCTGATCTTAAGCTTCAGGTCTACTTTCCTGACCACTCACCATAATCCTTAATTCCTTTACCATTCAAAAATTTATCTAGCCTTGCCTTAAACACATTAAGCGAAGTAGCTTCAACCGCTTCACTGGGCAGGGAATTCCACAGATTCACAATCTTTTGGATGCATAAATTCCCCCAGACTTCTGTCCTACACCTGCTTCCCTTTATTTTGAGGTGATGCCCCCTAGTCCTAGTTTTACCTGCTAGTGGAAACAACCTCCCTGCCTCCACATTATCTATACCCTTCATAAACTTATATCTTTCTATAATATCTCCACTCGTTCTTCTGAATTCCAATGAGTATAATCCCAGTCTACTGAGTCTCTCCTCATAATCCAACCCTCTCAACTCTGGAATCAACCCAGTAATTCTCCTCTGCATGTCCTCCAGCACTAGTGTACCACTTCTCAAGCAAGGAGACAAAACTGCACACAGTACTCCAGGTGTGCCCTCACCAGGACCCTATACAGCTGCAGCATAGCCTCCCTGTTTTTAAACTCCATCCCTCTAGCAATGACAGACAAAATTCCATTTGCCTTTTTAATTACCTGTTGCACCTGCAATCCTACTTTTAGCGATTCATGCACAAGGACACCCAAGTCCCTCTGCATACAGTGTGCTGCAATTTTTTTCCTATTTAAAACATAGCCCATTTTGCAGTTATTCCTACCAAAATGGGTGAGCTCATACTTATCAACATTGTACTCCATCTGCCAGACCTTTGCCCACTCACTTAGACTATGTATATCCCTCTGCAGACTTTCAGTTTCTTCTGCACATTTTGCTCTACCACTCACCTTAGTGTCATCTGCAAATTTTAACACACCACACTTAGTCCCCAACTCCAAATCATCTGTGTAAATTGTAAACAATTGTGGTCTCAACACTGATCCCTGAGGCACACCACTAGCCACTGACCGCCAACCAGAAAAACACCATTTACCCCTACTCTTTGCTTTCTACTGGTCAACTAATCGTCTATACATGCCAATACATTACCGGTAATACCATGCAACTTTATCTTATGGCGCAGCCTTTGGTGTGGCACCTTGTCAAATGCCTTCAAGAAATCCAGACTCACCACATCCACAGGTTCCCCATTGTCCACCATGCAAGTAATGTCCTCAAAGAATTCTACCAAATTAACTAAACATGACTTAACCTTCAAGAACCCATGCCGGGTGTTCCCAATGGGACAATTTATATCCAGATGTCTTGCTATTTCTTCCTTAATGATAGATTCAAGTATTTTCCCCACTACCAAAGTTAAGCGAACTTGCCTATAAGACCATAAGACATAGGAGTGGAAGTAAGGCCATTTGGCCCATCAAGTTCACTCCGCCATTTAAATCATGGCTGATGGGCAATTCAACTCCACTTCCCTGCACTCTCTCTGTAGCCCTTGATTCCTTCTGAGATCAAGAATTTGTCGATCTCTGCCTTGAAGGCATCTAACGTCCCGGCCTCCACTGCACTCCTTGGCAATGAATTCCACAAGCCCACCACTCTCTGGTTGAAGAAATGTCATCTCATTTCTGTTTTAAATTTACACCCTCTAATTTTAAGGCTGTGCCCACGGGTCCTAGTCTCCCCACCTAGCAGAAACAACTTCCTACTGTCCACCCTTTCTAAGCCATACATTATCTTGTAAGTTTCTATTAGATCTCCCCTCAACCTTCTAAACTCTGATGAGTACAATCCCAGGATCCTTAGCCGTTCATCATACGTTAAACCTACCATTCCAGGGATCATCTGTGTGAATCTCCACTAGACACGCTCCAGGGCTAGTATACCCTTCCTGAGGTGTGGGATCCCAAATTGGGCACAGTATTCTAAATGGGGCCTAACTAGACCTTCATAAAGTCTCAGAAGCACATCGCTGCTTTTATATTCCAACCCTCTTGAGATAAATGACAACATTATATTCGCTTTCTTAATCGCGGACTCTATCTACAAGTTAACTTTTAGAGAATCCTGGCTCAACACTCCCAGATCCCTTTGTACATCTCACTGTAGTTCCTCACTGTTTAGAAAATAGTTCATGCCTGTATTCTTTTTTCCAAAGTGCAAAACCTCACATTTACTCACAGATATCTATAGTTACCTGCTTTTTGTCTACTTCCTTTTTTAAACAGTGGCGTCACATTGGCTGTTTTCCAATCTGTGGGAACAACTCCAGACCCCAGTAAATAATTTTGGTAAATAATTACTAATGCATTTGCTATTTCCCCCATCACATCTTTTAGTACCATGGGATGCATTTCATCAGGGCCAGGAGACTTGTCCACCTTTAACCCCATTAGCTTGCCCAGCACTGCCCACAGCAATTAATCTGGTTATTGTCAGATTATTGTTATATGTTGAATTTGTTATATGCGGTGGTTAACACTTGAAAGGATCGATTGTCATCATCTAGATAAGCTCCACCCATCAGCTAAAAAGGTTTAACCGAGGAGGAGCTAACCAGTGTGTACTTACTACATTTTTGTGTGTCCACACAACTAATAGTAATGCATATTCTCAAGTTGAACTTGATCATCTCATAAGAGACAATCCTGTATATAGTGCAAGTATCTGTTAAACACTCAACAATAAATGTTCGCTACTTATCAAAATTGAGACTATCTTCTGCTGAAGACTGTGTGTGGCATTCTTATCCCATACATTAGCAATAGCCTAATAACAACCAGAAATAAAGTTTGCAGTGAAACTACCCAAAACTACTCAACCCTACCATTATACTAAAATAGGCTGACTGTCACAATGTAAGTGATATGTGCAGTAAACTACATTTAATAACAATGACAATTTGCCTTTAATGTAATAAAATATCCCAAGACACTCCTGAAGCATTATCAGATGAAAAATTGATACTGATCAAAGTGGGAAATATTGGGAGATTTGGCTAAATTTGGCTCAATAAAAGATAATGAGAATTATTTTAATGGTTGATATCAAGTGAGGGGTTTGTGATGTAAATTCTAGAATTTAGGGCCTTGAGCACTGACGTGATTGGAAATAATAGGTTGTGGTGGGGGAAAGTAAGTGGGTAATCCATAAAAGGGTATAAATAAAGGAAAGCAGATCTTCTTGGGAGAGGTGGCAGTTATAGGGCTGGAAAATATAAAAAAGATAACAAAGGATGAGGCCTTGAAGGGATTTAGAAGCAAAGGAAAGAATTTCAAATCTGATGCTTTAGTTAACAAAATGTCAATGTGGATCAACAGAGAAGAAATAGATGACTTTGAGTTGATAAGTTTTTAGGATATAGTTGCTAAGGGTGGATGAGCTGAAATTTGTGGAAAAGGAGATAAGATAGCCACTAAGAAAATCTTTGAGCATTTTAGAATGGAGGTTAAAAATGCATTAGAATCATAAAATCCTTTAGAGTGTGGAAAGATGCCATTCGGCCCATCGAATCTGCACTGACACTTCAAAAAGCATACCAATCAGATGCAGTAACCCCCAACACCCATCCCCATAAGCTTGCATTTATCCTGGCTAATCCACCTTGGACTGTGGGAGGAAACCCACGCAGACGCAGGGAGAATGTGCAAACTCCACACAGACTGTCACCCGAAGGCTGGAATCAAACCCAGCACTATGGTCCTGTGAAGCTGCAGTGCATGCCAATGTGTGACCCCATTGATAAGAGTTTGCGCACGAGAGGGATTAAGGCATTACCAGAGACAGGTGATGTTGCCATGCTGAAAGTAAATATGACAAATAAGCAGTAGCCAGGGAAAGTGATAAAATGTGTTCTAAGGCAACTGGGTGTCAGTAAATACAACAGCAGTTTCCTTTCCTGATCATACAGTGAAAACTAGTGCTTCCCATAAGTGAACACAACTCTCTGCATCTATCCTGTCTAGTCTCTTAAGATTTATATATGTTTCAATGAAGTTGTCTCTCACTCTTCTACGTTTCAACAGTACAGATCCCATCTACTCAATCTCCCTTAATAAAACAGTTAGTCTATACCCGGTACCAGCCAAGTGAACCTTCTCAGGATTGCTTTCAATGACGGTATATTTTTTTCTGAGGTAACGTGCCGAAGGCTGTTTTTGTACCGAATAATTTAGCTGGGATATAAAAGGAGGAAATGGAAGGTGGTGCAGAGAGAGATTCCAGTGCAATGGATATACTGCTTAAGTCTTTAGAGGTTGAAGTGGGTAAAAGGAGAGGTGCAGGAAGATCAAGACATCCTTAAGGACATCCTTCAGAAGAGAATTGAATAGCTGGCTGATGAGTTCAGCTCCTGGAGACTGAACCTGAGTGCATGAAGTGTGAAATGACTTCTCAGAGGTCATCAACATCATTACATTTTCATATGACATTTCCTAATTGCTATCCGAACAACAGCTCATGTTGTTCAATGCACCACAAGGCCATCATGCATCCAGTGACATTTTGACAATCAGGGAGTGAATCATATTTATGTTCTCTAACTCACCCTCATATACTTACCAGTAGTTCAAGCTTCATGCTCACTTCTGTCTACTTCCACAGCTGCTCAACTATGCCAGGATCTTTATCCAAAAGCAGTTCTATACGATCAAAATTGTAAACAGTGCATGGAGAAGCATTGATACATTATTGGATGGCAATCAGATCAGGAATAAAGAGTGATTTTTGTTTCAAGCTCACGAGAGATCTAGGACATGCCACTGAATTCTACTGCAGAACACCCAGCTGAGGATTTCCATGAGGCAACATTCAGAAGGGCACTGATTCAATAACAGCATGATGTTGTGTGAATTGGCAGGTCATTCAGGCGAGCTCTTGTCATTGCCAAAAGGGATAGAGAGGTTTAGCTGCAAGTTAGCAGAGGTCATCATGCAGATGACATTCTCTGATTGTTTACCATTAATACTGGACATTCAGTGCCTCCATTCCTGTTGCAATTTTTGTATGGTGTAATGAGAGCCCTATAAATTATGATGAAGTAAATGATGACATCACTCTGACATCAATCAAACAGAAGACACTAATCCAAAACAAGCATGTGAATAAAGTAATCTTAGATACATCACTAGATAGGCGTGTTTGAGATTTTACTTTGTACAGTCGTAAATAAAGACGCATTACAGTATACCCAGAGCTGAAGAGTCTTGCTTAGAGATAAGTAAAAAGCAGTCTCAGCAACTGTCGGTGTACAGAAACCCACAGACAGAGGTAATCTAGACTGATATCTCTATGCACAGTCAGCAGTATTAGCTTAAAGCACAAGATAATGAAGGATGGGCAAAATAACTATTTCTCTTCATTCCCCAAGAGAATGCAGCTAAACTCTCTCCAAGACCTCACTATAACACTCCAAAAGCATTGACAGAGACTTTACAGTAGCAGGAGTTCAAAACAATTGACACCTAGTATCTGCACATTTCTGAAGATTGGTGTGGCCTAAAATGATGTCCTAACATTGCATCAGGATTGTCTGGCATCAGGATAGGGGTCCTTACCAGAACTCTGGTGAAGACTGGAGATGATTTGTGCAATCCTCACAACATGGCACACTCCAAGTGTTACAGGAGAAGCAACTAATCCTGCAACATGTCCCAGCAAATTAAAGCTGGTGCTCGCTGTACTGGCACGGTGGCTCAGTGGTTAGCACTGTTTCCTCACAGCACCAGGGACCCAAGTTTGATTCCAGCCTCAAGTGACTGTCTGTGTGGAGTTTGCACATTCTCCCCATGTCTGCATGGGTTTCCCCTGGGTGCTCTGGCTTCCTCCCACAGTCCAAAGGTGTGCAGGTTAGGTGGATTGGCCATGCTGAATTGCCCATAATGTCTGGGGTGGGAAATGCGGGGTTGTGTCTGGGTGGGATGCTCTTCGGAGGTGAGGGTATGGACTTGATGGGAGAAATACCCTGCTTTAACACTGTAGGGATTCTATGATACTATCAGAAACAGCAGTGCAGAGATGAAATATTCACCTGTACGTTTCCCTGCCTCTTTGGAATAACGCCATTCAGGAATTCATGACAACAATCCAGATAATTGAACAGGTAAATAAATGGGGTGAATTATATTGTTACTTTGCTCAACACTTGATATTTTGAAATTTGATTATGACCAGGGTTCACAAATCAATTCATAAAGGGCAATTTTGTTTGAAGCAGAGATTTTGAGAAGGTGGTTTTCAAAGTACAAAATGAGTTAGACAAAGACAATAAGTGAAAATAGAACAAATGCAGATAAAAAAAGGCATGTCTGGAGATTAGCAGGTAGCAAAAGCTGGATGTAATAATCTCTGGAAGAAAAGCAAGTATGTGTGTGTGGCAGTATTGATTCAGAATATGAAAATTTTAAATAGAATTTAGTAGATCTCCTCAGAGCGATTTTTTTTGGAGTTTGAGTCAAGGGGAAACTATAATATTGCTGGACAATTTTTATATTAAATCTAAACTATTGAAAAAAAATTTCCAAAAGTGTGTTGGAGAACCTTCTCAATCAGTACATCTCCAGCACAAGAACAGAAACCGTTCCGTTTTGTAAAAGGCAACAAGGAAATGGTTCTGGGAAATGGAATAAAGTAGGCAGAGTGTAATTGGGTAGGCTATCATTTAGTAACTGTAAATAATTCAGTTTGCAATTATTATGGAAAGACATTAGAAAATAGCCAAAATAACATTCAAACTGAAGAGCAATCATTTTAGCAAATTTGATGGTAAATGTATCCCATGAATTACTTTGGTTTATAAAGGATTTCAGTTATGAGGAAAGGTTGAAAAAGTTAACAAAGGTCTCTTTGAAATAGAAAAAGTTGAGAGGTAACTTATGGAGTGTTTCTAGTAGATGAGAGAATTTGATAGAGACGAAGACCAATAAACAATGACAATGGATTTAAAATAATTGACAAAAGATCTAGAAGGGAGATTCTTTTCAGTCAGAGTTGTCAGAATCTGGAACGCTATCTGAAAAAGTGGCAGAAGCTGATTTCAGAACTATTTTGAAGAGAATTGGTGAATTTAAAAAGAGGTTGGTGAATCTCCAGGGCTACAGATAATGGGACTTATTACATTTGTATTTTCAAAGATCCACAACAAACATAATGAGCTGTGTGAACTTTATCTGTGCAGCCTTCAGTAACGAATTTCAGGAGAAATGTCAATGTGTTATCTCATTTTGACAGTATTTCAAAAGTCGAATTCTACTCCACATCCATAAAATCTATCTCTACCAAGACTCTATACATCATTGTCCTTGTAAGAGGCAGCCTAGAATTGGTGACAACTAGAAACAGTTTGGTTCTAACCATTTTCTAGGAGGTTCCATCAGGGTCTGCAAGGAATATAAGGCTTGGATAGCTTTAAAAGAGGCATTATGTGTCAGATCTGTTCATGGTTGATACCAGAGCAGTACAAGCAGCTAACAACAGACAGGTAACATACTTCCAGTGTGTATGGAATTTAAAACATTCCTTTGAATAAGTTTTTCAGCCAGGTGTCAGTAAAAATCTAATCTGTATGTAGCAGTAATAGATTTTGTGACAAAGAAACACTATTAATGTTTGTAACACAGAATTTATGAGTACAACAAGCAATTGCATGTTACATTTTTGAACTAAATGTACATTTGAGTCTTTAATTTAAACCAAGATGTATTGTTCTGAGTGAGCACTTGTCTCAGAGCTGTGACCAATGTGATCCCTATTGGTTAGATTGCTTTTTAATCAATCACATTGAAATTCTGAGAAGGGACTGAATTGATCTTCTTGCATTGTCACTTGTCTTGTTTTCTGCTCCTTGCTTTAATTCATTGTGCTGAGAGCTGAGTTTTCGAAATAACCACAGAATTAGTATCTGCTGTTTCAGTATGACTATTCTTCATGCTACTCACATTTGAATATTATTGTATCACTGGCAGCAATTGTTAAAATGTGAGTTTATATCTCCATGGGTTAACAGAAATTATTTTCCACACATCATATAAACAGCAACATAGCACATAAAAAACTACATTTTTTCAGAAAAGGCACATTTCGCTTACAAGTATTCTCTGCGACGGCGTGAGTGATTGCGTATAATCCCTTTCGATGAGATGTTCCAACTCTATCGCAGATAAGAAGTGTGGGATGTGGGGAATCTTACATCGGTGAGAGTCAGAAATTCAGAATTAATGATGGGATAAACTTCTGCAAGAAGGATCTTTGTTCTTAAAATGCGGGTTGGCCTTCCCTGTTTGCACATTTCAGGAAGCCTAATCTGCACACAGTTGCATCTTACTCCAACCACAACTTGCCAGAATTAATTGCGTCATCCCAATTATGTTCTGCTAATTAAGAAATCAATCCCTTCTGATGTCTGACTGCTTTTAAGGGCCGTATACCTGACACTATTATCTTCTTCCTGGTCGTGGAAGTAACTATTTTATATTTGCCACTTTAGAAATGCAGATTTCAATGAAAGTTGCATTGAGTTGCACGTTAATGTGTCTAAATATCAATGAAACAGCATAAGGAAGAGGGTCAGTTGGGCAAAGGTAAGGCTCTGTCTATCAAGGGGTGGAACACCATCTGCAGATGTAGCAAGGTGGGTCATCACATCATTTTCTGACCTGTCCTACTTTGCTTGGGACAATGGCTGAAAAGAGGGGGTCACTGAGAGTTGGGTATCCAAAGCATGACCCTTGCTTTGGAACGTTCATGTGTGGGATCTATTTGGTGGAATTGTGTGGCAGAGATTTGATCACAGCCAGGCCATGGATGTGGTGCAGGAAGAATTGTACGGTCATGGCTAGAGATTGTATGTTGTCGTAGAAGGTTGGGGAATTAATGTAAGGTAAGACTGCAAGTGATTGGAGCTTAGAGGGTCAGAAGATGCGTGGGGATTTGAATTGTTATGGGCTCTGGCAAAGAAGGGAAGTAGGTGTCGATATTATCTGTGGAAACAGCTGGGAGCTTCTACGGTAACATTGTTGACAGGGAGTGCAAGGCGGTGTGGGTGAAAAAATTGCGGGACCTTTGTGGGTGACCATGGAAAGCCAAAGAGATTATTTAAAATAAAAGTTTAAAACACTATCATGCAGAATTAAGCTAAATTAACAGGCTGCTGTCAAAAAGGAAACTCTCCTGGTGGGAGGATGGTATTTCTGGGTAGCAGAGTTAAAGTCCAGTTTTTTTGGCCGAGTGAAAGGCACCCTATGGATCAGAAATCCAGTGGATGGAGATCCATGCTCTGTTGGATTCCATTACCAATGAAGCAGCATAGCTCCTAAACTAATCGCATCACATTCCAATGAGGTTCCAGGTAGGTAATCAGCCACAGTACATTGGCATTTTTTCATATCTGCAGTTTGGGTATAACCCCAAAGGAATGGAGACAGATACAATCCATAAGATATTGGCAGAGGGCAACCATCTTGTGAACTGAAAGCTCTCCAATCCCAGACGAATCTTGTGTCAGACATGGGAAAGGGTAGTTTGCTTGCAGGGCTGGAATTCCAAAACAAGCTCATAACTGTTCTGCTGCGACTTTGCTGACAGAAAGCTGACTTGGGCATGGGAAAAGACATTCACATGCAATCTGCCTCCATGCACCTGCTTGGTTCCTCACAAAGAACTGTCTGCTGAGGCCGCACTGGATGGAACTAGGCCAGCATTTGTTTCGTCCCTAATTACCCATTGTGGACATACTTATTGAACAGAAGGCAAAGGGAAGATTAATGTAAGGTTGACGTTTAGCAGGGGCATAGCAAACCAGACTTGGTAGGCAAAGCTTATGAGAGTGATATCTGTGTGTATGAATGAAATGTATTCACCGATCTCCGGAAACTATGATAGAGCAAAACCCTGCCTTTCCTCTTACCATTGTGCAGCAGAGAAAGGAACAGTGTAGAATCATGCAGAAGCAACAACAGCAGGCACAGGTAGCCTATTTTAGAGATAGGGTCACAGTGATAGCAAACATTGGTTGGAAGTTAAATTGACAAGTCTTTACATGCCTACCTCTCCTTGACTGAGACACAATGCAGAGGATGTCTGAAAAGGTTGCCTCCTGCATATGGTGACTTTGAATGAGGACCTGTGACTCTGAGAGCAAATTGGCATCAGATAACAAATGCTCTAGAGTTGATTACTTACCTCAAAACTTGATATGAGACAAACGGGTTTGGATTCGTTGTACTGTACTGAAGAAAAAGGGTGCTGTACCACCAGAAAAGACATTACCTGACCTAGGCAGGGTCCATTGTACTAGCAAAGCACATAACGAGGTGTACAGTGAGAGTGTTTAATTAAATAGCTGGGGGTAGTTGTATTAAGAGAGATGGGTTTATTAGGAGAATCTTGTAAATTCTAAGATAAAGGGCAAGGCATTGGTTTGGTATGGCAAAGTGGATGCTGATCAGACAATCCATGCAGGGTGGAAACAGGCCCTTTGGCTCAACAAGCCCACACCAACTCTCACAGCATCCCACCCAATCTACACAGCCCTGAACACTGTGGGCAAATTTAGCATGGCCAATCCACCTACCCTGGACATCTGCAGACTGTGGGAGGAAACCAGAGGAAACCCACGCAGACACAGGGAGAATGCACAAATTCTACACAGATAGTCACCCATGGGTGGAATCAAACCCGGGTCCCTGGCATTGTGAGGCCATAGTGCTAACCACTCAGCCACCATGCCACCCAACATTAATGTGAGTGTCTTACTCATCCAGAACTTGTTCAAATATTCTGTACTTGAATCCCCCTATGCAGATGGTGATATTTGGATTCAATGAAAATTTGGAACAAAAAGCTAGCCTAATGGTACCTTTGCCAGTTGTCAAAAAATCCTGTCTGTTTCCTTAATGTCCATTAAGGACGAAAATTTGCCATCCTTACTTAATCTGGCCTACATCTGACTCCAAAGCCACAGAAATGTGGTTTACTCTTGACTAGCCTCTGGGTAAATCGATTGGGCAACAAATATTGACCTGGTAGCTCACATCTGTATTGGAGATTTTAATATTCAAATAGATTAGACAAAACGCATTGCAAATGTACAGTAGCCCAGAGGGTGATTTTATAAAGCACAGAACAGTTTCTATCAAAAAACATGTTCTGGAAGCAACCGGAGAGAAAGTTATTTTAAACCTGATAAGTGTAATACGATAGACTTAATTAATTACATTACAGTGGAAGTTCCTCTTGGTAAGAGTAATAATAACATGACAGTATTTCACATTTAGTTTCAGAGTGAGAAACTTGGATTTGACAGTCGTGCCCTCAACTTAAATAAAGACAATTAAAGAGCTAGGTAAAGTGGCATGGGAAATGATGTTAAAATGCAAGATGGTAGGGAAGCACTGGCAGGCATTTTAGAGGATGTTTCACACTCTCAAAAGAAAAGATTCATTCAGGAAGAAACATGCCACAAGAAATATTTGCTATCCATGATGAACTAATGAGGTTCAGGATGGTGTCAAATTGAAAGAGATGATGTATTGTGCTGTAAATTTATTTAGCAGCCGACCAGACTAGGATAATTTTAGAATGCTACAACTGCTTTTGAAATTAAAACAGGGGCAAAATTAGGAGTATTAGAGGCTAACAGGAAACATAAAACAGAAAGTAAAGTTTCAATTAGTATGTCAAAATGAATAGAATAGATAAAGTGTTTCAGAATAGATTTCTGAAGAAGGATCTCGGCCCGAAACACCAGCTTTCATGCTCCTCTGATGCTACTTGGCTTGCTGTGTTCATCCAGCTTGACAATTTGTTATCTCTGAACAACTAAAGTGTTGGTGTCTTAGAAGATACAACTGGGCAATTAGAAACAGTAAACAAAGTACTGGCAGATCGTTTGTACAAGTATCTTCTTACTACCTTCATAGGAACAAACTCAGAAAGCAAGCTGAATATAATAGAAAATGAATAGGGAAAAAGGAGGGAGTGTTAAATGATCACAATCATCAGAGAAAGATTTTTAGGAAAATTAATTGGGCTAACAAAATCTGGTTTGTGTTCTAAACTCAATTCTTGATGCTACTGGACAATGCAGATCCCAGAATGAAATCTGGCCTAATAAGTCATGTTTTATAATTTTAGTTAATGTGGTGGTTATTTCAGATGGTGTCATATTGAAAGAAATAACATATACATGAAATGTGATCCATGAAGCTGCACAGTTTCTTTGACAATAAAGTCCATTATATTAAAGATGAAAATACTTTTAATAACTACCAATTATTAACATAGCTGTAAAAAACCTTAAAACACCCAACAAAGTGAATTGTTACCCCATTCTCCAATCCAATTACTTTGTAATGATTCTAATTCATTAAAATTAAACCTTTATAAAGTAAGGATGCCACAATCCCAGAAGAGAGATAACGTGGTGGTTTAACCTGAGGTTATCCTTGCCTCAGGCATGGGACAAGGTTGAGAAGGTGTGAATTTACTGGTGACCTCAGCCAGGATGGGATTTGAACATATGCTGTTAGTGTCACTCTGAGTTACCAACCAGCTATCCACTTAACTGACTCTCCCCTGTTACTATCCTGTGAGTGGTGTAGTCTTCTTAGACAAATACTCACAAAAATGAGAACTTCGACTTCCTCAACTTCAAATAACCTGCTCATCCTAATAAAACACCCCTGCTTTAGAAGTTGTACAACCAAACATTTCTACTGAGGTAACTTATTTCCTTAATCGCTCAAGATAAGACTCCTTTCTTGGAAGTAGACTATGCTTCTGGCACTAGTCAGGTGTTCTCCAAGCAGCACCCCAGAAGTCATGGGCATTCGTTTCCTGAAACCTGCTGAATTAAGCCATCCCAGAATGACTATTAAAAATATGTGTGGATGTATTGGGTTTAACCTTCCAAAAAACCCTAGATCCTCAAAATATCCCAACAGATTGGAATACCATGAATGTAACACTACTTTTCAAGAAAGATAAAACATAAAATAGGCAATTATACATGAGTCAGCCTAATACCTGACATTGAAAATAATCTTCAAATCCATTATGAAGGATATAACAGGACATTTAGGAGGTTATAATGTATTTAAAATGGTCAAGCTGGTTTTCTAACAGAAAGATTTTATTTGACAAATATTTTAGAGTTCTTTGAGAATGCAACAAACAGGGTAAATCCAGGGTAGCTAGTAGATGCAGTATTTGGTTTGGTTTTCCAAAAGTATCTGATGAAGTGCCAAACAAAATTGCTGTACAAGATACAAACTCATGCTTTGTATGGATGGAGGATTGGCTAAAGAACAAAAAGCAGGAAATTGGGAAATGTATTTTTCCAGATTGGCAAGCAGATGAATGAACCAAAAACAAAGTTGCTGGAAAAGCTCAGCAGGTCTGTCAGCATCTGTGAAGGAAAAAGCAGAGTTAATGTTTTGGGTCTGATAACACTTCCTCAGAACACAACTGGGCTTTTCCAGCAACTTTGTTTTTGTTCCTGATTTACAGCATCCGCAGTTCTTTCTGTTTTTATTTAGATGAATGAACCAAATGTATTGTTGGCAAATATGGCTGATGTGAAAATAATTAGCAGAAAATCAAAATTTGAAGATGACAGGAGTGTGCAAAGAAACGTAGATAGGTTAAGTGATTGGTAATTGGAATGTAAAGTGGGAAAATGTGATGTTATCCACTTATGAAGAGCTAAGTATTATTTAAGTTGAGAAAGACTGCAGAGTACTGCAGTATAGAGGGGTATAGATGTCCTTGAGCACAAGTCACCACAAGTTAACTTGCAGGTACAGGGAATAATTACGAAGATAAGTGGGGTTTTGGTCTTTATTGAAAGAGCTAGTGTTTGAAAGTAGTTGGAATTCTATAGCACATTGATGAAACTGTACCTGTACTGTATATAGTTGGTGTCTTTACTTAAGGAGGGATATATTTGCATTTCATGCAGTCAGAAAATGTTCACTTGGCTGATTCTGGGAAGATAGTGGTAATCTTGTGAAGAAATGTTGAATAGAGTGAGTCCATACTCATTGCAGTTTAAATTCCTGAGTGGTGGCGTTTTGAGGGCACACGACAGTGGAGATGCTGCGAGAGTATCTCCTCTTACGTAGGTAGGGGATTTAGAAATGTAGTCACAGTTTAAAAATAAAGGTTCTTCCAATTAAGACAAATGATGAAGAATTTATTTCCACAGAATTAGACAGAACCTGCAAGATAAAGTGTTATGGGGGAGAAGGTGAGTTAGAATCAGAATGAATGATGGAGTAGGCACAAATGATTTGAATGGCCAATTCCTGTTCAAAAACAAAAATATGCGAATACAAATAAACCAATGGCTTTCATATGTCATAGTCCACTTTAATGCTGGGCTCATCTAATATTTAAGTTTATGTATATTTTAGCAGGAATCACTACATAACAGAGATAATAAGAACTATCGATGCTGGAGTCGGAGATAACACGAAAATAAAGAAGGGTCCCGACGCAAAATGTCAACTCTCCTGCTCCTCTGATGCTGCTTGGCCTGCTGTACTCCTTCAGCTCCACATTGTGTTATATCTGTCACTATATAACAAGTTGGTACAGGATGCAAACTTTCATTTATCCAATAATAATGAGATTAATTGTGGTTATTTCACCAGTGCACAGTTTAGATCAGTTAACTCAGAATAGACCAGAGATCAATAGTACTATGCTATAGAGAGCGCTCCATTGCTTTTTATTCCTAATCAGTGCATGGTTGTTAAAAACTTGGTGCTATTTGTACTGATGTTATTCCTCTTTTATTTTGACCTTGATGACTTTAAGTGAGCAAAAAACTATAATACTCTTTCATTCTTTCTTTGTTTATAGCCAAGCTTCATTGCAGAAGAACATTTTCTCTCTAATTACATATTGACTTGACAGCAAAGGTGGAGAACAATTTAAAGTGAGCATTTTTGTTTTGCAACAGAAAATGAAAATGGAATGTCAACTTTCATCTTTTTTTCGGATAGAACAGAAAAGTTACCCATAATCAGAATCAATATGTACTGTACAATTCCCTGCTGAAAAGACAGCTCCATAAATATATATTTTTTTCCTTTTTAAGTAATCCAGAGCCAGATTCCTGCTAGTTAGAGTAAAATATTGTTATTCAGTTGGCTGGTGGATAAGGTCCATATGGAATGAAGCAACATGTGCTGGTTGCCACAATTGATAACACCATCAAACAAGAGTTTGAACATGAATACTACATTATCTAAAGCCTTCAGAAATGGCACACTTTAAAGATTATACTTAGATTATGGTAACTTGGCCAGATTCTTTAAAGGCCCTGTACCTCATGAGCTATGGCTGAAATTTGGAAAAATCGCATGAGATATCAAGTGAGCCCTTTCCTGACAATAAAACTGACAAGTTGCCTTTTCCAGAAAAGCAACAGATGTGAAGGCAAGATTCTTGCCAGTGAGGTGAGAGGCCTATTATGAGGGCATATTGATCATAATCAACTTATTACTTAATCACAGATAACAAGGTGTAGAGCTGGATGAACACAGCAGGCCAAGCAGCATCAGAGGAGCAGGAAGGCTGACATTTTGGGCCTAGACCCTTCTTCAGAAAAAGATTACTTAATCACACCTTATTATTAAGGGTCCCATCTTCCTATCCACTGAATAGAAATTAGAGCCACAAAATCCTGACTTGAAAGTTTGAATGGTTACCTGGCAATTGCAGTTCTACTAGGCATCTCTCTCAGACACCCAGCACCGAAGTCTCAGTCCAATCTCTAGGGCAGTGACTGCACTCATCCCATGTCTATGGAAGTTGGCATCCAACATTCGCCAACCTCATCGCATCATCATGGCACATCTCAAATTCATTGGCAGTACAATTCAGCGCTGCAAAGCTACACCTTGGAGTGCACCAGCACCTCTCATTGGAATGCAGCTACAGGAACGCCTTGTGTCAGTAGAGACAGGCACCCAGATTACAGACATTACCAGGGTAAATCTCAGAGCTGCTAGCCTGCTCCCTTACCACACTCAGTTTGTGCTTGCCTGGACACTCAAAGTTTGGGGAGATCAGAGTCAGGGTCTTCACCTCACTAGAGTCCAGAGAATTGCCTGCAGTCAGTCGGTTAGTCCAATACAAGGAGTCAGCGGACTTCTGGATAATCAGGTGGGGATCCACATAGAGAAAGTTCAGGGATATGGTCAGTCATCATTGGGCCAAAAAGCAATACAGCATGGAAACGGATCTTTCAGTCCAGCCAATCTCTGCCAAGCATAATCCCAAACTAAACTAGTCCCACCTGCCTGCTCCTGCCCATATGCCTCCAAACCTTTCCTATTCATGTATTTATCCAAATGCCTTTTAAACATTCTACAATTGGATCCACATTAACAGCTCCTCAGTAGGTTCAGTCTACAGGGGAACAAACCTCTGTGTAAAACATTTTCCCCTCATGTCTTTTTTTTGCCCCCTAGTTTTGAAATCCCTCATCCTAAGGTAAAGACAACTACCATTAACTCTATTTATACGCCTCCTTATTTTATAAACTTCCAAAAGGTTGCCTCCGAAACTTCTGTGCTCCAGTGAAAGAAGTCCCAAACTACCCAGCCTTTCTTCATTACTTAAACTTTCCATACCCAGCAACATTCTGGTAGATCTGTTCTGAACACTCTTCAGCTTAATAAAATCCCTCATGTAACTGAGTGATCAGAACTGGACACAATATTCCAGAAAATGCCTCACCAATGTCCTGTACAACCTCAGCATCATTTCCTAACTCCTATATTCGAAGGACTGAGCAATGAAAGCAACTGTGCCGAACGTCTTTTTAACCACCCTGTGCATGTGATGCAAACTTCAAAGAATTATGTCCCTGCACCCCAAGGCTGTTCTGCTCTACAACACTACCCAAGGCCCTACCATTAATTGTACAAACCCTACCGTTTTGTTGTACCAAAACGCAATATCTCGTATTTATCCAGATTGAACTCCATCTGCCATTTTTCAACACATTGACTCATTTGATCTTAGAAAACCTTCTTCAATGTCTACTATGCCAACAATTTTAGCGTTATCTGCAAACTTACTAACCATGCCTTCTGTATTCTCATCCAAATCATTTATATAGTTGACAAGCAGAAGATGTTCCAGAACCAATCCCTGTGGAATACTGCTGGTCACAGGCCTCCAGTCCGAAAAGCTGCCAATTATGTATCCAACAAGCAAGCTCATCCTGAATCCCATGTGACCGCGTTTTACTAATTAGTCTACCATGTGAAACCTTGCCCTCTCTGTTCAAGTCAGCCAGGGAGGTCAATTCAGTCCTGAGGGTTTGTGCAATGAACGTCAAGAGTGGGAGGTGTACATATCTGGACAGATTGCTTTGGTAAGGAATTGAAGGGATTCAATGCTACAACTGCAGTCAGCAACTTGGGATGCTGATGGAACAAAGCTGTTGAAAGGAGAAGATTTGACATAAAAAGCAGGGAGCTGATTTTGCATGGGAAGACATGACATGCTGCAAGAGAGGCGTCAAAAGCCGTCTTCAGCATGTTTTCAAAAGGGCAGGGTGTGTACCACAATGGTACATCAGGCTAATCAATAGGGACCGACTCAGGGGATAAGGATGAGTATTTCAGTCATAATTTCAGATGGTGTATACAACATAGACTGAAAAATATTTCCAGCGCAACAAGGCCATTTGACCCATTGTACTCATGCCAGTCAACAGAGATCTGGCGACATTAATCCCATTTTACAGACCTTGGCCCATAGCTCTGGAGGCTATGGTAATACAATCTAAATGCTACTTAAATGTTACAAGAGTTTCTGAGCTCCCTTCCCCCTCCCCCATTTCTGAAGAAGGGTCCTGACCCAAAACATCAACTTTCCTGCTTCTCTGGTGCTGCCTGGCCTGCTGTGTTCCTCCAGCTCCACACTGTGTTATCTCTGACTCTAGCATCTGTAGGTCTTGTTATTTCTGACTGAATCTTGCCTTCTGGCAGTTTGCTCTTGACACCCAATTTCTGAACGACAATGATTTCCCTCAACTCTTATTCTTGTACCTCTTACCTGTGAATACATGCCTCCCTGGATATTGACTTCAGAATTCCTACTGACCATTTGTTCAAGCATTTGCAGCTCTTGACTGCCTGGATTGGTGAGCAACAGTGTTCCCTATTGGTAACTATTTAGTAGCTGTGGGTAGAAAGATGCGGTGACCATTTCTCTTGAATGATAAGGGAGAAGAATGTTTAGTTACTTTAAGAGGTAAAGTGTTTTTCTAAGCTAAGAGATTTATACAGAAAATAAATGTCTGTTTGTAACCGAAGACATACAGCCAGTTCTGAAATTGAAACATGTATCAATTAATTGTGTGATTGGAAACTTTAGGCTTGATTTGATGTTTTGGCAATTGGCTGGATTCAGCCAAATAATTTAAACCAAGCACTTAGCAATTGAAAGACAATTGAATTTATGTCTGATGATTTTGATTACCTTAGACCATTGCTATTATAAGAAAATTGATTTGCCATCCAAGGTATATAAGGAGAGGGTTTTTTTCAAAGTCAATGTGAGCACAAACTGCCATCTGAGAAATAAGCATTTATCTTTCACAAGACATTGTTAAGGTCTCTAAGAAAGCACAATCTATCCACAAATGTTACCATGGCACTGCTAGCTAAGAGTCTTCACAGAAGACTTCACAAAGAAAACACTCTTGACAACTGGATCAGCAGAAATAAGGCCTTAATGACTTGAGAACAGCAGAAGAAGGGTGTGTCGACTTTGAGAGACTAAGCTTTAATTTATTTTCTTATTACTTGGGTTTATATAAGTGGAACAGCACACCAGTAGAATTTAGTTCAATTAGGGAATAGTTAGTAGTTTAGGGGAAATTGTTCAGTTTGTTAATGTGTTTACTGCTATGGTTAAATAAATAAATTGTCATCTGTTACTTATAAAGTGAATATCAGGGATTTTCTTTCATTTAACCTCCCTTCTCCATAACAGTTTAACAGATAAGGTGAGGTACGGTAAGCTTCTCTGGGTGTTTCAGGTTTAACTATTGGAAAGGAACTTCTACTCCCCCAAATAACAGATTGGGGGTAGTAAGAACTGCCAATGCTGGAGCAAGAGATAACACAGTGTGGAGCTGGAGGAGTGCAGCAGGCTAGGCAGCATCAGAAGAGCAGGAAAGTTGATGTTTCGGACTACACCCTTCTTAAGCATCAACTTTCCTGCTCCTCTGATGCTGCCTGGCTCACTATGCATTTCCATCTCCACGCTGTGTTACAACAAATTGGGGCCTTGTGTTTTGATTTTAGTTATCAGAGGGATTTGACCTCCCTTTCTGCAACCATTTGGGGGATCAAGTCCGGCATCTGACTGGTTCGTGTATGGGATCTGAATGGATTTTAACAGATTCAGGCAGATTTAAACAGACTTTGAGATTGGCGTCGTAATCTTTAAATAAAACTTTGGTGAGAGCAATCTGATTAATTTTGGCTACTTGTGGTTGGTTAACTCAAAACTGAAGAAAATGATGCCAAACATTGCTGGGATTTGAATATGCTTCCCATAGTTGACAAGAAAGTTTAGACAAACAGAGGAAGAATATACTTTTAGAATTAACAAATCCACTAGATTTGGGTTTAACTGGAGACAAGAGAAAAGCTGGAATTGTAAAGGAGTTAGTCGAGCATTTAAGTAAACCAGAGAAACAGGAAAGGGCAGGGGAGCTAGAAACTATTAAATTGCAAATAACATTTTCTAACTGGAGTTAGAAAATGTAAGTGAATTGAAACAGTTTAAACCACTGTTACAAAATGATGAAAAGCAAAAAAGAATGATCATGTTGGAAAAGGTAAAGTTGGAAATAGAAGCAAAAAGGTTTCAAATGGTAGAAGGAAAAGTACAAGATTGAAGTAATAATGAGCAAACTCATTGTTACTAACAGTCTGGTAGGGACATATTCAAATATGTCCAAATATTACCAATATTCTATGAAAATGATATAGAAGCCTTTTCTTTATTTTCTTATAGAAATTGGCTAGGCAGAAGAATTAGCCAGAAACTGAGTGTGTGCTGCTAATTCAGACCAAGTTGGTAGGCAGTGAGGTGGGTGTACCACTGAGAATGTCGTGAGACTTTGAAGGAGTAAAACAGGCTATTTTGAGTGCCTACAAATTGCTGCCAGAAGCATATCGACAACGGCTCTGAAATATAAGGAAGGAACCAGGTCAGACTTATGTTAAGTTTGAAAGTTTTAAACATAGCAACTTTGATAGATAGGTGATAGCATTACAGATAGAAAAGATATATGAGGATCTTAGAGATATTATTCTACTGAAGGAGTTCAAAACCTCACTTCCAGAAATGATAAGAACTCACGTTGAGGAGGAGAAAGTTAAAACAGCAAGAAGAGCTGCCGAGATGGTGGATGAATAACCAATAGTGCATACATCAAAACGTGGATTCTGATAGGAATTTCATTCCATCAGGGATAGAAATTGGGAGAAAGGAAGATCCTTCAATGAAAAGCATGAAGTAGATCACACTGGGAACAGTCTATACCACAGGTGAAAAAAGAAACCCAAGAGTCTGAAAAGGAGATGAAAGGCCTCAGGTGTTTTCACTGTAAGGAGTGGGACACAAATTCACAGTGCCGCCGGTTTACGAAAGGCACAGAGAGAAAGGATGTGGTAAAAGAGGATAAACCAGTGGAATTATTTGCGACAGTGAAGGAAATCCTAAAAGAAGTCAAGGAGCTGCACGAGAGTGCATGGCTAAGTCATGAGCTGAATAGTGAGATGGTGCCCAATCTCTACAAAGATTTCACCTCTGTGGGTAAGTTTTATGCAGGAAGAGCAGTGGGATAAGGTAAAGAAGTTAAAATATTGAGAGATACAGGACTGGTCTCTCTCTAATACTAAGACCTTGCTATGAAAAGGACAGGGAACTGGAGAAACCAGTATTAGTTACTGCCACTCAGACTGAGCAAACAAATCCAGATGATTTGGATTTTGATGTTCCTCAAAATAAATTAAATTATGAGGAATTCCTTAGAGAATGGGATAGGATAGTGAGCTATCTGTCGCAGGAACTGTGAACTGAATTGAAAGTCTTGTGGCAGCAATATGACAACATATGCAGAAGCAGGTTAGGGACGACTAGTATATGAGTTTGACAGATGGAATCATGTTCCGATAAAACAAAACCCCCACAGGGTTAATTTTCTCCAACTGGGTCAGGCACAGAAGGAAGTGGAAGCAATGCTCCATCAAGTCAAAGTGAGTGGAGATCACCGATTGCGTTGGCTCCCAAACCTGATGGTACTCAACGATTCTGCGTGGATTATAGAAACATCAATGTCATAATTAAATTGAACTCATACTCAGTTCCAACGCTGGATGACTGAGTGGGAAAAAGTTGGACAAGTTCCTTACATCACAAAGTTGTACTTACTTCGTGATTACTGGCAAGTACATTTGTCAGAGAGAGTGAAAGAAGTTTCTGTGTTTGTAATCCCAAATGGACTGTATCATTTTAAAGAAGTACCATTTAGAATGAAGAATACACCAGCCACTTTTCAAAGAATTACAAACAGAGTTGTGGCAGGAATGATTAATTTTGCTGTCTATATTGACAGCTTAGTGACCTTTCATCATTCATGGAAAAATCGCATGGTGCATTTGGTAGAGCTCTTTGAAGGACTATGGGAACCAACACTGGTTATAAATTTGCAAAGGCAGAAGTGATATTCTTAGAATACAACATCGGACATGGAAGGGTGATGCCAAAGAACATGAGAACAATGGTGGTCGAGGAATTTCTAAGACCAGCCTTCAAGAAAGAGGTGCTTTGACTTTTGGGGCTGAGTGGATTATACCAGGATTGTACAAAATATTAGTGCCATGGTGGCACTGCTAATGTATTTGCTAAAGAAAAAGATAAAATGTTGGTAGACAGAACAATTCCAGGAGGCATTTGAGAATTTGAAAGCTGTGTTAACCACTGCACCAGTTTTAGCTCCGGCAAATTTGTTGAAACCCTATAAAGTCACTATCAACACCAGCGATAAAATTGTTGAAGCTATGTTGATCCAGGAGGATGTGAGCAGAATTGAAAGGCCATCAATGATTGAAAACCTATTGTGTTTGGTAGTTGCAACATTTTAATTTAATGTTATAGACAATGTTTCAGAGACGTTTGTGTAAACAGACCACAACCCTCTCACCTTTTTGGAAAGATTTAAGGACAAGGATATAAGGCTATTTAGTTGCAGTCTTATGTTAAAGACTTTTAATTTGCAGATTGTGCATAAAATGCTATTGCAGATGCATAATCACATGTTTAAAAGAAAATGTGTAATTAAGAAAGAACTGGTATGACTCAATGTTATTTATATAAGCAGAATTAGTATGAAAGGTGTAAGTTTAGATTGCTATTATTACTGACCTATGCATCTTGCAATATTGGCGTTAAGATTAAAAAAGCCATTTCTTCATAGTGATGATATTTTTCTTAAGTGGAGAGGTGTTTTGAAGTTGTGTAGCGTTATCTTGAACAGGAAGGCAGAAGTTTGTAACAAAAGAGATAAGGGAGAAGCGTGCATGGCTATTTTTACAGGGAAAGTGCTTTTCTAAGCTTAAAGATTTAGACAGAACAAAAACATGTCTGTGTCTTATTGAAAACATACAGCTAATTTTGAAATTGAAATATGTATCACTTGGCTTTGTAATTGGAAACCTTAGGCTGGATTTAATGTTTTGACACTAGCTGGAATCAGCCAATTAATTTAAACCAAGCAATTTTCAATTGAAAGCAAATTGAATTTAAATCTGCTGGTTTTGACAATTTCAGGCCAATATTATTATAAGCAAATTGACATGTCATCCAAGGTATATAAGAAGAGGGTTTTGAAAATCAATGTGAGAGCAAACTGTTAAAAGAGGTGTAAGCATCTAGCTGTCACAAGAAATTGTTAAACTCTCTAAGAGAGCACAATCTGTCCATAAAAGGTACCAAGGCACTTTGAGCTAACTGTCCTCATAGAAGCCTTTTAGACAAAACATCCCTGATAGCCAGATCAGTGGAAGAATGGCATGAGAACAGCAGAAAAGTGGTGTGTACAGTTTGAGAGGCTAAGCTTTAATTTATTTTCTTATTGCTTCGGTTTATATAAGTGGGACTTGTGTTAATTGGAACAACAAACCAGTAGAATTTAGTTCAATTAGGGAATAGTTAGTGGTAAAGGGGGAGTTGTTTGATTTGTTAGCAATTCAGTTAATTTGTTCACTGTTAGGGTTAAATAAATAAATTATCAGTTGTTCCTTATAAGGTGGATATCAGGGGTTTTCTTTCATTTAACCACAATTGTAACCAAATTATAAAGCCGAGGCAAGCTTGTCTAGGTGTTTTGAATTTGATTATTGGAGGGGAACCTCTAATCCTGCCATAACAGTCTGGGGGCTTGTATTTCAGTTTAATTGTGTTTGACCTCCCCCCTCTGTAAAATGTTCAATATCATTGGTGACGGTGGCAGAGGGTAGATTTATATGAATCCAACACTTCAGTCTCCTGGGTATTGAAATGATTATGGGCATATGGTGAAGCTGCTCTGCAAATTGTTGATTTCAATGTTGCAGAGCTGTGGCACAGAAAATCATGATGACCACCAAAAGTGAAATTAAATTACATACAACATGTGGTGTAAGAGGCATTCATAAAACATGGAGCCACATTCTGGTGTTAGACGTATTCAGGAGAGGGTGAGGTGAGCAACAAAAACTGAATGATCTTCCTGGCTTACAGAGAACGATGTGTTGTATGAGTGCCAAAGATGATGACTAGAAATTTAATCCCATGGAATTCTGGAAGGTTTTAGAACTTCCAGTTCATGATGTTTGGCATTATCTTTGTACGTGCATAAGCAAATAAGCTGGGAAGAACATCATTGCATGAGACAACCTGACACAGCAGCAAGTGGAAGTACACGTTACTTTTAAGCCTGACGCCATACTTAATCTCAAACAAGCAAGATTCTGCACACCATTGGTCGTGGTCTCTAAAAGGCAGCATGCTAATGTTCTTATGGAAGGATCTCTTCAATCAACACAACCAGAATGGATTATCTGCCTGCGTACATCATTGTGATTTGTAGAACCTGTGCAATGATACAACTTGCAATTCATCAGCTTTGACTTGCTTTGCAATATCTCAATAAAGGGAAAACACATATAATTGCAAACTATCTCTTCTTTAAAATCACCAAAGTTAAGGATATTTCTTTGAAATTTTTCCTCCTCTTCACTTGGGGAATAATGCCACTGACACGAGCTGTAAAACAATTGCTCACCAAATAGTCAGTCTTTTTAGAGCAAGGCATGCATTTGTTCCTATACAATTGGCAATTACCCAAGATTACCACACTCACCATTTCAATAGAAGGATATATTGACATTAGAGAAGGTTCACTCCATTGACAGGTGTGGAGGGACTGTTCTAGGAAGAGAGCTTAAGTAGGTTGGGTCTGTGATAATGGGAACTGCAGATGCTGGAGAATCTGTGATAACAAAGTGTGGAGCTGGATGAATACAGCAGGCCAAGCGGCATCTTAGGAGCACAAAAGCTGACGTTTCGGACTTAGACCCTTCATCGTAAAAGGGCGATGGGGAGCAGGTTCTGAAATTAATAGGGAGAGAAGGGGAGGCAGATCAAAAATGGACAGAGGAGAAGATAGGTGGAGAGGAGACAGACAAGTTAAAGGGGTGGGGATGGAACCTGTAGAGGTAAGTATAGGTGTGGAGATAGGGAGGGGATAGATCAGTCTGGGGAAAATGGACAAGTCAAGGAGGCAGGATGAGGTTAGGAGGGAGGGAATGGAGGCATGGCTTGAGGTGGGAGGAGGGGATAGGTGGGAGGAAGAACAGGTTAGGGAGGCGGGGATGAGCTGGGCTGGTTTTGGGATGCAGTAGGGGGAGGGGAGATTTTGAAGCTTGTGAAATCCACATTGATACCATTGGGCTGCAAGGTTCCTAAGCGGAATATGAGTTGCTGTTCCTGCAACCTTCGGGTGGCATCATTGTGGCACTGGAGGGGGCCCAGGATGGACATGTCATCTAAGGAATGGGAGGGGGAGTTGAAATGGTTCGCGACTGGGAGGTGCAGTTTTTTGTTGCGAACCAGCATAGATGTTCTGCAAAGTGGTCCCGAAGCCTCTGCTTGGTTTCCCCAATGTAGAGGAAGCCACAGCGGATACAGCAGATGCAGTATACCACATTGGCAGATGTGCAGGTGAACATCTGCTTGATGTGGAAAGTCGTCTTGGGGGCTGGGACGTGGGTGAGGGAGGAGGTGTGGGGGCAAGTGTAGTACTTCCTGCAGTTGCAGGGGAAAGTGCCGGGTGTGGTGGGGTTGGAGGGGAGTGTGGAGTGGACAAGGGAGTCCCGGAGAGAGTGGTCTCTCCGGAAGGCAGTCAAGGGTGGGGGTGGAAAAATGTCTTTGGTGGTGGGGTCGGATTGTAGATGGCGGAAGTGTCAGAGGATGATGTGTTGTATCCAGAGGTTGGTGGGGTGATATGTGAGGATGAGGGGGATTCTCCTTTGGCGGTTATTGCAGAGGACAAGGTGGGAGTGATGAGTTATAGGAAATGAGGATGACAAGGTCAAGGGCGTTCTCAATTCCCACACTTCCATTCCCTACCTCCTAACCTCATCCCGCCCCCTTGACCTGTCCATCCTCCCCGGACTGACCTATCCCCTCTCTACCTCCCCACTTATACTCATCTCTATAGGCTCCATCCCCGCCTCTTTAACTTGTCTGTCTCCTCGCCACGTATCTTCTCCTCTTTACATCTTTGATCCACCTCCCCGTCTTTCCTTATTTATTTCAGAACCCTCTCCCCATCCCCCTTTTCTGATGAAGGGTCCAGGCCCGAAACATCAGCTTTTGTGCTCCTCAGATGCTACTTAGCCTGCTGTGTTCATCTAGCTCCACACTTTGTTATCTCAGTTTGGTCTGCACTCATTTTGGTTGACAAGAATGAGAAGTGATCTTATTGAATACACAAGATTTTAAGTGGATTTGATGGTAGATATGAACAGTCAGTTCCTCTTATTGGAGAATCTAGGGCCAGAGGGCATAATCACAGATTGAGGTGTCACTTATTCAAGGCTGACATGAGGAAGAATTCCTCCTCTCAGAGAGTAGTGAGTCTTTGGAATTTGTTACCACAGAGGGGTGGAGAGACTCAGTCATTAATTATATTCAAGGCTGAGATAGACACATTTTAATGCATAAAGTAATCAGGGTTATTGGAAAAGAAAGGAATTTTCAATTCCACTTTATCAGGTCTGCCATGATCTCACTGAAGAGCAGAACAGGGTCAATAGGTGCATGGCCGACTTCTGCCCTATGACTTTGATATTAAGATCAATCCTCTCATGAGCTGTTTCATTACTAGTACATAGTATATTCATTATCCTTATCCAGGTCATTTAAAATATTACTATAATTAGATCCCCAGCGCTGATCCCTGTGACACTCCACTAGTTACTGTGTCTAGGTTCGTAATGCCAACCAGTAAGTGAGGTAAATGAAACTGGAGACCACTGAGCTTTTTAAACTGCTGTTCGGTACAAGGCACTATTATAAAAAACTCAACATCATTTAGATAACATTCATTTCCTGAATTAGGAACAAACGTGTTTATGAATTAAAGCAATAATATCCACAGTGTACAGAGATACTGGAGCCGAACATGCATGAGTGTGCCAAGAGATAAACATTCAATATCATCACATAATATGACATCAGCACATTTTCATACTTCTTGTAATTTTGAGAAAATTGACCACCGTGTCTCAAGAAAGCTAAGTCTGGAAGTTGGCTTTTGTAGTAAAACAAGAATAGAAATTGTTGATGAAACCCAGCAGGTCTGGCAGCATCTGAGGGTAAAAAGGACCATTAATGTTTCAAGTCTCGTGACTCTTCATCAAATCTTGGACAGAACAGATCAGATCTCCAGTAGCCGTAGATCTTTGTTTTATTTTTATACATACGACAATGAGTTGGTTATTTTATCTTGTTTGTATTTATGGCATGGGGTAAGCACATTGAGTATAGGATGGGTGAGAGAAGAAATACGATATCAAAGTATTACAATGAGTTACAAGTTGCCAATAGGCCAGTGTGCCAGGAAGCCACAACCTATGGTCAATCATTCTTTTGTATTTAATGTGATCCCTTCAGTGCTGTTTCAAATAGAGTATGAAGGAACAGAGCTGTTTATAAAAGCAGAGTGCCACTAAAGCATTACTGAAAGTATATTTGGAGCATCCGACAGAATCTGTGATTGTTTATTATGATTCAATACAATGTGAGGCTCGGAAGAATGTTCAGGGGATGAAATTGGAATATTGGACTGTCGGAATGAAGGATATCCACTTACATTTCTTTCTTTCATTTTCATTAAGTTTTCAGCTGCAGTAGTTTCTGTCATCCTCTTGAAGAAGTTGAAAGCAATGTAAGCATATGGAAAAATCTTGCCTTTTTCAAGTAGGATTGCCTGCCTGTATGCAGCAATTGCGTGTTTTTTTTAGTCAACACTTCTATGTTGCTCAGAAAGATCTATTCATGTAAAATTAAAGGAAGTTGTTACGTTGACTGACATTGACCGACCATGAGAATCTGCAAAGGTCTGCCACTGTTGCTTTTTAATGGCTATTTGTGATCACTTTATTAATGTTTCTTTAAAGTTTGTACCGTACAATTACCCAGGTGCCAGCATCGAAGCAGGTCAAGTAAATTATTCCATTTGGCCACTTTCATCTGGAAGCTTCTAACACAATTCCTGTGAGGGAAATCTCCTCATTAGTACAGAGGATGTCCTTCCTTTGTCAAATCAGGAAGAAATCACAGGGCACCAGGTTATAGTCCTACAGGTTTATTTGAAATCGCAAGCTTTCGGTGTGCTGCTCCTTTGTCAGATGAAGTGGAGGGAAGCACACAGTTTCAGATTATGTACGTGGATGATATCATCTGTGCCTGTGTGTCTCGCTCCACTTCACCCGACAAAGAAGCAGCCCTCCGAAAACTTGTGATTCCAAATTAACATGTTGGACTATAACTTAGTGCCCTGTGACTTCTGACTTTGTCCAAACCAGTCCAACACTGGCACCTCCAAATCAGGAATAAATATTCTTCAGATGGGACAATTACGCTGTTTGTTTTCTGTCCTCCATCCCTTTGTCATTTTATTTGTTTTCAATGTATTCAATGCAGTTCCAAGTTTAATACAAGCAACAGCTGTTTAAGCACAGTTAGAGTAAATACAAACATAAAATGGAAAAATTGAACGCAGATGTTAATTTAATACCTGTTTTACACCACAGAAATTAAAAAAAAGTTTACATTTGCTTTACATAAAATGATTTTCTCACAGCAATAAGGCCATCATTTAACTCATGAATATTCAAGTCATTTTGAAATCAGAGGACTGAGTGCTTTGTCGCAGAGATTCAGACAGGCTTTTTAAACAAATGCAAACCAAATTAGAAATAACTGTAATGAATACAGAAAGTCCTGGAGGAACTTAGCAGGTCTGGCAACAAATGTCGAGAGAAAAATGTGTTAAACTTTCAAGTCCAATATGGTTCTTCTTCAGAACTCGGGGGACTGACATTTTGATGGGTTGTGAGCTGTAGAAGATGGGAGGAGGAGAAGCAAGTGGATTAGGTGCTGAAGGTGTCCCAAACCAAAGGCTAAAATGAGTGCAAACAGAAGCAGAGAAGTGATATGAATGAATTGTGTTAGTAGCAGGAAATAGGTAATTCTACTGAGAGCAAACTCATGCAATCAAGATACTGAAATGGGTCATTTGCATAATCAAAATGGAGGACAGAGTTCACAGTCTGAATTTGTTGAACTCAATGTCGTATTTTAAAGGTTTTAACGTACCTAAACAGAAAATGAGGTGCTGTTCCTCATGAAATGACTGAAGTCTGATAACTACAAGGTGCCAATTAGCATTGGTATTTATTTCTAACATTTTGTAAAGTCATATATTATCACTATGATATTGATTGTCTTTGTTTGTATGTACACTTTGATCACAGCAAGCAGGAGACTCACTGTACCACACATGACCTGTGTTGCCTTTCATGCTAATGTGACTCATAAGTGCACACTGGAAATGTAAAATGGCTGAGATTAGAGCCAAAGCTGGCAGTGGAAGTTATTTTTTTCTGTCTCAGCTAACAAACTCTAATGTGAGTGATGTGAGGTCTTTCAAGGGCAATTGTACTAGTCAGAATACAGGTTGAAGTGACCTCTATTCATAGGACTCTGCATGTGAATTGCACACAATGTCCAACTGTGTGTGATACAAACCCTGGTCACATGTCATCCTGACCATGCCATTGGTTATTGAAGATGGTCATCTCTGTGAAGCAGAAATAATCATTGGCAATCCCATAAAAGGTATTAAGATAGTCCAAAGCTGCAAAACATCATGGAACTGATTGTCTCTTACCTTGGACTGGTGGTGTTCACCAACATGTTGCTGCATGCATTGTTGCCTTGCTTTACTGCTGTCAGGATGGGAGAACATGAGATTCCTCTATATTTGCAATCTCCTTCTATACTGGCATGACATGGTTTGTGCTGCGTCATCGAATTAAGGTCCCTATATGAATGGTCCACAGGTTTTTATATCCCTCCTTTACGCAGTCATCTATATCCCACTGTATAGAGGAGCTCACTAAACCATAATTGTGAGTAACGTTCATGCTGACTTCTAACATTACTAAGAGACGCCTGTTTTTGATATTCCCTTACACAGGTTCATTGAAACCATCGCCAATGCGGCCAGCCACAGTAGGACTTATCACCACTATTCCCCGATGTTATAAAGGTGCAGAGCAATGGAGGAGAAGCTGATGCACCAACAGATGAGAGCTAAGTGCACTGAATTCTCATTGACTGCAAATTCATAGATGTTTGAAAGGCAAGCTGTCCTGTCTATTCCCAGAATTAATGACAAGCTCTGTTTGTACATTTATTGTTCACTCTGCTGATGCAGAGTAAAGGTGAGTTTTCTCAACCATTTAAAAGTTTTCCAGTACATTTTGGTCTCACATTGAACAATGTTAATATGTTGAGCTAACTGACCATTGGGAAAAGAGTAACATTCTCTTAGACATGGTTCTATAAAGGGATTAAGCTAAAGATGGGTATGGTCAGCTTGGCTCTTAAGCAGCAATTGACTTCTGATTGTGCACTTTCATTTGCAATGAAGTGCAGCCTCAGAAACATTTGTTTTTGGTTCACTTCCCACTTTGCGCAGGGTGAAGGGTAACTCCTGGTTTGCAGCACTTGAGCGGGTGCAGGCCTGGGTTTTAACAATGCGCCAGGGATCCAAGGAGGTCCCAGCTGTGACATGTACTTTCAGCTGTGTGAGAGGGAAGATGTGACAAGAGGATGCCACCAGGGCGTGGTGTATAACTAATGAAGTGAATGTGGAAGACAACCTGAGAAATCTTGCTGGGCTTCACAGAAAGAAATGTTCCATGAAACTCAAGAAAATTGATACTTAGCTGATTTCTGATAAAATTCTACCTGGGCAACAAAGTATGCTCATGTCATAATGAAGTATGGCTTGTCACCTGAACCCCGTAACAATGAGCTCCTGACAATGATGAAGTGCTAGGCTTTACATTTAGGTAATACAGTTTTGAGTGGAGTGAAGGCAGATGTGCATATTACAAAAATACCTGGTGCACAATTCAAATTTGCTCAAGGTCAAGCTGCATTGTAACTGTGGAAAATCAAGATGAAAATTGAAAGTATTACCAATATTTTGATTTGCCATCTTTGTTTTCTGCCTGAAAATATTGACCAGTTTAAAATAAGAAAGTGTTGAAACTGCACGCATGTTTGAGAAATCATTACGTTAGAAGGTTTTAAACCAAATATGTCATAGGGATCAAAAACATCACATCTAACGGATTGACAGTGACAAAGCCAAATTAAAATCAGTTGGTTTTGGTTTATCATTTCCAAATTTGAAAGATATTGGTCAACAATTAGATTGAATTATCACATTTGCAGTCAACAATTCCTAAAATATTAATTTGAAAACGGTAAGTGATTTTTGTTCTTGTAAAGATTATTCTGCTTAACTGTTATTGCTGTACTGGATGTCCTGCAGAACTGTTGGCAAACTGATACAAACGCATGGACTACCCGTGGATCTTCTGTTCAATTTCTGGAAGACAAGTGAGAAAACCTGTGCGGAAATTCAAATTCTTTGGCCAAGTCTCCTTGAAATAAATTTCGCTGTTAATTCAGGAAAGTGTGCCTGCAGGGGGTGCTACATGCTGCATTGTGAATAGGCTTATTCACAATCTTATTTATGCCCGGGTGTAAAAATTGTAAACTAGGTGTAAACAGTGGAATTACCTGGAAACTTTTGTGCAACCTTTCAAATGTTAGTATGACTTGCACTGTTCTGCAGCAGACCATCGATGAGAGCAATAAAGAAGAACAGTGTTTGAATCTTTCAATTTACTCTGTTGCGATATCTGTGCCTGGTGTGTCAATATTTTGATTGAGCTTGCTCAGGACTACGTCTCCAAAGATAGCATTTGGACCGAGGAGCAGCAGGGCTTGCTACCCAGAGAGAGAAGAAGAATCCAGAACTCACTAATTCAGACTATCAATCTTCCTTTGCAAAATAGAAAACTCTGTGTGAGTAAGGTGGTATCTGCATTCTTGTGAGTGGACAGGAATAGGCTTTATTGAATACAGGTAGTTCTGCTATAACACGTGTTTCATTAACGCAAACTGGCTGTAACGTGATTGATGAGTAGTGGACACTGCTTGAAACTCACTGCTGTACAGGTACAGCAATTTCCCTGCAGTGCAATTTTCTGTGGCAATTTTCTATAGCACGGTTTTCTATCATGTAAGGTCACACAAAATGCAACTAATGCGTTATAGGAGAACAACCTGTATAGTATCCTACTTCAAAACCTACAGACCCAGATGGAATGGCGCAGTGGCTCAGAGGATAACACTGTTGCCTCACAACACCAGAGACTCAGGTTCAAGTGTGTGTAGAGTTTATACATTCTCCCTCTATCTGTGTGGGTTTCCTCTCAGTGCTCTAGTTTCCTCCGAGTGTCCATGGATGTGCAGGCTAGGTGGATTAGCCATGGGAAACGCAGGGTTACAGAGATAGGATTAGAGTAGTGAGCCTGAGTAGGCTGCTCTTTGGAGGGTCAGTATGGACAAATTAGGCTGAATGACCTGCTTCTATACTGTAGGGATTTTATGACTTCAGTTCAGTCAAACCTCACTATGACACAGCTTATTTTTCTACTTGCTCAGTAATTATACCCAAGGTACACTCTACATTGGTGACCCTGAAATATGTTTCACTTCTTTTTCCTCACAGGGAACATCACAACCTGCAAAATCTTCTCCAATTCAGTCATCATCCTGAGTTGAAAATGCACACCATTCCACCAATGTCACTGGGTCCAGATCCCAGAATTCTCTCCTTAATGGCCTTGTGGGTCAATCCACACCAAATAGACTGAAGCAGCTCAAGAAGGCAGTTTATTACCGCCTTCTCAAAGGCTACTAGGAAGGGGCAATAAATGCTGGCCCAGCCCGTGATGCCTTCATTTCATGAATGAATAAAGACAAAAAGTTTAATAGCAACACTTACTTAATTAACTATTCACACTGCAGGTCAACACTGACTTAAACTCAATGCTTTGTAGTATGACCACTCAGCAATTTTCACAATTACATCTTTGCACAGCCTTCTTACACTTGCCAAACCTATACTCGCACATCTCGTTAATTCTTAAATTTGAATGCATTAAAAAGTGCTGAAGTCTCCTTACTCAATTCTTTCAACTGCTAACACTAATGATTAATATTTTCTTGTGGCTTTAACATTCAACTTTCTCAATGAACAGGCAATGAGAATTAAGATAATATATAACTCTAGGTAAGGCTATCCAATAATTGAGCACTAGAATTTGTACAGACAAGTCATACTTTTCAGTGATTCATTTTCACAAGTACAGGCACCACATGAGTAATTTGGAATAACAGATATAAATCTGTTTTGGATTTTATTTAATCTCCACAAGCTCTAAAGAGAATGAATGAAAGTATCCCGTAACAAATACAAAGTTTCAATCCTGATGAAGCTAAGAATTTCCATTATATTAAGATAGTGTAATGTAATAATCAAGTTAACGTGCGTGTAGCACTTAGGTCCGTTGGAATTTGAAGCAGTTTGATACCTCTTTTAAAACACATTCAGAAGTAATACTTACAAGGATTCTCATTAATAGTTTTTTTTAATTAATGCTGTGCTTTCCATATTGTAACAACCTAAATACACTTTCAATCATGATTTCTATTAATCTTGACACTTCAAAAGAAAGCAATTTATATTTGCTACCAATTATAGAACGCATGCTGAGCAGTTCTAATAATACTTTTTGAACTGGTAAATGCTGTATTCTTTGATATGTTCTGCACGAGTTTTGCTCAGCAGCAATCCTGTTAAACTCTAAACTATTTGAACATTACACAAGCTTTTCAATGACAGAAATTAACATCATTTTACAACTGCACTGACAGATTTTTTTTTCCACTCCTGTTTGCCTCATCTCTATGACCAGCATCCCTGGACCGCCATCCTGTTGTTTCTGACATGGAATCCAGTGATGCTGTTCGGCCTCAAATGGGTGTTAAACTGATAGCTGTCTCTGCCTCCCTGAAGGTGCTGCCATTCAACTGAATTGCCAGCCTTTCATTAGCCAGCTTATCTCTGCAGGTCAGACTTCCATGTCTGGGGCAATTCTGTGCAAGGTCATTGTTCTTCTGTAAGTGTTTTGAAGAGCCCTTAACTAAGAAAGACAATGAGGGGCTCCTGCCAACTCTACAGCCAGAAGTGAGATCCCTGTTCTCAATGAACAGTGCCTTGTAATAAACTAACCTAGTTCGACAGTACAATATTGATTAATTCTCCATGTATGCAAAATTTGTTAATGTTTTCCCTGCTGTACGTCTTGGTAAATAGTTTTGAAGATCTTACCTTTCTTGGAAAGTGTCTACCATGACTAAGTTGGGTTTCTGTTTTGTTTTGAGTGGTAACAGACTATGTAGCTGAAACTGACATGTTCTGATCTAAGTGAGAGTCACGTTGAATTGTGTGGACCAATTTTCACCACAAGGCCCAACTGGGTTTCTTACTGCATCTTAACAAACTTGCTTCATTGATTAGGTACAAAGCCTGAGGTTGTGGTATCTGTCATTTCCAATTTCCACCCCATTCAACCACTGCGGCATCCCCAGACTATTTTGATTTTCAGTAGATATCCCAGAAAGAACCAGCATCCCTTGCAGCCGCATGATATTTAAAAGCCTCTCGTACATCTCGACAAGATCAGCCAGTCTCCAGTCACCCTGCGTGAATCCTGATATATGCCCTGGACTTGGCACGCATTGGATAATTATTGCTTTGCTGTCGGGGCCTCAAGATCCTATTGGATGGTGTGGTGCTGACAGAGGACCTCCAGTTCCCCAAGCTTAGCAATGCAGGCCACAACACCAGACCATGCCAAACTTCCCAAGTTTGCCACCAGTGTTGCAGCAACATCAGTCACCTGGATTTCATGTGGTGTAACTCCCAAAGATAAAGTATAGGCAATATGTGGGCGATAACGTCTCTTCTCACATCTCTTCTCACAACTCACAAGGCAGTCAGAGGAACAAAGTGTGGAGCTGGATGAGCACAGCAGGTCAGGCAGCATCAGAGGAGCAGGAAAGCTGACGTTTCAGGTCTGGATCCTTCTTCAGAAGACCCTTCTTTTCTGAAGAAGCATCAGCTTTCCTGCCTCTCCAGTGCTGCTTGGCCTACTGTGTTCATCCATCTCTATACCTTGTTATATCAGATTCTCCAGGCATTGGCAGTTCCTACTATCTCTCAATCAGAGGAACGGATTTGATTATCTTAGGTTGGCAAGAGATCAGATTTTATGAGGAAATTATAAAACCATTTTATACCTTTTATTATTCATTCATGGGAGGTGGGTATCACGCACTGGGCCAACATTTATTGCCCATTCCTAGTTGCCCTTGAGAAGATGGTGGTGAACTAGCATTTTGAAGTACTACAGTTAATTTGGTAAAGATAGACCCACACTACTATCATGGAGGGAGTTCCAGAATTTTGATCCAATGACACTGAAGGAACAATGATGTACTTATCAAGTCAGGGTGGTGAGGTCTTGGGTGGGAACCTACAGGTAGTTGTGTTCCTTTGTCCTTTTAAGTGTTGTGGTTTTTAAACAATAAACTAGCATTTGGAAACATGCCTAAGCCTGAATCATGAGGAACTATTTGACTACATTTAAAAGATTTCCTATAGCACGAACTTTTGTGCCCTCTTGGTGTTTATCTCGGCCAGCTAAGTTTTGCTTGCCTCAACCAATACTCTTCAGAAGATTAACTACTCGAGCTCTTTGCTAGTCGTGGCCACCACGTCAACGTCTGCTGTCTTCATATCTCACCTGAAGGTATTGCAACAAGGTTACAAGAATCAAAAGGATGACCCAACAGCAGTGGCTAAAACATTTATTGAATGGCATAGTAAAATCGAACCATTACATGCACAAATGTAAAATCCAGAAACAAATTTCATATCTAACTGTTCTTCGTAGCTCTCTTACTGGTGATCTGGTGTGATGCTCCATCTCTGCCCGTTGCTGGAACCAGGCTGTTAACAGGTTGCTCTGAGGTTTGAGAATAAATTAATACTGTCTTCTAGCTGCCTGAAGCCTGAATTCCCAAAGATGTGGGTGTGCAGTTTTCAACAGTGATAAGCAAAGATGTATTGGCATCAGAGGCAGCCTAGAGAAGGTTAACCGGCCTGACATCAGGTATGAAGGAACTGTTTCATAGAGAAAAGTTGAGTACATTGAGCCTGTACTTGGATTGTAGAAAATGAGAGGTGACCTGTTCGAAACACATAGGATTTGAAAGGGGAAAATGCTGAGAAGTTGATTTCCATGAGGGGGGTGAGTGTTTTTTTTCTATTCGTTTGTGGGATGTGGATCGACCAGCATTTACTGCCATCCCTAGTTGCCCTTGAAAAGGTGGTGGTGAGCTAGTGCTTTGAACTGCTGCAGTTGTCCTGCTGTGGGTTGACCCACAATGCCATTAGGGAGGGAATTTCAGGATTTTGACCCAGCAACAGCGAAGGAATGACGATATATTTCCAAGTCAGGATGGTGAGTGGCTTGAAGTGAAACTTGGAGGAGGTGGAGTTCACATATATCTGTTGCCCTTGTCCTTCTAGATGGAAATGGTCGTGGATTTGGATGGTCCTGTCTGAGGGTCTTTGGTGAATTTCTGCAGTGCATCTTGTAGATAGTACACACTGCTGCTACTGAGTGTCGATGGTGGAGGGAGTGAATGTTTGTAGATGTAATGCCAATCAAGCAGGCTGCTTTATCCTGGATGATGTCAAACTTCTTGAGAGTTGATGGGGTTGCACACATCCAGGCAAGTGAGGAGCATTCCATCACACTCCTGACTTGTGCCTTGTAGGTGGTGAACAGAGTTTGAGGAGTCAGGAGATGAGTCACTCGCCGTAGTATTCCTAGCTTCTGGCCTGCTCTTGGAGCCATTCCTTTAATGTGGTGAGTCCAATTGAGTCTGCAGTCAATGATAATACCCAGGATGTTGATAGTTGGGGATTCAGTGCTAGTAACACCATTGAATGTCAAGGAGCAGTGTTCAGATTGTCTCTTATTGGTGACGGTCATAGCCTTGCATTTGTGTGAAGTGAATGTCACTTGCCACTTGTCAGCCCAAAGCCTGAATATTGTCCAGATCTTGTTACGTTTGAACATAGACTGCTTCAGTATCTGAGGAGTCACAAATGGTGCTGACATTGTGCCAGCATCGGTGAACATTCCCACTTCTGACCTGATGATGGAGGGAAGGTCATTGATGAAGCAGTTGAAGATGTTGGGGCTGAGGACTCCACCCTAAGGAACTCCTGCAAAGATGTCCTGGAGCTGAGATGATTGGCGTCCAACAGCCACAACCATCTTCCTATGTGTCAGGTATGACTCCAACCACTGGAGAGTTTGCCCCGATACCCATGATTCCAGTTTTGCTGGCGTTCCTTGATGTCACACTCAGTCAAATGCAGCCTCGCTATCAAGGACTGCCACTCCCACCTCACCTCTGGAACTCAGCTTTTTTGTCCATGTTTGAACCAAGCCTGTAATGAGGTCAGGTGTTGAGTGGACCTGGTGGAACCCAAACTGGGCGTCACTGAGCAGGTTATTTCTGAGCTGGTGCAGCTTGATAGCACTGTTGATGACACCTTCCATTAATTTATTGATGATTGAGAGTAGACTGATTAGGCAGTAATTGGCTGGGTTGGACTTGTCCTGCTTTTTGTACAGAGGACATACTTGGGCAATTTTCCACATGACCAGGTAGATGCCAGTGTTGTAACTGCACTAGAACAGCTTGGATAAGGGAGTGACAGGTTCAGGAGCACAAGTCTTCAGTACTTTTGCCAGAATGTTGTCAGGGCTCATTGCCTTTGCAGCATCCAATGCCTCCAACCATTCCTTGATATCACATGGAGTGAATCAAATTGGCTGAAGACTGGTATCAGTAATGCTGGGGACCACTGGAGGAGGCCAAGATGGATCATCCATTCTGGCTGAAGATTGCTGTGAAAGCTTCAGCCTTAACTTTTGCACTGATTTTCTGGGCTCTTCCATAATTGAGGATTGGGATATTTGTGGAGCCTCCTCCTCCAGTGAGTTGCTTAATTGTCCACCACCATTCATGACTGGATGTGGCAGGACTGCAGAGCTTAGATCTGATCTGTTGATCGTGGGATCGCTTAGCTCTGTCTATCACTTGCTGCTTTCACTCTTTGGCGTCCAAGTAGTCTGGTTTGGTGGCTTCACCAGGTTGACACCTCACCTTCAGGCATGCCTGGTGCTGCTCCACGCATGCCCTCCAGCATTTCCCATTGAACCAGGGTTGATTCCATAGCTTGATCGTAATGGTTGAGTGGGGGATATGCTGGGCCATGAGGTTACAGGTTGTGCTGGAGTACAATTCTGCTACTATTTATGGCCCACAGCACCTCATGAATGCCCAGTCTTGAGTTGCCAGATCTGTGCAGAGTCTGTCCTATTTAGCATGGTGGTAGTGCCACACAACACAATGGAAGTTATTTTCATGTGAAAGCGGGACTTCGTCTCCACAAGGACTGAGCGATGATGACTCTTATTGATACTGTCATGGATAGATGTAATTGCAGCTGGCAGATAGATAAGGATGAGGTCATGTTTTTTTGCTCCCTGCTGGTTCCGTCACCATCACCACAGACCCAATCTAGCAGCTGTGTCCTTTAGGACCAAACCAGCTTGATCAGTTGTACTGATGCCGAGCCAGTCTTGGTGGTGGGCATTGCAATCCCCCACCCAGAGTACACTTTGTGCCCTTGCCATCCCCAGTGTTTCCTCCAAGTATTGTTCAACAATAAGGAGTACTGATTCATCAGCTGAGGGAGGACAGTATGTGGTAATCAGCAGGAGGTTTCCTTGCCCACATTTAACCTGAAGCCATGAGATTTCATGGGGTCCAGTGTCAATGTTGAGGACTCCTAGACCAACTCCGTCCTGACTGTATACCACTGTGCCGCCACCTCTGCTGGGTCTGTCCTACCAGTGGAACAGGGCATATCCAGGGATGGCGATGGTAGTGTCTGGGACATTGTCTTTAAGGCATGATTCTGAGAATATGACTGTCAGGCTGTAGCTTAACTAGTCTGTGAGACAGCTGTCCCAAATTTGGCACTAACCCCCAGATGTTAATGAGATGGGCTTTGCAGGGTCAACAGGGCTGTTCCTACTGTTGTCTTTTCCAGTGCCTAGGTAGATGCCAGCTGAGACCTTGTAGTGATAGGTACAGCTGAGAAAATAAGGGGTAGAGCTGGATGAACACAGCAGGCTAAGCAGCGTCAGAGGAGCAGGAAAGCTGACGTTTTGATTCTGGACCCTTCTTCAAAAATGGGGGAGGGGAAGGGGATTCTGAAATAAATAGGGAGAGAGGGGGAGGTGGATAGAAGATGGATAGAGGAGAATATAAGTGGAGAGGAGACAAACAGGTCAAAGAGGTGAGGGTGGAGCCAGTAAATGTAAGTGTAGGTGGGGAGTTAGTGAGAAGATAGGTTGGCCAAGGAGGCGCGATAAGGCTAGTAGGTAGAAGATGTGGGTGGGGCCTGAGGTGGGAGGAATGGTTAGGGAGGCGGGGATGAGCTGGGCTGGTTTTGGGATGCAGTTGGGGGAGGGGTGATTTTGAAGCTTGTGAAGTCCACATTGATACCATTGAGCTACAAGGTTCCCAACCAAAATATGAGATACTGTCCCTGCAACATCCGGATGGCATTGTTGTGGCACTGCAGGAGGCCCAGGATGGGCATGTCATCCAAGGAGTCGGAGGGGATGTTGAAATGGTTCGCGACTGGGAAGTGCAGTTGTTTGTTGCGAACTGAGCGTCCGTATTCCACAAAGCGGTCCCCAAGCCTCTGCTTTGTTTCCCTTATGTAGAGGAGGCCACAACGGGAACAGCGGATACAGTATACCACATTAGCAGATGTGCAGGTGAACATCTGTTTGATGTGGACGGCCTTCTTAGGGCCTGGGACAGGGGTGAGGGCAGAGATGTAGGGGCACGTATAGAACTTCCTGAGGTTGCAGGGAAAAGTGCCGGGGGTGGTGGGCCTGGTGGGTGCGTGGAATGGACAAGGAAGTCACAGAGAGAGTGGTCCCTCCGGAAAGCAGATAAGGGTGGAGAGGGAAAAATGTCTTTTGTAGTGGGGTTGGATTGCAAATGGCGGTAGTGTTGGAGGATGATGCATTGGATCCGGAGGTCGGTGGGTGGTATGTGAGGATGAGGAGAAATCTGTTTAGGTTGTTATTACGGGGAGGGGTTGTGGGAGATGAGTTGCGGGAGACACAGTCGAGGGTATTTTCGACCACTGTGGAGGGGAAGTTGCTGTCCTTGAGAAAAAGGACATCTGGGATGTCTGGAGTGGAATGTCTCATCCCGGGAGTAGATACAGCAGAGACAAAGGAATTGGGGAAAGAGGGTGGCATTTTTGCAAGTAGGTGGGTTGGAAGAGGTGTATTCCAGGTAGCTATGGGAGTCGGTGGGCTTGAAATGGATATCGGTTGCTGGATGGTTGCCTGAGATGGTGGCAGAGAGGTCCAGGGAGGAGAGGGGTGTGTTGGAGATGGTCCAGGTGAACTTAGGGTTGGGTGGAAGGTGTTGGTGAAGTGGATGAACTGTTCGAGCTCCTCTTGGGAGCAGGAGGCAGCGCCGATACAGTCATCAATGTAACGGAGGAAGAGGTGGGGTTTAGGGCCAGTGTAGGTACGGAAAAGGGGCTGTTCCACGTAACCTACAAAGAGGCAGGCATCGCTTGGGTGAAGAAGTTGTTGTGGATAAGGACGAGTTTGGATGAGCCGGTGAGGGTGTCAGTGGAGGGGGACTGGTTGGATCTGCTGGACAGGAAGAAGCAGAGGGTCTTTAGGCCATCTGCATGGGGAATGCAAGTGTATAGGAACTGGAGATCCATGGTGAAGATGATTGGGAACCAGGGAATCGGAAGTTTTGGAGGAGGTGGAGGGCGTGGGTGGTGTCGTGGACATAGGTGGGGAATTCCTGGACTTTGGAGGAGAAAGTAGAGTCGAGATAAGTGGAGATGAGTTCAGTAGGGCAGGAGCAGGAGGAGGCAATGAGTCAGGATTGTGGATTCCTGTACAGCTGAGTGGCTTGCTCGGCCACTTCAGAAGGCAATTGAGAGTCACCAGGTCACATGAAGGCCAGACCAGGTGATGATGGCAGATTTCCTTCCCTGAAGGACATTAGTGAACTAGATGGGTTTTTCTGACAATCAGCAATGATTTCATGGTGATCAGTAGATTCTTAATTCCAGACAATTTTTTTTGAATTCAAGTTTGACTATCTACTGTTGTGAGATTCGAGTCCGAATCCCCAGAACACTGGCTGGGCTCCTGGATAAATTATCTAGCGATAATACCTCTAAGCCATTGCTTACCCTAGAGTATAGGACCAGAGGACATAATCTCATAGTAAGGAGTAACCCATTTAAAACAGATGAGTAATCTCTTCTTTCAAAGGGTAGTGAATCTATGGAGCTCTATCACCAAGGACTGTTGAGACTGAGTCATTAAGCATAATCAAAGCTGAGATAAGGTTAGCTATTGATTTTTAATCATTAAGGGAATTGAGAGTTATAAGGGAAAGATAGAAAAGTAGAGTTGAGGATTATCATATCAGCCATGATCTTATTTAATGGCAGCTCAGACCTGATGGGCTGAATGGCTTGTGTCTGCTTCCACATTTTGTGGTCTTCTACAATTGTGCCAATATTAAAAAAGGGTTATTACACCGATCAGAGTGGACTGGTCTGGAAAAGAAGTTTTGCAGAAAAAACTGTTAAGCACTGAGACACAACTAAGAAAACAGTTCATGACTCTCAGCAAAGATATATCCAGTGAAGTGGCAGGATTCTAGGAAGAAGATAAACTGTTCATGGCTCATCAAGGAAGTTAAAGATAATATGTTGCAAACCTGCTGTCTGCCCAACTGAGTTAACTGATCTCTAAATGAGTGGACAAAAACTCAGCAGATGGATTATAATTTTGAAAAATCTGAAGTTAGGCACTTTGGCAGGAAAAATAGAAGAAACAAATACTACTCAAATGGGGATACCCTGCAGAAAATAGCAGCACACAAAGGTTTTGTGGGTCTTCATTTATGAATCATCCATGTAATGTAGATGGAGGAATGTTACTGAAAGGAATGACATTGTATAAGGCAACGGCAAACATTCAAAAAGTGAGTGGGTGAACTACAAAAATTGTTTATTCCTATCTGGAGCAAGAGTGCAAAGAGAACAGTAGCCAAACTATGACTTATGAGCAAATTTCGAGATAATATTCAACACAAAAGAGATATAATCATTAGCAAGATAAAATAATACACCCGAGGACTGAGAGCAGTTTAGAAATCAAGGAAGACCAAGGGTTTGGTTAAGAACAGGAAAACAGAGTATGACAGTTAGCTTGCAGGCAGCATAGAAATCACAAAAAAACCAACAATATAGAAAGATGCAGTTCAACCCGTTGAGTGTAAATCAATCCTCCGAGGAACATCTCACCCAAACACAGCACCCTACCCTGTCCCTATGGCCCTGCGCTTACCATGGCTGGTCAACCTAGCCTAAACATCCATGACACTGCAGACAATTTTCCATGGCCAGTCCAACTAGCCTGCCCATCTTTGGTCTGCGGAACGAGGCTGGAGCAGCCGGTGGAGACCCATACAGTCACAGGGACAGAGAGTAAGCTTCACACGGTCAGCCAAGGCGGAAATCAAACCCAGGTCCCTGGCACTATAAGGCAGGTGTGCTGACCACTGAGCCACCGTGCTGTCCTGATTGTAACCTTGCCATCCTGACTCTAGGAATTGACTGTAAAAGTTTCTATGGCTATGTAAAAAGGAAAGAATATTGCAAACTAATGCAGAATTAAATTTTATTGTTATGTGTACTGAAGTGCAGGAGTACCGTGAAAAGTATACAGTGTCACCATTACCACCATCTTTGGTACAAAGGTACTTAGGCACAAAACCTTAGGTACAAAGCAGAAAAAATAAAGAAACAAAGCTTAAACTTATACATTATAGCCCTTAGTATTAAGTAGTAAAATAAAGAAATAAGGTTAAACGTTCAGTATTACAGTCTTACTTAAGTGCTTAGCCATGCTGTGCTTGCACTCCATACGAGAGCTCAAACACTTTCACTTTGGCCCGCTCTCCCTCCTGGCTAGCTGCAGATGCTGGAAGACCTTGGGGCTGCCTGCTCTTCATCCCTCCGCATTGCGCTTGACGCTGCTGTATATGCTGGAGGCCCTCCCTCACTGCCATGTTGGCCTTGCTCTTCCAGCATTGGGCTAGATCGCTGACCATTAAAGTTCCCATCCAGGCACACAACTGCTGCCACGCGCCAGGCCTCTAGTCGACTGCCAAAGTTCAGATCCAGGCCATCAGCTGCTGTCACACCTCAAGCACTAACGAAGCTGCGAAGCCATCCCTGCCACTGCCTCCATGAGTGAATTCTCTCCAGAAGGCAAGTACGTAGAAAAAACACTCTAAAGACTAAAAATATGAAAAATGAGAATAGAAGAAAAGATGAGCCTATCCTGCTGCTGCCATCTTGTGTGCCTTCAGGTAGGTTCCTTACAGAAACTGGGGAATTCATAATGGAGAACAAAGGAATGGCTAACAAACTAAGTTCATACCTCACTTCTGTCTTCTCAAAGGCAAACGCGAATAACATACCAGACATAATGGAGAACATGGGGTTTGATGGCAGGGTGGAACTGAAACAAATTTGTATAGTCAACAAATGGTGCTATAGCAACTGTACTTAAGGAAGTGGCCTAGATATAGTCAATGCATTGATGGCCATCTTCCCAGATTCTTTAGGCACTGAAACAGTTCCTATAGATTGGAGGGTAGTGAATATAACCCCACTTTATAAAAAAAAAGGTGGTAGAAAAGAACAGTGAATTATAAACCAGTGAGTCTGACATTGTTCATGGAGAAGATGCTAAAGTTCGTTATCAAGGATTTTATAGCAGGCCACTTCGCAAACAGTGGTACTCAGCACGGTTTTCCCAGAATCTGTAATTTCTGATAGTAAAGGTCATCCATTTATGGCAGTGATATGATTTTCCTCTCAGAGGGTAGTGAATCAGTGCTATCCTTAATCACAGAGGGCTTTTGAGTTTGGTCAATAAGTATATTCCAGGCTGAGAGAGACGTTTTTAATTAGTGGTGGAATTGAGAGTTATGGGGAAAAACCTAGAAAGTAGAATTGAGTGTTTTCATATCCGTCATGATCTCATTGAATGACGGAGCAGACTCAATGGCATGGACAACCTACTTAGGAGCGTGTCTCCCAGGCTGGGAATGTCAAATTATTGGGGGTACAGGTCCAAAGGAGATGTGTGAGCAAAGTTTTTTTTATGTAGAGAATGGTAGGTGCCTGGAATGTGCAGCCAGGGGAGGTAGTAGAAGCAGAGATGACAGCAACATTTAAGAGGCATTTAGCCAGTTACATGTACAGGCAGGGAATAGAAGGATACAGACCATGTGCAGGAAAATGGGATTAATTTAGCATGGTGTCATGGTCAGCACAGACATAGCGAGATGAAGGGCCTGGTCATCTGTTGTAGTTTTATGTGCTTATGTTATGTTTATGGTTCATGCTCATGTTACATTGGCTATATACATTCTATTGATGTCATACACAAGTCCATGGGAAGAGACAAGAAGTTCAACTTTACCTTTCGTAGGGAGCAGATGTAACTGGGCCAGTTCCCTAAGATCCTAGTATTTATGCCTGACCAAATGTTTTACTTTTTGCTGTCATGCTGTAAACTTTGTGATTTTCTAAGAATGATGTATTCTACAGTGGTGTATTCTCTATTACGAATGACAAGGTAGGCTCAAGACAAAGTAAACACAACGGAGTATTGATGGAAGCAAGCTACCTCAAGCAAATATTATCCAGTGTTACATACCAGTAGAAGGGCAAAATGAAATTAAAATACCAGCAATAGTCATTTGCCAATTCTTTTCAGATTTTATTTTGAATTTTTGGCATGCTCAGCATTATTCCTTTGATCAAAATTAAGAAGAGTAGGCTGGCTTTGAAAAGTTTGCCTGGGTTCTACGTAAACCACAAGGCTTTGAATTGAACAGATTATTGGAGTAATAACCTTATTCAGATGAGACGCTAGGGCACCTAATACAACACTTAAGTAAAAACGGTACAGTTATAGTGTTGGCAAGTTGACCATCTCCGTTTTAAATTGCATAAACAATCCATTAAAACCTCCTCTAATGGGCCCTGACAAAAAGAAGTAAGGATTCATATTCCCCTGAACTATTCCATCCTGATTGCTAATGTATAATTCTGCCAATGGATTGTCACACAAACATTTGAGAATGCTGTTAACAAAATGTCACAGTATATTTGGCAACTGAAAGAAAAGTTCAAATTAGAATATAACTTTTGACTTGAGAGACCTGTGTTCAAATCAAAATCAGGCTAATAAGTAGAAATCATCTTTGGCACTACTTCATGCACAAGTAACTTGTATGAGGTACTAGAACGTTATTTGCCCAAGATGTAATAATTTCTAAAAACATTGCAAGTCAATCGATGTTGGAAATCCGAATGTCATCAGCATAGGCACTCAGCAGCTAAGCTGAACATACATTATCTGTCTGTAACTTTTACTGAAATTGTCTAAGTCTTTTGCAAGCACCAGTAATTTTTCCAGGAAGGCCAAATAAAGGAAACCTTCATCACTGTTGAACCAGAGCTATTAACTCTATAGTCTGGTGTTGATTTTGAGTGAAAAATGTGATGTGTCTCTTCATCAAGTATTTAGTGAGGGTAGCAATAACTATTCTGCCATTGCAACATGGGTACAAATTTACTCAAAGTTTGGAGGTTCAAAGATTAATCAATGGCAGTCAAATGTGGATGATTGTTTTAAAGGTACATTGAAGTAATCCTCATGCCAAACATAAAATCAAAAAACTCCAAAAAATATTGGTGGCAATCTATAGTTTTCCTGTATGCAGGCTACTTAAAATAATAACACTGCAGTCGCTGTATTGTAGTCATGCTAAACTGTTTGCTAAAATAGTAGGCACGAGAAGCAGGTAATCTTGAAGATTTTCAGGAAATGTTATACTTTGATGAAGACCTGATGTGGAGGTGCCAGACTCAGACCAAGGTGGACAAGGTCAGGAATCAATTGACATCAGGTTATAGTCCAACAGGTTTTATTTGAAACTACAATTTTTTAGAATGCAGCCCATTCATCAGGTGAAGTGCGAGAGAAGTGCACAGAACACCGAATTTACAACCAGAGAGGTCAAGGGCAGAGAGATCAAAAGATCATACATATGGTATGGGTAGCGTATTGAATAGCCTCTGCAGGTGATCAAAAGTGTCAGACGGTGTGAGTAAAGTGTCAACAGCTGAATAACAAGTGAAGGATGACCGATTAAATGAAGCAGAGTGATATTTGCAAAAAATTAAAGCTAAGGTTGTGCTGCAGACAAACCAAATAACTGGAATAACATGATAGGTAAAGAGTCGCATGCTGAGGCTCTAACCAAAGTAATAAGTAATCCAAAACTGTACAGTCTAATTAAGGTAGCGAGACCGTAACCATTTATAAAGATGACAGTGCCAAAACAGGACAGTCAGGAAGATTTTCCAGATACAGAACAGTGTGATGCAACATGAATCCAAGATCACAGTTGGAGCCGAGATAACACAGAGTGGAGCTGGATGAACACAGCGGGCCAAGCAGCATCAATGTTGCTGGGCCTGTTGTGTTCATCCAGCTCTGCACTTCGTTATCTCGGATTCTCCAGCATCTGCAGTTCCCATTATCTCTGTCACAGTTGGAGCCATCTTCTTGGGTATGGAACTTGGCTATTAGTTTCCGCTCAGCAATTCTGCATACTTGTGTATCTTGAAGGTCGCCTTGGAGGACACTTACCCGAAGATCAGAGGCTGAATGCCCTTGACCAGTGAAGTGTTCCCTGACTGGGAGGAAACATTTCTGTCTGGCAACTTTTGTATGGTGTCCATTCATCCACTGTTGTAGCGTCTGCAAGATATCACCAATATATCAGGCCCCAAGGGACATGGTAAGAATGCAATATACACCAATAGCAATGTAAAGGCTTTCCTTATATTGGCATCATGTTTTTCATGTTTGGAAATGTACATTATAAATTGTGGCCATTTCCAATTTATTTTAATTTTGTTGTTTTGCACTTCACTCAATAAATTTCCAATGTCACCTCTCGCAGTCAGCCAAATACAAATTTACACCTGTGATCTGGAATTGAATCAAACAGCATCCAGAATGTTCATAAGCGTGTACTAGCATCTAACAGGATGATGAGGAATGAATTCTGCAGAATAGATTTTACATGCCATTCTGAGGTATGCTGTACTACTTCACTTTCATACAATAATCAAACACGCATATAATAAAGTAACACTCAAATTCCAGGGAGATGTTGCAGTACAGTGATGGCATCCATTTCCTATGAACCAGAAGGGTTTCCATCCCACATCAGGACTTGATAGCCATGGAAGTAATGTGACCAAACAGGTTGATTATGAATCTGCAAATCCGTCTGATATACTTCGGCAAATAAACATTGGAATGATTTCTGGTTACTCTTAACTGAGTGTTATAGGTACAGTGAAACAGTCCCCCTATTTGAAAAGCCTCCAAATGTATGTTCATGTCATGAGCAAGCATCATTTCAAGGGACTGGCACACACAAAAATGGAATGGATGTTACAGGAGATTACTCTTTAATGGATAGAGTGATAATACAAACTCGCAAGTATCTAATGGATATCCTCAAAGTGTTCATTGATGAAGATGGCTGCTGCAATATTAGTCATGACCCTCAGCAAACTCAGACTGGGGAAGTTGTGGAGTAGTTATTGAGACTGAGTGATGAAATTGAGGGCATTTAGGAAATAAGTAAGTAGTAGAGTGAGTAAGAACAGTGCCATCCCTATACATTAATATTATATCATGCCTGGCAAGTTGTGAAGACAAACCTGAGATTGGCTATGCTAATGGTCAGCTGCAGATGCACTTGCAGCAGGTGGTACAGTTTGGGTTCTGGTTGCTACTAAATTGGATGATTGTTAAATAGTTTGGTTTCTGCCAGGACCTACAAGGTACGGAGATAGAGAGATGTGAGGCCATGGGCAGAATTTTAAACAGAATTTATCACCCTTAAATTTTTAATCAAAAATTGAGGCATTGTTAGAGCAGAAACAAGTAAGGTGATGGATAAAAGGAACTGATTGTAGTAGGAACATCAGCACTGGAGCATATTGAGGCAAATGAAGGGAGATCAACTGGGAGTATGCTGAAATAGTCAAGATGAGAGGTAACAATGGTTACATAATGGTATCAGCAATAGATAAACTGGTGCAGGACTGAGTTAGCCAATGTTACAGTGGAGCTAAGCAGTGATATGAATGATGTCAATATGTGGTAGGACACTCACCACCAGGACAATAATGACACCAAGTTTATAAATAGTCTGATTCTACCTGAAATCGTGCCTGGGAGAGGGTTGAAGTAAATATCTTAGAACAAAATTGGAAGAAAGAACCAAAGGCAATAGCTTTGGTGTTCCCAAAATTGAACTGGAAAATGTTTCTGCTAATCTTGGACAAATGTCAGACAAATAGTTTGATCATTTTTTTCCTGTATGAGAAATTTCAAAATCTGCCATCAGGAATGACACAGTAACTCCATGCTTGGCAAGACCTGTGATGTTCTAAAGGACTAGTCACTGGTCTGAGTCTGCAGTAGGTATTGATGGAATCAACATGAGGAAAAACATGCTTGACCACATTTTCACCAAATGACCTGTCATAGATGCATCTGTTCATGGCAATATTGGTGAGAGAGACCATTACATTGTCATTGTGGGCACAAACGGCCATGCTAAATTAACCATAGCGTCCAGGGGTGTGTAGATTAGGTGGATTATAGTGGGATAGGTCTGGGTCGGAAGCTCTGAGGGTCAGTGTGGACGTGTTGGGCTGAAGGGCCTGTTTCCACTCTGCAAGGATTCTATGATTCTATGAAATGTTACACTTTAGACAGCCACCACTGTACTATCACCATTTAAATGGATTAAGTTGCAAATGCATCAAGCAGCTGAAAACTGGGGCATCCATGAGGTGCTCTGGACTATCAGCAGCAAAATTATATTCAAACTCAATCAGTAACTTTATGGCCTGACATATTTTCCACTTGAAAATTAATATCAATCCAAGAATCACCCCCGGTACAATGAAGGATGTAGGATGGCTTGGTAAAGCAACAGATACACCTGTTGCAATGAAATGTCAATCTGGTGGAAGCTACGAAACAGGGCAATTTGCACATCAACATTGGATGCAGTTTATGACAGACGTGATAGTAGATGTGGCTACACAATCAACAAGTGAAACATAAGCTCTGCGCTTCTGGAGCACCAAGCACATGAGTATAAATGATGAGGTGAAAGCGTTTTCAACCATTTTTAGCAGAGTGAATGATCCTTCTCATCCTTCTCCTAAGGTCACAAGCATCACGGATGTTGGTCTTCAGCCAATCCAGTTCACTCCACAGATCTCAAGAAACAGATGGAGTCTGCAAAATCTATCAGTCATCACAACATTCTGAAAAAGAAACTCCTGAAGACTTGAGCTCCAGACCTTGTTGTGCCTCTAGGAACCTATTCCAGCTATAACACTGGCACATACCTGACAATGTGGGAAAATGCCCAGGTATACCCTGTACGCAAAAAGCAGGACAATTCCAACCCATTCAATTTCACCCCAAATGCCCATTCTCAATTATTCATAAAGTCATCAACAGTGCTATCACAGTTTAGCAATAACCTGCTCAGTGTTGCTCAGTGTGGGTTCTGTCAGCTCAACTCAGCTTCTGACCACATTAAGACCTTAGTTCAACTGTGGACAAACGAGCTGAGTTCTGGTCTTGAGTTGATAGGGATTGCCTTTGAAATGAAGAGCTGCATTTGACTGACTGTGGCTTCGAGAAGCTTGAGAAAAACTTTGAGTCAATAGTAATAGGGGGAAAACACTCCATTGATTCAAGTCATTCCTGGCCCAAAGGAGATGGTAGTGGTTGCTGCAGGTCAACCACATCAACTCCAGGACATGTCTGCAGGAGTTCCTCATTGTAATGACCTAGACCCAATATCTTCAGCTGCTTCATCAATGACCTTCCCTCCATTGTAAAGTCAGAACTGGTGATGTTGACGAATGATTGCACAATATTCAGCACCATTCATGACTCCTCATATCCTGAAGTTTTCCACGTCCAAATACAACAAGATCTGAACAACATCCAGGTAATTTCAGAGCAGACAGGGGTCAAGCAATGACCATCCATCACCTGTTATCAATACCCTGGGGGTTACTATTGAACTGGAATACCCATATAGCACAATGGATGCATAAGCAGATGCAAGCTAGGAATCCTGAGGTAACTAAATCATCTCCTTCCTACCCAAAGTCTGTTCATTTATGTTTGACAGGCTGTGAAAGTGAGAGAATTCTTTTTCTTTTAATTTTGAGAACATATTCTTGTGACTACATCCCTTGAATAGTGGAACATATTTGAGAGACTCCCTGGTAGTAAACCGTTTCCTTCCAGCATTGATAAGTGATATAGTGGAAGAAATAAACTTTCTTGGCCGAATCTAACACTTCTTTTACTTAAGTGCAAGTTACATCGAGTTTTTGGAAGGGTTATTTCACCACAAGATATCTTATAAATTGGAAAGGCAAATATGCCTCGAGATTGCATGTATACTTAAGCTGAGTGAAGAACATGACAGTGTTGAAGATCCCAGAGAACCTACCTGGCCCTGCCCATGAGCTTGGGGCACATGCCTGAGCACACTGCTCTTATACTGACGTCACAGCCAGAGATGCCAGTGTAGCCCAAGGTGCCACTCTGGAGTGTAGCAGCATCTTGTCAGAGATGTGCAAAGAAGGTTCTTAGAGGCTGGCAAATGTGGATGCCAATGACTGTGGACGTGGGGTGCATTTGGCTATTATCCTTGAGGTACTCCCTGAGATGTCAGCGCTGGTGGACGACCTGGAGGCTTTATGGAGCAAGCAGCAATCTGAACCTTCAATGTTGATATTGCTCATCACTTAACTTGCTTGGTACATTTGGCATGATAGGGAGCTAAATATTAATGTGGTATTTTGGGCCAATACCAAGGTGTTTAATAAGCAATAATCCACCTTAACTGACAACTCACCACTGCCCAGCGTGAAATTCACCACCTTGCTTATTTAAAGCACAAAAGATAAAACTCCTGATGTCTAGATGGGCCTTGCAGGAATTTTTGGGGGATTCTGCCACAAATCTCACCATAGCCCACGTCAGTTAGATTATTTCCACTGTGTTCCAAATTTTTGCATCAATACTAAATTTTGTTGGCTGGTGTTGGTCGATTATTACACTTAATGAGCATTTCCAACTGTATTTGGTATCTAATATTAGTTTTAATCATAACATGACCTTTTTTTAAAATAAATCTTTGGGAAGTTTCCCCATTACAGTTATTCATGTACATAATGTAACAACCTTTACCAAATTGGACTATCATTTAAGTATATCATGCTTCATATACAACTACCAAGATATACATAGCTATGAATTTGGAACAGCATTATTGCTACAACTTCTAAAATGTACAATTTCTGTATAAATAAGAACTGAACTTGCCTGTTCAAATCCTTGGCAGAAAATGATCACTGTCTGCATATTCATTAGATAACAAACATTAATCATTTATCATGCTTACTTAAATAAGCATGCTTTGTAAAGATCAGTGTACAAGTATTTAAAAATAGATTCTTCATAAAACTCCTTTGTCAGTTAACAAAATGAAGTAAAGGATTTCATTTAGATGCTGGCGTACTGTTGTTTTCTACTTGACAAAGTTCATTCTTAAAACTATAATATCTACACCTTCAGTGAAGCTCAAACTTTACATGAAATTCTGCCATGAAGTCCATATTAGTACAACATAAAGTCTTAGGCGGTGTTGAAATTTTTATTTACAAGCATTACCACAGGCTGGACAGAAGCTTGCAATATATGTACAGGACTCTGTGAATGGCAAGTCTGTATATATTACAGTGACAGGAAGACCAACAATTTGAGAATAAAGGTCACATCTGAAATATGCATATCAATTACAGTACCTCATTGTAAAAAAACATGAAAAATGTCTTCTGGTGTATTAGCAAGGTGAAGTTTCAGATTCATGAATTCAGTGCAGGTTCTGGTAGTGGTGAACAAAATTTCAGAGTGAGTGACAGAATTATCAATTTGCTGGGAGCAACCTACTTGGTCATGTTCACATGTCAACTTGAGTGAACATGACTCAATCCAAAGATCCTGCAGGACTACAGCCGATAAAGCGAAGCTCTTCAGCAAGCAGCTCTGAAAACAATGCCTATTTGCTCACATCTTGAACTTATCAGCATGTCAACAAAATATAACTTGTTTTATTTATCTTCATATATCATGGACACATCCAAATCGTCATTAAATACATTATCTACTTTACAAAAGACATCAGTGAATAGTAAATGATAAGAGTTCTTTTACAAAGGTCTAGCTGCAGAAGCATGGAGAGATCCAGGAAGAGAGTGATTTGAGGATTAAGTGCTATGCTGGAAGTTTGCTGCACAGAAGAATGGAGGTACTGCTTATCTCCAGTAGCTAGTGGGTGTTCTTTAGTCTGCATGCTATAAAGCCGTGGCTTGTTTTCTTTTATTTGACTGAATTAGCAACAAGCTAGCTGTTAAATAAGATAATGTGGTGAGACAGAAGTGGCAGGATCCGTGGTTTTACCATTGTCATATATGGGTCTGAAAGGATTTAAGGGCTTAATCCTGAAGAGTCCCAACATGAAATTGTCATGTGGGGTTGTGGGCAGAAAAGCATAAGATCTCAGCAGGGAGAGACACTGAATATCTATCCACCTCAAAGTGTCTGCAGCAATGTCTATCACATCAATATAACTCATACTTATTTGCTAACATGCAATAAACTATCCTATTTTCCATAAGGGGCTCTTCTAGGCAGACTAGGAAGTGATTTTTCTAGCACACCGAGCTGGCTGTATAGTTTAAAGAGGATGGTGGTGGCAATCTTCAACATGAACAGCAGCTCCTAAAATGTGAGCTGGCTTGCCCAGACAAAAGTACACAACTGCAACTCGTGCACATTTGTTGCATGCACTGCAATCCCAAGCATATCTTTGTTTCTTTTTTGTAATATCTGGAAGTGCTAGCGAATAACCAAATGGCTCTTCACACCAACAAGTAACCTGTGACAATTTTCACTTATTAATCACCACCAGTAAACAACTGCTGTTTCTAATTGTTTAATATACCTACAGATCTCATTAAGGACAATGCAGTCCCAGGTTTCTGTATCTGCAATAAGTTTCTACAACTTGGCCAAATTTATCTAAGAGGTACTGGTCTGAGGTCTGACACTGGGGTAATCGGGAGGAAAGAAATTTACTTAGAGTCATATCCACCATTCAGCCCAATTTGTCTATGCCGAACAGATTTCCCAAACTGAAATAGTCCTATTTGATTGTGTTTAGCCCATATTCCTTTAAACGTTTCCTCTTCCTATACCTGTCCATATGTCTTTTAAATATTGCAATTGTACCTGCCTCTAACTTTCCTCTGACAGTTTGTTTCATATGCGCACCATCCTCAATGTGAAAATGTCTCTCAGTTCCCTCTTAAACATTTCCCCCCTCACCTTATACTTATGCCATCTAGTTTTTGATTCCCTACCTTGGGGGAAAGATCTTGGAAATTCACCATATCTATGCCCCTTATGATTTTATAAACCTTTATGAGGTCACCCCTCAACCTCATGTTCTAGAGAAAAATGTCCCAGCCTATCCAGCCTCTACTTATAACTCAAACCTTCCAATTTCAGTAACAGCCTTGTAAATTTTTTTGTACCTTTTCTAGCTTATTAGCTTCCTTCCTATAGCAGGGTGACCTGAATTGTATGCAGTACTCCAGATGTGGCCTCACCAATGAATTGTACAATTCTAATATGTTGCCCCAGCTCCTGTAGTCAATGCTCTGACCAATGAAGTCAAGCCTGCCAAACACCTTGACACTACCACTCTACCCGTGATGTCACTTTAAAGGTACTATGTGCCTGCACCCCTTGGTCACTCTGTTCAACAACATGACCCGGCGCTCTGCCATTAGCTGTGTAAGTTCTGCCCTGATTTTTCTTACCATAATGCAACCTCAATTCTCACATGGACACTTCCAGGAAGCAACCTTACTACTTAAAGGTTGAATAGAATATTAAACTTAATTAATGGTCAGAGTCAGGGAAGGGAAGATAATGAGTCATACAGAAATGGGGAACCAGTATATCTGGATGGGGAATCCCTGTCACAGAGTTTGTCTAATGGCTATGTTGCGAAGTTGGGTACAGTATTTGTGGACTGGGAGGCAGGAAGTTAGAATTTGGTATTTGTAAAGTGCTAGGGAGGAAAGCATTGCATGGACTCTTTAAAAGATCATGTGCTTTTTCTGTGCTCAGAGATTTAAAATGGATGTCTGTGAGCAGCGGTTGAAAGTGCGCAACTACACAGAGAGCACTCAAATTGAAACATTTGTGTCAAGAGACCGTATAATTAGCAGGCTAAGCAACAGTTTTTACCAAAACAACAGGTTTGTGAATTTAGCCAATCAATTTGAACCATGTACTTAAATACCAAAAACCTATTAAATTTAAATCTGATGGTTTTGGCAATATCGGACCAATCCTATTGGAAGAAATATTGATATGCCTTCAAAGGTATAAAAAGAAAGGAGCAGTTGGACACAGATCCTAGAGCTAGCTACCATCCACCAAAGATAACCGCCCTCAGCTCTCAACAGAGAATTGTTGGCTCTCACAACCTCCTCTAAGTCTTAGAGAAAGCGCCATCTAAATAACAACAGTACCAATGGCACAACAGGTTAATATTCCTGACAAAACAATCGATGGAGAAGGCATTCTTGACAGGAGAATCACCAGAAAAGGCATAGAACATTTTGGAAGGCATGTAACCCGGCTGTAATTTTGAGAAACCAGTTCTTTTTTATATAGGTGTGCTCGTACGTATTATAACAGCATGCCATTATAATCTTGCTTTATTCAGGAATAGTTCGCAGTTAGAAGAGATTTATTTTGTTTTTTAATAGTTTGGTGAATTTATTCACCGTTAGGTTAGATACATAAATTGTTACTTGTTAATTTTAAAGTATGTGTCAGGTATTAATTTAACTTAACCACTATAAGTTGCTGTAAAGCAGGTTGCACCACTTTTCACACTCCTTTTACAGATTCTCAGGGTCCTCTTTGGGTGTTTTGGTTTTAGTTCTCAGAGAGGAGGGGCCAACCTCTGCTCTATAACAGGTATGAGGTTCTTCCTTTCCAGAAAAATGGGGAAAAGGTGTATGGACCGGATGATTGGAATTACCATGCCACAAATGTTCATGTGCCAATAAACTGGTGGTAAAATGTCTCATTTTACATTTCATTTGTTTTAGAAATATAAGTTTTAGTTTGGGAGCAACATTTTAATTTTAATATAATGGAGGCATGTAGAGAGTGGCTGCTAAACAGACCTAAAATGATGTAACTCATTGCATGGCCTATGCTGATTTGAAAAGGTCAGAATTAGACACAGGAAAAGCTTAAACAATAGCTTGCATCTTTCTGAGCTTTTTTTGTGAAATTGAGATATCTACAGTCGTCTTCAGAAGGGATTTAAATGATTCATTTGTTTTCTCAGAACAAGGAGTGAACTCATAATTGGAGAGAATGGGTGAATTTCTTTCTGGGAGATGTACAGCTGATACCAGACGACTACTTACTTCACAGTAACAAAAGCAGTCATTTGGAGTCTAAGAGCAGTATTTACAGATTGATGTCCAGGAGATCACGTGCAAGCTGGGAATACAGAAAGCAAGATTGAGCTAAATGCAGGTAATCACTTTGTCATCGGGAAGGTGTGTCGGGGCCTTGGCTCATGAGGACAGATGACGTAAACAAGCAGGTGTTACACTTTCTACATGTGCATGAGCAGGTACTGTGGGGATGTGTTGGGAATGGGGGAAGAGTGGGTGTCTTGGAGAAATGGTCCCTGCATAAAGCTGACAATGCAAGCTGGAGGTGAATGAAATGGCGACATGATCATTTGGTTGCAAAGGCTGGTAAATAGAAAGTGAGGACAAGGGAGGCCCTATTGTTGTTGTGGGAGTGTTATGAAGGAGCTGTCGACCCCCTCTAATAACAAAAACTGAAACACCCAGAAATGCTCACCTCACCTCATAATCTATTAAAGGAGTGGTTAAGTGAAAGAAATCCCTGATACTCACCTTAGAATCAACAAGTGACAATTTATTTATTTAACTCTAAGAGTCAACAAATTAACAGAACTAACAAATCAAACAATTTCCTCTTAACTACTAACTAGTCTGGAATAAAACAAAATTCTAATGGTACATTGTTCCAATAGATATGAGTCCCACTTTGATAAACAAAATTAATTTTAAAAATTAAAATTTAATCTCTCAAAATAAGTTTTCCAGAATGGTCTTTGCCTTCTCCACTTCATCCAGTCAGAATCACCTTCCTGCATTGAGTATTCAGGAATATTAGCTAAGAGTGCCACAGTTCATTTCTTTGGATGGTACTTACTCTGTGATCATGAAGATTTTTGTGAGAGCCAGTGATTTTCTCTGTCTTTAGAGGTGATGGCTGTTGACAGCTATTCGCTTAACAGGTGGCAGTTTGCTCTCATGCTGATTTTCAAGTGCCCTCTTCTTTTATATGCTCTATGACTTATTAATTTCTTACAATAGGGTTGTTTCCAGGTTGTCAAAACATATATGTTTAAATTTAATTGGGCTTTGGTGTCTAGGGCCTGGTTTAAATTAATTGGCTAAATTCAAAAACCTGTTGTCTTGGTAAAAATGCTGCTTTGCCTGCTAATGCCTTTGATACAATATTTCAATTTCAAGAACTCTCTGTGCATTTTCTGTTAACGCAGACATTTTTTAAATATCCAAGCTGAAAAGAAAACATATCTATAATATTGACCACACAGCCTTCCTTCCATCATTTTACAAACAAATTCTAATGTCCTGCCTTCCAATCCACAAGTCCTATACCAACATTGCAATAAGGAAGGAAGTGAAGGAGAGGGGGCAGAAGTGCAAGGAATGTGTCAGACATGGCGAAGGGTCCTGCCAACCATGGTGGTGGGCAATCCTCCATTGAAAAATATGGTGGACATTTCTGAGGACCCTTGCAGAAGATGGCATCATCAGAACAGATGTGACAAAGATGGAGGTACTGGGAGAATGGAATGACATCCTTACATGAAATAGGCTTTAAGGATGTACAGTTGAAGTAACTGAAGTAAGTCAGTGGGTTTAAAGTGGATATTTGTGGCCGGTCTATTCCCAGAAAAGGAAACAAAGAAGTTGGGGAAGGGAAGGCAGGACTCAAATATAGATCAGGTGAAGATGAGGGTAAAATGGAAATCGGAAGCAAAGATGACAATATTTTTCCAATTCTGAGTGAGAGAAGGAAGCAACACCATAAATATCATCAACGTACTGGAGAAACAGTTGCAGGGAGGGACCCGAGTAGGATTGGAACAAGGAACGTTCCACATACCCAGCAAAGAAACTAAGGCCCATGCAGATACCTACATCTTGCACATGAAGAAAACTGAGAGGAGTTAAAACAGAAATTGTTCAAAATGAGGACGAGCCTCAGTCAGAGATTGGTGATGGATGGAGACAGTTCAGGCCTTCTTTTCCAGGAAAAAGCAGCAAGCCCTGAGACCATCTTGATGAGAGATGGGCATGTAAAGGGATTGCACTCCCATGGTGAAGAGGAAACAGTTCTGGCCTGCCAGCTGGAAATTTTGAAACTGACATAAAATGTCAGAAGAATAGCGATGTAAGTGAGAAGGGGCTGAGTAAGAGGAGGAAAGAAATTGTGTCAAAATAGGAAGAGATGAGTTCTGTTTCTCACTATCTCTATCGGTTCCATGTCCAACCCCCTTACTATTTTAAATCCTTTGGAGCAGCTCTAGCAAATCTCCCCACCAGTAGATTAGTCCCCGTCCAATTACTGTGTAATCTGTCCTTCTTTTACAGGCCACTTTTACCCCAGAGATTCCAATGATCCAAAAATGTAAATCCTTCTCTCCTGCACAGTGCCTCAGCCACATATTCATTTGCTCTATCCTCCTATTCCTGTCCTCATTAGTTCATGCCACTGGAAGTAATCCAGATAGTACACTCCTCAAGGCCCTACTTTTTAAATTTTTGCCTAAGTTCCTGTATTATATCCTCAGAATCTCATTATTTTGTCTTCCTATGCTGTTAGTTCAAATGTGTACAATGACCCCCTGCTGGTCCCTCTCCCCTTTGAGAATATGTTGCACCCCATTCAAGATATCCTTGATCGTGGCACCAGGGAGGCAACATGCCATTCTGATGTTTTGTTGCCAGCTGCGGAAATGTTTGTCTGTGCATCTGACTATAGGGCCCCCTATCACAATCGATTGCTAAAAACGTGATGTGTTACATTAGAGCCTGTCTCGGTACCAGAAACCTGGCTGTTGGTGAAGCATTTCCCTAAGAGTCCATCACACCCTACATTTTCCAAAACAGCACACTTGTTTGAGATGGGGATAGCCACAAGAGACTCCTGAACTATCTCCCCTACCTTTCCTGGAGGTAGCCCATCTACTTGACTGTAACTGTGATAATGGGAACTGCAGTTGCTGGAAAATCCAAGATAATGAAGTGTGAGGCTGGATGAACACAGCAGGCCCAGCAGCATCTGATGAAGCTCAGGCTCTGATGAAGGGTCGAGGCCCGAAATGTCAGCTTTTGTGCTTTGATGAAGGGTCTAGGCCCGAAACATCAGCTTTTGTGCTCCTGAGTGCTCTGATGAAGGGTCTAGGCCCGAAACGTCAGCTTTTGTGCTCCTGAGATGCTGCTGGGCCTGCTGTGTTCATCCAGCCTCACATTTCATTACCTGACTGTAACTGCAGCTCATCTCCCTCCCTGCAACCATCCATCCGTCACACTCCCCAGCTCCTGTAAATTCCTCATTGTCTCTAACTGTTGTCAAACCAATCCAAGTGATCCGGTAGGATTCGCAAATAAACATACTTCCTGCAGACATTATCATCAGCAACAATGAAATTCTCTCCGATCTCCCACATCTGACAGGAAGAGTGCATCACTCTACTAAAGGCCATCTTTGCAATTTAACATCTACAGACCCAGAAGATAGCATAGTTCTGATGCTCTAAAAACATGGCTCCAGGATAATATAGTGCCTATGCTTTATATTTTTAAATTTTAATCAAGAAACAGGTTGCAATAAAACGTATAATAAAAAAAACCCACAGGACTCACTACTGTGGATTTAAATAAAAAACAAAAATAAGGTTACACTTTTTAAAAAAGCCACTTAGCTCTTCCCCTGCTGTCAGCTCCCCCATGCAGTTTTCTCCAAGGTCAGCTGTAAATTTCACTGTTTGTTTACTTTTTTCCTTAGAACAACTTTGATGTCCAGAGATACTTCAAGTTTACAGCAGAGTCAGTCAGGTAAGCAGGTTCACTGCTGGGTCACACAGCTGTTGCATTGTTTTTGGAGCTTTGGAAAGAAAGAGATCAAAACCACGGCACATTGTGACAAATCATTCTCTGACACGAGGTCTACTGCTCCATCCGAGGATTCACATAGGGAGAAACCATTCATGTGTGAAGTGTGTGTCTCAGATCATTCTCAGTATCATCAAAGCAGCACAAACACCAACACATTCACAGAGGGGAGAAACCATTCACGTGCAAAGTATCCTCTAAATCATTCTCCAATTAATTGTACCTCTGTAGTCATCAACGTATACATAGAGAAGAGAAATCATTCAGATGTGACTGCTGCAAGGAACCATTCCCAAGGTCATGCAACCTGCTGGTAATAAGAGGATTCAAGCATGCACTTTTGGACCTGAAATGGGAAGGGAAGGCGATGGAGATATCGACTGGGGAGATCAACATACGAATCTGCTAGGTACAGTGAGGAAGATAAACAGGAATTTGACTCCCTGTCCCTTCCAAGAGAAAAGGAGAGAACCCAGCCCCATCTGCCCCAATGGCTCCTGCAGTGACAAGGCATGCCATAGGGGGGAATGCTCAGGTAAGTCCCACCGTGTTAGCAGATAATTAATTGACCATGGGACACCCCATGAATGTAATGAGGGGATAGCAAATGATTCCAAGGGACTATTTGTATCAAGACAAAAAGGATGGGGACAATTGGTAGAGAGGACACAGAAGTTGAAAAGTTACCCTTACTTTTTTTCTTGGAATGCTAAATCATCGTGTGCTTCTTAATCTATTTAGAATTATTGGAGAGCAAGAGAGAGAAAGAGAGAGAGAGAGACTAACTTTTGTGATTGAGCCAGGAAATTAGTCTTTCCTGTCTGGATATGAATGTGAGTGCTCATAGCCCCTCTACTAAGTCTTAGTTATTTATTATTTGTATGCATCTTCGTTTGTTGGTTGTTAAATGTTGTCTTGTGTAATTTATGTGTTTTGCCTGCTGGAGCTTGAGATCTGGGAATACTTTGAGGCTAGTTTGCATTTTAGGAGACTATGGTGATTTAAAAGTCTGCTGTGTGCCTGTATCTGTGTGGAAAATGTATGGTTAATTTAATGTCTTTTTAAGGAACAATGAGTTTCTGTAAAAGAAAAATTATGACAAAACTTTTATTTATAATTAACTGAAGAAGTAAAATTAAGTCAAAGGATGTAACTTACTTGCTCTTTCCTCAAATCGGCGTGCTATCTGTGTTGTATTTGGATTGAGGAAAGACTTCTGGGTAAATTTTGATTTTAGAAACTTGATGTTTAAATTGTCATGTTTGAAATTTCATTTTCTGGCCAGAGTGAACTTCCAAATGCTGTTTTAACACATCAGTAAACCCTAATTCCAGATGATAAGATTTGGCTTATTGTAAATGCACTTTGGTGTGAAAGTATTCAAGTCTTGGAGAAATTGGAATTTTGGAAATGCAATTTTCTTTGAATAAAACTGTCTGATAATATATGGTAACAATCTGAGAAAGCTGATAGGGGAGTTGGAAAAAAACATATAACATATGATTTTTGTACAGGAGGAAGACAGGCTGTTGACATAATTATATCTTGAAGTATTTAACCAACCCTTTAATCAGCAGTCAACCACAATTAATTAACCCATTCTGCTTGAAGTGGAATGGGTGTATTTTTTCAGAGATTCAAGGTATTGAAGATTTCTGCTAATGGCTATGAACTTCTGTACTCGTCTGCAGACTTTCAATGTCACAACAGTGTCAGATGAGGCACCCTCAACCCACCAAGACATTCATTAACAACACCTCTCAGCATTGGAGAACTGCTATGAAAACATTATGTGTATTGAGCAGCAGGAATTTCGAAACCACTAAGCCTGGTTAAGCCTGAGCATGTGCAGTGCTCTGATGAAGAGTCATCTAGACTCGAAATGTTAGCTTGTTTTCTGTCCGTGGATGCTGCTTCATCAGCAGTGATCTGCAACAAGCAAAGTATATTTTTCTTGCCTGAATCAAACAGAAATATTTCATTTCTGTTTTAAAATATGATAAGATTATGTTCCATTGGACTACAAATCTCTTCAGAACTATGGAAGTAGATATGATGGCAACAGCTAAATTGCAAACTTGGATAGAGGAAGTGATTAGGGATAGGGAGTGGAGACAGAAGACAAAAAATAAATTAATTAGAATAATGGGTTGTAATTGCATTTGAGGTTGAAAAGCATTTTAGCGAAAGGGAAGGTCAGATGAAAGTACTAAACTGATAACTTTCTCTTGATAATGTTTTTGTCCTTATCGTTCCTTCTACGAGAACCGAATTTGATGACCAAGCCACTACTCGAGGCATCACGACTATACGCATAAGATAAGTAAAACCTCAAAGATCTTTTGCCAAGATCATACAAAAGTCAAGAATGTAAACACTGACAAGTCTGACAAACACTGACAAAAAAATCCACAGAGAAAGTGACTTTAAACCAAAGAAAGTAGCATCAGTGAAAGAGAGGTAAAAAGAAATCAAAATACAAAGCGTGATTGGCCATTTTGTCAAAATGTTACAGAAATGAAAGATTGTGGATTCTGGAAGGAGTGATAGTGAGCTGTGTAAAATGGCCCATCAGATGATGTACAGACACCTCAAAAGAAAGGGAAGCGTAAGAAAAAGTGCAAAGCCTGATGAATGCACTGTAGGTTCTTGAAGCAGAATTGTTTGATATGCAAATGAGGGCAGTTAGCACTCAATGATCATTCGTAGAATTGGCAAGGAAGGAAACATATTGGAAATTTATTGTCCAGGCTAATTTAGATGAAGAGTGTCATAGAGTCATGGAGCTGTACAGCATGGCAACAGACCCTTCAGTCCACTCATCCATGCCAACCAGATATCCTAAATTAATCTAGCCACATTTGCCAGCATTTTACCTATATCCATTGAAACTCTTCGTAGTCATGTGCCATCTAGATGCCGCTTAAATGTCGGAATTTTATCAGCTTTCATTACTTCAACTGGCAGCTCATTCCATACATAGACAACCCTCTGCATATAAAAGTCGCCTTTTAGGTTCCTTTCAAATCCATCCACTTTTCCTTAAAACTATGGTCTCTAATTTTGAAAACTACTGCCCAGGGAAAAAGACCTTGACTATTTACCCTATCAATGCCCCTCATGATTTTATATACCTCTGTATGGTCACCCCTTAGTCGCCGATGATCCAAGGAAAATAGCTATTTAGTCTATTTAGCCTCTCATTCTCGCTTACACCCTCCAACTCTGGCAACACCCTCGTAAATCTTTTCTGATTCCTTTCAAGTTTCACAACATCCTTTCTACACCAGGGAGGCCAGAACTGGATGCAGTATTCCAAAAATGGCCTAACCAATGTCCTGAACAGCTGCAACATGGCCTCCTAACTCCTAAACTGAACAATAAAGGCAAGCACACCAAATTCCTTCTTCATTATCCTGCCTACGTATGATTCCACTTTCAAGGAAATCTGAACCTGCACTCCAAGGTGTTTTTGTTCAACAACACTCCCCAGGACCCAACATTACATGTTTAAGTCCTGCCCTGGTTTGCCTTTCCAAAATTGAAGAGCCTCACATTTACCTAAAATAAAGTCAATCTGCCACTCCTTGGAACATCTGATCTGATCCTGTTTTACTCCAAAGTGACATTCTTCGCTGGTCCACTATACCACCACTTTTGGTGTCATCCACAAACTTACTAACTATACCATCTATGTTTACATCCAAATCATTTATATAAATAACAATGGACCCAGCACCGATCCTTGGGGCACACTGATGGTCAGAGACTTCCAGTTTGAAAAACAGCCATCTACTCTTTTAAACAGAAGCTGGAAACAGAAAAAATACCAAGAGCCCCTGACAGCCCCTAGCAGACACTCCTGGGAAAAGGGTAGCACCAGGTGAAACACGGATCAAAGCCCACTCTGCTCACCTGAAACTGAAAATAAAGGTGCCTTGACTTTGTTGAATAAAAATAAAGGCACTATTACTCTGGGGAGGTACAAAAACAGATGAACAAGCAAAAAATGGCTGCATGTTGATTGCCCCACCAACCTCTTTTGAACACAAGGAGGGGTCAACATCAAAATATACTGAAAGCAAAATCAAAGAAAATAGACATTTAAACAAATAATCAATGAAATAAATAAATCCACTCTGCTCTGTCTCCACTGAAAATCCCTGGGACTGGGAAAACAAAGATTTAAAATCCAGAGGAAGCTGCCCTGTTTATTTCAACTAAAGAGAAAATTCCCCTCACGCCAATCCCCATCAACACATCTGGGTCAGGGACGGTGCAGGATGAAAATAAAAGCGCCCTTGGATCTTCTACGAGGTCCAAAATTGGAACAAAGAGAAAAAAAAAGCCCTCTTCTTGGGGCAGCAAGCTGAAAACAAATGCAAAATGAAAACAGAAACTTAGACGACAGAAACAACTCACTAAGTTGGAATAACAAGGTGTGGAGCTGGATGAACACAGCAGGCCAGGCAGCATCAGAGGAGCAGGAAAGCTGGCATTTCGGATCTGGAACCTTCTTCAAAAATGGGGGAGGGAAAGGGGGTTCTGAAATAAATGGAGAGAGAGGGAGACGATGATCGAAGATGGATAAAGGAGCAGATAGTTGGAGAGGAGACGGACAGGTCAAGGAGGTGGGCATGAAGCCAATAAAGATGTGTGTTCGTAGGAAGTTGGGATTGGGGTTAGACAGTAGGGAGGGGGTAGAAGATAGGTGAGAGAAAGGGTAGACAGGTCAGGGAGGTGGGGATGAAGCCAGTAAAGGTGTGTGTATGTAGGGAGTTGGGATTGGGATTGGACAGTGGGGAGGGAAGAGTGGATAGGTGGGAGAAAGGACGGACAGGTCAAGGAGGCGGGGACGAGCTGGGCTGGCCTTGGGTTGAGGTCGGGGGGGTGGGGAGATTTTAAAGATTGTAAAGTCCACATTGAGACCTTTGGGCTACACGGTTCTCAGGTGGAATATGAGGTGCTGTTCCTCCAGCCTTCGGCTGGCATCATTGTGGCACCGGAGGAGGCCCACGATAGACATGTCGTCCAAGGAGTGTAGGGAAGATCACAAACCTGGGGGAAGTTGCCCGGCCAGCCTGAGCTTCTGTTTGATTAGAGAGTCGTACAGAAACAAATCCTTTGGTCCAACTAATACCTACCGAATGTAATCCCAAACTAAATTAGACCAACTTGCCTGCTCTTCTTGGATATAAGCCGGTTTTTATATGGACTTTTCAGGGAAAGTTAAACACAGTGGGTGAGCATTTGAATTTTCCCCTTTGTATGAATTGCATGCCTGCTGTTCAATTTATCCAGACCAAATGGTGTGACTTGCCTGTCTGTTTGAATTAAATTTGTAAAGGTAGTGTCCGGTAGATACACATGTGACTCTTGCCCTCTTTGTGCCAACCTAATGGCTGTGGTTGAGGTTGGTAAACAAGCAATACTTTTTAAATGTTTTGAGTATTCCCACCTTTCAGGCAGTAAGGTCCAGATCCCCATCATCCTGAGAATGAAAATTACTTCCTCAATTCCCCACAAAAGCTCCTGCTGATAAAGTACTCTAGTCCACATTTTAAAAATTCTTCCACCTTGGTCCCCTTCATGTTTTATGTGACCCAGCTAATATTCGGCGAATTGAAATCCCCTACTCTTATGGCACAACTGTGTTTACTTCTGTGAGAGTTACTGACATATCAGTCTTCCCCTGTCTCGCTGACTAATAGGCAAAGTGTAATGATCTGCCAGCAATGTGATTGGTGCAATTTTGTGTTAGACCCTGCCTTCTGGCCTGAAGCTTCTACACCATGGAATAGGCTCACCCCCATGGCGTTGAACTGTTGTTCCAACACCTCCATCTCTACACTCACTTCTATGGCAGGAATTACGCCCACTCCCATTGATCCCTTATCATGTGCCCAGTGTCCTCCATTTAGAACCTCCCCCCCAGCCTCTTAACTGCCCTCGAATTTTTCATTGAAAATGGTCAGTGTGACATCGGCTGTGTCTATTTATCTTCTCTTCTCACCGTTCCCAGCTGTCCACTTCTGAAATTGCCGCACTTTACTCTCTCAGGCCCAACACGTCCTTTGTCATCAAATCCCCCGACAAGGGTAGTGCTGTTGTAATCTGCTCACTGATCTTTACCTTCATGAAGCTCCACACCAATTCTCTGACAATTCTTCTGACCTCTCCCTGAATCTTGCCAAAATCCGCAAACCAGGCTGTCCTGGTAGGCCTATCGCATTAGCCTGTTCTTGCCGCACCCAGCTCATTTCCTCCTACCTTGAATTCCACCCTCTCTGCACATGTCCAGATCCTGCCCGGCACATTTCTGATTCCTCCAAATTCCACCCCCAGCTTATTGATGATTTGCATATTCCTGACCCTGACTGTCACCCCTTCAATCAGGATGTCCACTCCTTCTATACCTCCATTTCCCATCCAAGGATGGTTAGAATGCTCTTGGCTTCTTGCAGCAAACATAGTCATGAGCAACGCCCATCCATAACCACTCTCCTTTGCTCTGCTGAACTTGTCTCACTGAACAATTTCTCCTTTAATTCATCGCACTTCTGCCAAGTCAAACATCTGGCTGTGGGTAGCCGCATGGGTCCCAGTTATTCCTGTCCATTTATGGGGAATGTGGAACAATCCCTATTCCAGGCATTACACTGACCTCCTCCCACAACTCTCTGTACATCGACAACTATTTCAGTTCCACTTGATGCTCCTGCCTGGACTTTGCAAAATTTGTTTGTTTTGCCTCAAATTTCCGGATCTGACTTTCACCAGGTACAGGCGTGAGCTTCACAAGAAATTGAACCAGTGATACAGAATTCTAAATCCCTCCCTCTGCTCCAGAACATTCATCTGTTCTGTCTGCCTATTCCTACATTCACCAGCATGTAATACTGAGACAAATTCAGAGGTTACAGTCTTTGAGGTCCTGCTTTTTTAATCTGCGACATCACTTCCTAAATTCTTGTCACAAATCTCTTCTTTAGCGAGATGCACTCTGGGGCTTTCCTGAATCTCTGACTGCCTCCCTTTTCCTGCTCACTGTCAGTCAGAAATACTTCCTTAAGTTACCAGGTGACCACGCCCATATTTAATACCCCATTTCCAAGCTTATCAAACCAACAGTGCTTCCTGCAGATGTGGTCAGTGAAGGTGAGTGAAGACCCTGAGCCTTGCTCTATCTTTATTCACTGCCTGGAAGAGATGACCCGTGACAGGCAGCAGTCTCCAATCCCAGAATGTGAGCGTATTTATGTTATGTGTCACATGCCAATGCTGCTACAGTTCATTTTACAGTCAAACAGAATATTTATTTACAATAAAATGAATTTTTTACACTATATACAAATATATCTCTGAGAAGCATGGATTGTTTTTATGAACAGCATTATGTAAAGGTTTATGCTTTAGATCAGTTTCAGTGACAAAGGGGAGGATCTGGAGATCTGTTCTTGTCCTTTGGGGGAGATCAAGGCTCAGACAAAATTGAGGATCTGGAGAGATCAGTTGCTGTTGGAAAGGCAAGGAGCTGACAGAGATCTGACGCTGCAATAAAGAGGAGATCACCTGTCATGATGAAGGTGTGAAGATCCGTTGGTGCGACACAAACAATCTGTTTGTATACTGAGAGTGACGATGTGGAGCAGTTGGTGTTAGAAGACAGGGGTCTGGGCCACATTCAGAACCTGATGTGCTGAGGCATCATTTGGTGCTGAACGGCAAAAATTACCAATTAATGTTTCCCACCAGGAGGTCCTTTGGGTGAGCCTGAAGCGATGTCTCTGCTTCGAGAGGAATGTTGCCAAGGTCACAGCGGGATCACAGAGATGGTCCCGTTTGGAGCTGAAGAACACACAATCGGAAATGTTGGAATTCACCGTGTTGGGGGAATCATCAATGAGTTGACATGAAATACGCTTCAGGAAGGACAGGTACTTCCAGCCTGGCACCTCGAGATGCTCTTCAATTAAGGAGCAAGTTTTTGTGGAAGCAGTGGATGAGAAAACCATCTGCAGTGTTGTATTACAGCATTGGATGGTTTTCTCACTCTCACTGCCGAAGTGCAACAGTAAGCACACAATGTTGGCGTGGAGATATTGCTGGAAGTCACCAGACTCCCCAAACCCGGCCAATATCCCCAAGATTTGGAAAGCTTCCACAGAGACTTGCTCACACCCTGCCCCAAACAGTGGTTGAATCCTGTTGAGGATTGGATTTAAAATGGGTCTGAATGTTTCTGCTGGTGCCTGGAGAATGTTTTTTTGCAGGCAACACAGAACAGGAAGTGTGAATACGTCGCTGTTCTCTGTATTCCCCAAGCGACTCACTAATACATCGGTCACACTCCAACACCGTTGCCTTGCTCCAAAATCAATGTCTCCCAAAGTTCTGATACAGAGCAACTGGCTAACGAGCGAAGAGTCGTGCCAGCACAGGTAGCGAACCAAGCTGTTAATGACTATATCTCGGAGACCCAACTCAGAAACACACGGAGACTTCAGGAGTTCCCCAAAGAAGATGATGACAGGAACTGCCTGAGACTCTCGGAACCGAACGATTTGGGAAGCCAGTCGACGTATGGTGTTAGAGAAGTCATCGCCTACAGATGCTGTCATTGCCCTGGCCAGCAGAACAACCCCCTGATCAAATCCAACCCCTGTTAGCTGTTTCCATCCTCCCACCATCACCATCTGGTCAGAGATGTCACTGCGACTAGTCAGATCAAACAAGGCCTTGAGTGACCTCACACACCTTTCATTCAGTGACCGACTCATACCCACATCAAACCGAGGTGAGAGTCCCCACTGACGGGGCAGCTTTTTCCCTTGAGTGAGTACACAAGGAGTTTGATCGTACTCACTGTGCAGGCTCTATCCTCAGCTGCTGCTCTCCATACTTCCTGGATGGACTTGTCCGCAGGACGGCGACAGAGCAGTAGCTGGGACATAGCTGCTATTGAGGTCTTTGAGGTCAATGCAGTTATCCCTCGTAAAACTCGTTGTTTCACCTCCTGGTGACGGATTAACTCCAAATGAAGCCCCAGCACATGGAGGATATCTGAGACATGGCCCTGAAGGTGTTGTTTCTGTCGCAGAAGGATGTTTTCTAACAGCAGGGAAGCGACCCAGGCACAGTTGAGATCTTGGTCAGACTAGCTGCCACAGACCATGAGCAGCAGGATGTCCAACTGACCACGCGGCAGGTTCTGGCAAATCAGCTCCGCGATCTTTCGGCAAGCCTGGAACTGGATTTGGTGATCAGGGTCCGTCAGGTCTTCGGGAAGGGTCTTCAGAATCCCTAAGTGTTGTTGATGATCTTCCAGGTTGGCCCTTGCACCCACTAAGTGAATGGACAGGATAGTACGAACTGCACTCAGAGCCATCTGCTGAACTGCAGGGGAACGATCTGCACTGCGTGGTATCAGTCCTCCAAGCAGTGTCCCTATGACATTGCCCAGCACTTCCCTGCTGTCATCAAACCTCCTTGAAAACACCACAAACATCTCAGTGACGGTATGTATTGCTGTCTCTGTCTCACTCTCTTCCATCGACAGGATCCCCTTCTCAATGTCCTGGACAATTTGATTCTCATCTTCTGTGTCAGCAATAATCTTCTTCACAGCTGCGGAAAAGAAATCAATGGCAGACTTCATTGTTGTTGCTGCTTTTGAAAATGTACTAAATCCATTGAATCAGCTCTGTCTTCTGTTTCTTCCTGAAAATGGTAGGTACAGACTGAGTATTGTTGTGCACTTGGCTTGATCTCTCTCAGTGTCTCTCCTGCACAAGTGCACAGATCGTTTCACTTTGTTGTGTTCTACATGATCCTGTGTTGTCATGGTTCTGACTGTGATGACAGCGGCTCTCATTGTGATGGCAGCGGTTCTCATTGTGATGCGGTTCTGAGCTCCCAGTGGGTGTCATGTCCTTGAATTTTCAAAAATAAACAGTCAGTGACACATCACACAGGTTAAGACACAGATTCATAAAGTCATAGAATCATACAGTCCAGAATCTGACCCTTCATTCCAACTAGTCCTTGCTAAAGATCATCAGAACCTAAACTAGACCCACTCCTTGTTCCTGTCTATATGCCTCCAAACATTTTATCCTCATGCACTTACCGAAATATCAATGTTGAGTACAAAAAACTGTAAATGAATCAAAATAATAATCTTTAACTGTTGTAACTTAACAACTGTCAGAAATCTGGAACTAAATGTATAAATAAGCCTGTATCTCAGTAGAAGCAGCAAAATCCTTGCTGCCCTCTGTCCACTTTTATAGAATTAGTGTTTTTGTTTTCTTTTGAACATCCCTCAAGATGTGTATGCCATTCCTCCTAAAATTAGTTGTTGGTCCATTCTTTTGTCTGGGGGAGCACTTTCTCTTTCAAATTTCCCTCACTGGTGACCTCACCCTGATACATCCTCAAATGAATGCTTTTCCAGCAACTTTGTCTTTGATCAAATGAATGTCCCTTGAATAATATTGTTGCTCTTTGGAAGCACATCATAGAATTCTCGGATCATTAGAGATGTACAGCATGGAAATAGACCCTTCAGGCCTACTCGTCCATGCCGACCAGACATCTGATATAAATCTAATCCCATTTGTCAGTTTTGGCTCATATCCCTCCAAACCCTTTTTGTTCATAAACCCACCCAGAGGCCTTTTTAATGTTGTAATTGTACCAGCCTCCACCACTTCCTCTGGCAGCTCATTCCACGTGTACCATGCTCTTTGTGAAAACGGTGCCCCTTCGTTCCCTTTGGTGTCTTTTCCAAATCATTTCGACCTCTGTCCTCTATTTTTCAACTCCTGCATCCCAGAGAAAAGTCCATGCCTGTTTACCCTATCAATGCCCCTCATGTTTTTATAAATCGCTATAACATCACCCCATAGCCTCCAACATTCCAGGGAAAACAGAATTTGGCCATTCAACCTCACCCTATACTTCAAACCCTCCAACCATGGCAGCATTCTTATAAATATTTTCTGAACACTTTCTACTTGCACAACATTCTTCTATTTCCAGGAACCCTTACTTGAATGCAATATTCCAAAGTTGCCCCAACCAGTGTCCTCTACATAGAACATGGAACATTACAGCACAGTACAGTCCCTTCAGCCCTCGATGTTGTGCCGACCTGTCATACCGATCTCAAGCCCATCTAACCTACACTATTCCATGTACGTCCATATGCTTATCCAATGACGACTTAAATGTACCTAAAGTTGGCGAATCTACTACCATTGCAGGCAAAGCGTTCCATTCCCTTACTACTCTCTGAGTAAAGAAATCACCTCTGACATCTGTCCTATATCTTTCACCCCCCAATTTAAAGCTATGCCCCCTCATGCTCGCTGTCACCATCCTCTGAAAAAGGCTCTCCCTATCCACCCTGTCTAACCCTCTGATTATTTTACATGTTTCAATTAAATCACCTCTCAACCTTCTTCTCTCTAATGAAAACAGCCTCAAGTCCCTCAGCCTTTCCTCGTAAGACCTTCCCTCCATACCAGGCCACATCCTAGTAAATCTCCTCTGCACCCTTTCCAAAGCTTCCACATCCTTCTTATAATGTGGTGACCAGAACTGTACGCAATACTCCAAGTGCGGCCGCACCAGAGTTTTGTACAGCTTCACCATAACCTCTTGGTTCCGGAACTCGATCCCTCTATTAATAAAAGCTAAAACACTGTATGCCTTCTTAACAGCCCTGTCAACTTGGGTGGCAACTTTCAAGGATCTGTGTACGTGGACACCGAGATCTCTCTGCTCATATACACTACTAAGAATCTTACCATTAGCCCAGTACTTTGCCTTCCGGTTACTCCTACCAAAGTGCATCACCTCACACTTGTCTGCATTAAAATCCATTTGCCACCTCTCAGCCCAGCTCTGCAGCTTTATCTATGTCTCTCTGCAACCTACAGCATCCTTCGTCACTATCCACAACTCCACCGACCTTAGTGTTGTCTACAAATTTACTAACCCATCCTTCTACGCCCTCATCCAGGTCATTTATAAAAATGACAAACAGCAGTGGACCCAACACCGACCCTTGCGGTACACCACTAGTAACTGGTCTCCAGGATGAACATTTCCCATCAACTACCACCCTCTGTCTTCTTTCAGCAAGCCAATTTCCGATCCAAATAGCTATATCTCCCACAATTCCATTCCTCCACATTTTGTACAATAGCCTACTGTGGGGAACCTTATCGAACGCCTTGCTGAAATCCATATACACCACATCAACCGGTTTACTCACATCTACCTGTTTGGTCACCTTCTCAAAGAACTCAATAAGGTTTGTGAGGCACGACCTTCCCTTCACAAAACCGTGCTGACTATCCCCAATCAATTTATTCTTTTCTAGATGATTATAAATCCTATCTCTTATAACCTTTTCCAACACTTTACCAACAACTGAGGTAAGGCTCACTGGTCTATAATTACCAGGGTTGTCTCTACTCCCCTTCTTGAACAGGGGAACCACATTTGCTATCCTCCAGTCGTCTGGCACTATTCCTATTATACAGTCACAACATGCCCTCCAACTCCAATACTCAACACACTCATCAATTAAGACAACCATACCAAATGCCTCCTTCATTACCTTGTTTTCCTGTGATTCCATTTTCAAGGAACTAAGAACCTGCACTTCAAGGTCTTACTGGAAAGCCGCACTCCCTAAGACCTTACCATTAAGTATATACGTCCTACCCTTATTCACCTTTCCAAAATGCAGCACTGCACATTTATCTAAATTAAAAACCATCTGCCACTCCTTAGCCCATTGGCCCATTTGATCAAGGTCCCATTGTACAAACGTCTTCGCTGTCCACTGCTGCACTAATTTTGGTGTCATCTACAAACTTTGTTACAAAAGGAGTGGTTTACACCTCTTGGTAATTAAAATCAAAATCCTGATAGAAGTTCAACTCTCCTTGTAATCTGCAACTGGAAAAGTGAAAAGTGGTGTAAGTGCCTCTCACCTCTCAAAATGGTTATAAAGGAGAGGTGAAATAAAATGAATTCCTATAGTCACTCTGTGACCAGCAACTAACTATTTTATTTATCCAACTGACAGGAAACAAATTAACAGAACTGCTAACAAAATGAACAATTTTCCCTTAACAACTAATTATTCCCTCACCAAATAAAATTTGAATGGTATGGTGTTCCAATAGATAGACATCCCATGTAAATAAACAATATTCATAAAAAAGTGAATTAGAGCATAATGTCTTAAAATTACAGCCAGATGAGTCTTCCAGAACATTCTCTGCTTTCTCAGCTGTCATCCAGTGAGAAACACCTTCCTCAGTTGAAATCTTCTGTCAAGAATATTAGCTAAGAGTGCTATAGTATCATGATTTAAATGGTGCCTCCTCTGAGATTTTAGATATTTCTGTGAGAGCCAGTGGTTTTGTCTTCCTTTTGAGCTGACGTCTGTTGAGAGCTGACGTCTGTTGAGAGCTGTTCTCGTAACACATGTTTGCTCTCACTCAATTTTCAAATGCCCATCACCTCTGTTTAAATCTTTGACGGCCTATTAATTTCTTACAGTAGAATTGGTCCAAGATTGTCAAAAACATTAGATTTGCTCTTTGGTATCTAGATCCTGGTTTAAATTAATTGGCTAAATTCAAAAACCTGTTGTCTTGATAAAAACGGTGCTCTGTCTGTGACCTTTTGACAAAATGTTTCCATTTCAAGAACTCTCTGTGCATTTGCAGCTGTCTGTAGACATTTTGTTTTTAATCTCCAAGTCTAAAAAACACATTTTATAAAGGGACTATGCACACTTGCCCCATACCACTTCATAAAATAATTCTGACATCCTGCCTTCTAATCCACAAGTGTGACACCAACTTTGCAACATCTCCCCCTTCAGAAAAAATGAATCATCGTTCTGAAAAGATGACCACTTTTTTTTCACTCAACCTTAACGGCATTATTACTGTGTACATAGGTTGTTACTCTCAATACTAATTTCACACTAATTCTCTATACTTATGTGGAACATTGAACACAACTATGTCTATTTTATATACACGTTTTCTTTCTGAATGGGCGAAAACACATCTACAATAACATTTTCACGACAGGCAACATGTACAATCTGTAAGTTAAATTCTTGTAACATAAAATTCTAACAAAATATTGAGGTGTTCTTGTCTTTAAATCTTTCCTAAAATGTCAAAGGTTTGTGATCAATGCAAATAACTGCCTATGACACATTGTTTGTAAATTAACCATTAAAATGGCTTGGCGAGTACTAAACTCAATCCCTCCATTTCACTAATTGAATACATTCTCTGGTGGATATTGAATTTCTTTGAAAAATAATTGATTTGCCTTTCAGTTGCACAATCAACCTGCAACAACACAGCTCCAACTCCAAGATTGCTTGCATCAGTGGTGACTTTAAACGATTTCAAGGAATTTGGTGCAGCTAAAACTGGTGCAGTGATGAACACAGCTTTTAAATTTTCAAATGCCTCCAGCCATTGTTCCGTGCACCAGAATTTTGTGTTCTTCTTCAACAAATCCATCAGCAGTGCAACTGCACTGCTCACATTGTGGACAAATTTCTAGCAGAATCCGTTCAATCTCAAACATCGTAGCAATTCTTTCTTCGAGGATGGTCTTGGAAATTCCGCAATGGCCTTGGTTTCCACATTCCTCGGTGTCCGATGTTCTGCCTTATGAACTTCAATTCCACCTTTGTGAATTTTGTCTTCATTAAATTTATGACCAAATTTTCCTTCTGTCACCTCTCAAAGAGTTCTGCCAAATGTGCCACGTGATCTGTCCACGAATGGCTAAAGATCACAAAGTCATCTATGCAGATGACACAATTAATCAATCCTGACAAAACTCTGTTTATCAGTCTTTTAAAAGTGGCTGGTGTGTTCTTCTTTCCAAAGGACAAAACTTTAAATTGATACAGTTCATTTGGGGCAACAAACACACTCTGACAAATGTACTTACCAGTAACCACAAAGTAAGCCCAACTTTACAATGTTAGTGAATTGTTCAATTTTTTCCACACAGTCCTCCACCCTTGGAATTCGGGATGAGTCCGATTTAGTTGTGGTTTAGTTGTCCAAACAGCATCCCATGCAAATGCATTCCCCAACTCCTTTTCCTTGTAACCCACTGAAGTTATTCATTCATGAACATTGTGAGCAATTTAGCATGGCCAATCCACCAAACCTGCACATTTTTGGACTGTGGGAGGAAACCGGCGCACCCAGCGGAAACTCATGCAATCATGGGGAGAATGTCCAAACTCTACTCAGAGAGTCACCTGAGGATGAAATCGAACCCCATCCCTGGCTCTATGAGGAGGCCATGGTTAGCAATGTGCCACCCCGAGTGAAATATTCCTGTATCTTTGCTTGAGTCATCCTCACTCCTAGGTGACCTCGTACAGGTCATTCCTGTGCTACCCACAATACTGCCTGTCTGGTGACCTTCTGCCCCTTTCTCCTCTGCACTAACCTGCCAAAGTCTCCCTTTCTACCTTAGGGCTCTATCCTTAAGGTAAGAAGATTCTGCAATTCATTCTGATTCCTTGTCTCAGTGGGCTAAATGATATAAGTCTTTTATTGTCTCATGTTTTTGTTGTAACTCCATTCGTCTTTTAGAGCTAAACACCTCTGCCTGATCCTCTACCTGCTTAGGATTTTCCTTCACCATTTCATTAAACAGGATGTCACTGAACTGAAACTTAACTCCTTCATCTTTATTGATTTCTCTTCTTGCATGAATTTATGACTATGGGATCTTGTGACCACATAGTTCGGAAACATTCCAGGGTATTTTTGTTTCAACTCTTCAGGTCCCTGGTTTTCTTTTGGCATCTCCATGGCAATGGACACATTGCCACCTTTGATCCAGCTAGGTTGTTTTAAAGAACAAACTGTATTCCTGGAATAGACAGCATTTTGATCACTCCCACTGTCACTTCTCCATTCCTTATATGAATGTCCGGCTTTATCTTTCACAGGGGAATGCTAAACCTCTCTCCATTTATTACACACATTATCACTGTCTCGGTTCACATTTCAGAAGTAGTGCACATATTTCCATTTTTTACTATTAAGGACTGACCAGTTCCCACAGCTTTCACTGCTGTAACTTCTTTACTTTCTCCCCCTGTCTCTGAAATTAAACCGATTTGCCAATTCACACCTAAGTTTTATTTCAAGATCTGGCACACTAATCCCCAAGTCTGTTTAAATGTCTCCAGATCCATTCAGATCAATTCAGAACCCACATGCAAACTGGCCAGATCCCAGACTTGAGTCCCCAACCTGTTATCACCTCTCTGATAATTAAAACCGTAACTCTCAGAGAAGATCGCCTCACCTTGTGATTTTCAAAACAATTTTCAAATATCCATTATTTTTATATCCTTGATGACCTATTGATTTAGTTCAATAGGATTGAGTAGATGTTTTCTGAACCATCAGATATAAATTTAATTGGGCTTTGTTACCTCGGAAATGGTTGATATTAGTGGCTAAATTCAAAAGCCTGTTGTCTTGGTAAAAATCTCCCCTTCCCCTACTGCATCCCTAAACCAGCCTAGTTCGTCCCCTCCCCCCACTGCACCACACAACCAGCCCAGCTCTTCCCCTCCACTCACTGCATCCCAAAACCAGTCCAACCTGTCTCTGCCTCCCTAACCGGTTCTTCCTCTCACCCATCCCTTCCTCCCACACCAAGCCGCACCCCCAGCTACCTACTAACCTCATCCCACCTCCTTGACCTGTCCGTCTTCCCTGGACTGACCTATCCCCTCCCTACCTCCCCACCTATACTCTCTCCACCTATCTTCTTTACTCTCCATCTTCGGTCCGCCTCCCCCTCTCTCCTTATTTATTCCAGCTCCCTCTCCCCATCCCCCTCTCTGATGAAGGGTCTAGGCCCGAAACGTCAGCTTTTGTGCTCCTGAGATGCTGCTTGGCCTGCTGTGTTCATCCAGCCTCTCATTTTATTATCTTGGAATTCTCCAGCATCTGCAGTTCCCATTATCTCTGTCTTGGTAAAAGTGCTGCTTTGCCGACCAACAGTATGGTCTTGTGAAACAAAGTTTCAATTTCAAGACCTCTCTGTGCATCAGCTGCTGCCGGCAGAAATTTTGCTAATGTCCAAGCCTAAAAAAACACATTGTTAAAAGAAGCATGCACTCTGCAAACCCCAATACTTTACAAACCATTCTAACATCCTGCATTCCAATCCACAAGTACTGCATCAGCTTCACAACATACTTCCTATGTTTGCATCCAAATCATTTATTAAAATGACAAAAAGCAGTGGACATCCCACTGATCCTCATGGCACATTGTTTGTGACGTGTCCACAGTGAAAAGCAACTACCCACTTTTAAACAGAAGGTGTAAAATAAAAATGTAAAAATAAAACCCAAAACACCCCCACAGAGCCCTGATCTCAACCACGCATGGGACAGGAACACAACCGCATGAAGCACAAAGCTAGGCCACACTCCTTCTTCAGACTGGAAAATAAAACTGCCTTGTATTGGTTTAACAAAAATAAAGACCCTATTTCTCTGGCCAGTTTGCATGTGGAAGAACACAAGCAAATAAACAAACAAAAGTTGGTTCTTCCTTGTCTCTGTACCCACCGACATCTTTTGCGCAGTTCCACAAGGCGCTAAAGTAAAAATATACTCAAGCAAATTCAGAGAAAACAAATAAATAAACAAACAAATAAACATCAAAATAAATAAATCCTCTCTTACCCATCCTCATTGAACACTCCTGGGGCAGGGACAACAATGTGTTAAAATCCAGAGGCAGTTTCCCAGCTCATTTTAACTAAAGGTAAAAATTCTCCTCACACTGATCCCCACCAGCACATCTGGGACAGGAGCACGACGGGGCTAAAATAGTCCAAAGTGTCCAAATTCAGAACAAAGAGAAAATAAGATCGCCCTCTTTCCATGGAATGAAACTGAAAAATGAACACAAACTCAACAGGCAAAATGGAAACATCTACCTCAGAGACAATTAATTAAATCGGAATATCGTTATCCAGGCTGATAGCACACTCAAACCACCGCGGTGCCCAGCAATCTCACAAGGCCCTGATCGTGCTGGTGAGCAACACATACTCCCTCTCCACTTACACCCGAGCATGGACGGAATGGGGAAAGAGGGGCAGACAGTCAGGAATGACGGGCCCCTCTTCAACCCACTGCCTGGACCTATTGATGGCCGTATTGGCCAGGCCCAGGAGCAAAGCCCCAAGAAGCCCATAGACTTGTCTGCTCCTCCCTGCACTGGGTACCTGTGGGTCAGGAGTGTGGGGCTGAAATGTAACCAAAATTTTAACCACAGCCACTTCAAACAACTAAAAAGGAGCTGCAAATTGATGCACCGACACCTCCATACAACGGAATTGTCTATGTGGATTGGCTCCCAGTAAACTTACTCATTCACCAGTTGCTGGGGAACACCCCCTGCAGCACTCTCCACCCCAGACTCCCCCGGTGTAAGTGGGAGGACCCCTTTGTAGACTGTCCTGAATCTGGGATCTCTGTGCCGGAGGGAAAAACATAATGCCAAGGTGTGTCCGGGCAGTGGTCGAAGGCACAGCACTGAAGGGCTCGAAATGTCACCGACAGGATGTCCCTGAGAGAGGTCACTTTTTGGGGCAGTACATCACGGGGAGGGTCTGTGATACAGAGTCAATGTCAAGATCCTAATGGACAGGGGTCAGGTTACCACATGCCTGAGCTGCCTTGAGTGTATGTGAGGTCCCGGAGACTAGTGCCTCGTCTGTCAGGCTCTGGGTGGCTCGGGTTAGAAACCGGAGGGTGGACCGCGCCCTCACCGTTAGCTGTGTCGGTGTTATCCGGCCGTCTCCTCTGCCATCCAGCAGGTCCCCAAATCCGGTTATCCCTGCATCCCGAGCTCTCTCCCCTCCCTCAGCCAGTGCAAACTGCTCTGGAGGATGAACCTGTGTCTGAGCAACTGTTCCTTGCAAGACCAGCCACTCCCGTAGGAGGAGGGCTCCAGCGCAAGCCAAAACTGTCCCAGACTATGTTCAGGTCCAGATAGAAGACAGACATTTCTGGAAGAGGACCCAAAGCTGGGATGACTACATGAACAGGAACTGTGTATCATGATGGAGGCTGTGGCCCTAACAGAAGAAATACATCATCGGAACACACCACTTTGGAGGAGGCTCGATGTAAAGGTATCGCTGCAGGGTCTGAAGGAATCACATGACCAACTTCTTCAAACGGGAGGCTCAGAACCACAGCAGTGACCCAGAGTTACCTTTTGTCCCAGAAAAACGTGTCGATCTTTTTTCTGGGTGGCAGTAAGAAAGTTAGTGGGAGGGACCAAAGTGACGTACTGACACCACAACATGGCGGCCACCAGCTGGTTTATGGCCAATACTCACATCCTGTAGGACAACACTCGGAGAAATCCTGTCCAGTGTGTGTGAGCCGAGTGATCACATTAGTCTCCAACCCATGCCAAATCTCCAGCTGGGATTCCTCATCAGGGTAACGATGGACTCACTGGTCGAGGAGGTAAGGGGAACTTCACATGAAGCACTGGATCTCCTGCAGCAGTGGATACTTCTCCATGGATCAGCCAGAAGTCCCAAACACTTGCTCCACTCAATCCTTGCAGAGGACACTGCAGAGCACACCTCCCTGCTCGCGTGCATTCTCCACAGGTCAGCAGGGCCTGTGAACATGAGAAGCATGTGGTCAAAGTACACAGAAAGAACCACCTCCAGCCCCAGCCTGCCCAGCGCCAAACCCAAAACTACTTACACAAGGGTCACACGAATGTGTCCACACGGAGAGAATAATTCTTGCTGAATAGGTGGCAGCCTTGTCGCTCTCATCTCCTAAAGCACAGAGCACTGTCAGGGGCCCGGTAACCCTCACTAGGCCCCCCGCAGGGGCAAAGAGAAGTCGGATCCCAGGGATAAAGCGTGTCCCTGATCCCAAATGCTCGCTGATACTCGTGATCCCCTTTGTCAAATACCTTTTCCTGATCAAGAGAGAGAAATGTTCTCAACAAGCTAGTCCTCTTGGAATAAAGGATCATGTCCCTGTGGATGTTGTTGTGTTTACTCCAGAGCGGGCCATTGTTGGACCGCTCTGCGTGGATCACGTGGTCCAACATGATACTAAGGTGAGTTGAACGTGCCCTGGCAAAGATTTTGTAATCTGTGGGCTGAGGATGGAGACAGCACACCAACTCTTTACCAAACAGATATTGTCCTTCTCATGCAATGGAGGGATGATGGCTCTGTGCCAAGTAAGGGATATCTCGCCAGTCGTGATACATTCTTCCAGGACCCGGGCATAGTTGCCCCCTGGGGATGTCCCAGAATTCCCTGAAAAACTCCATGGGCAACCCATTCAGCCCTATTGACTAGCCCTTGGACAGACTGTGGAGGGCACCACTCAGCTACAATCCCACCTCTCGAGGTTTCAATTGAAATCTCCCCCAGAGAAGGACAGGCTCACTGTCACTGATGGAGCTAAGGAGAGTAGGCACTTCCTCGAAGAACCATGCCTGCTCAGATCCCATTCAAGGCGCGTATACCTGCATGAAATGGTGTACTGTGGCCCCAAAACGATCTGTGAGTTGGAGCAGAAGGCCTGGCATGTGATCCTGAATTCACAAGATATTGCACTTAAACAAAGGCTTGCAAGATGGCCCGTCCATGTGAATTGGAGACCAGGTGCCTCATGCAGACCCTTCCCCATCACTCCAGGATCAATGTAACTTTCTCTCGTGAAACTGTATGGGTTTGTTGAAGGAGGCTCACTGCATACTTCTGTTCCCTGAGGAGGGAGAGGATACAAAATCCGCACTGGGCCTTCCCGCTGCTGCTGGCATTGAGACTAGCTGTGGATATCTTCATTCTTGCAGTATGTACCCCACCCCACCCCCAACCAGTTATAACAATGAAACCCACCATACTGAGCGGGTGGTGAGACGCTTTATCCCTTCCGCTCCCTGTGGACACTGCAAAGGAATCCCTGACATCACTGCTCCATGTTTCTGTCTATTCCCGGGTTTGCCAACAGCTCCTGGGCAGATATGACCAGAAGTGATAGAGAATTACACCGATCTATAGCCAACCACACTCTGTCTTTGAATGTGTTAGATCTCACATTCTCAAATGACCGTCCGACTCTGGTGGCGGACTCAGATACAAATTTATTTTAGAAGAACTTTCCTACAGCTTCATATTTTCTTCACAGTAGGACACACAACAACTTCAGATGGTATACAGATGAAACTTAGACTGCACTTGCCCTGCCCAACAGCCTCTGCCACCGCCACACCCCCCCAACTCCCCACTGTCACTATACCATTGGCCAGGGGCACCAGGCTTTCCATCTGTGAACGTCTCTCTGGTGCAACATCTTAAGGAGATGGACAGGCTGGTAGTCCACCCACTGTCACAATGTTTTCACATACTGTCTTATCTTTCTCCTTGAAGCTTTTTACAATGGATAACATTTGCCAGCTGCACGTTCTATCTTAGCCAGTAACCTTAATTGTTATAGAGCTCCTATTGTCCTCCTTGCTGAGGCTACGTTAAACAAATATTTTCCAACACACTCTAACTACTGTCAGCCATATTCTGCAGAGCTTGTCAGGGACCATTGTCATCCATTTTGTGAGCTCAGTCATGGGCTCTCCTAAAAATACCCCCCCCCCCCGCCTTGATTCTTCCTTACATGAATCACAAGACACACAAGTATATAGTTACACATATGAGGTAGGCTTTCTATGCAAGAATAATTGCCTCATGAGTTGCTTATCTTTAGGAGCCTAACCAGCAGGGCTGCGGCAGAAACCACCTGTTGGCCACAACACTTGTTTCATAAAAACAAACAACATACTTGGATGCAAACACTCAGAACACAACAGTTAATAATACAACCAATTTCCCCATGTTGGCCTAAATGCAACAGTTCTTAATACTTTAACTGTTTGTGGTTCTTTTTACTTGTGATGCATGGATCCAAATTTTTCTTCCCTCTGGCTCTTACTGCTGCTGGAAAGGTAAGCAGCACATGGTAGGGCCCTTTCCACTTGGCTGCTCGCAGTTCTTTATGGATTTTCTTTCCAGAGACCCATGTTCCCGGAATGATATCGTGTTCTCCCCGATGGGAAGCAAATCTGAGAGGATCGGTTAGATCTCGACAATACATCAACAGTACATCACTCATTGGCAATGGCTTTCCATAAAATCAGTTGTTTCTGGCAGTGACATAGGCCTTTTAGTGATGACTTCAATAGGGCTTAGTCCTGTTGTCCGATTGGGGGTTGTCAAGATGCAGCATTGTACTATTGACAGGGCTTGTAGCCAGGGCCCTCCCTCTTAGTGGTGCTTAGTGATGGGATAGTGTAGGGGGATGGGCTTAGATTAGTTCACAAGCCGGCGCAACATCGAGGGCCGAAGGGCCTGTTCTGCACTGTATTGTTCTATGTTCTATGTTCTATGAGCCTTTGTTTTATTGTCTGGTTGGGTCATTCCACTTGCCCTGATGATTGGGTGTGATGAGGGCAGTGGGGATCCATCCCATTTAATGTTTAGCAACCTGCAAACTTCCTGACAGACAGCACCTGTGAAGTGTATCCCTTGGCCAGAGTCTATGCTCATTGGGACTCCCCACTGAGGAATGTAATCCTGACACAAAACTTTAGCTGTTTGATTGGCAGTGGCTCATCAGCTTGGACAGGCTCCCAACAATCTGGAGAATTTGTTGACGATAACTAGGACCTCAGCATAGCATCAACATGGTGGGACGGATATGTAATCAACTTGTAGGTGTTGGAGCAGTCCTACAGGGGCAGGGGGTTCTCAATTGCATAGGTTGTGATGGATCCAGGGTTGTTCTTCTGACAGGTCATGCAATGGGCTGCTACCACCTGGGCCTGCTTTTCAAAGCCCCAATCCCACCAACTCTTCTGGAATCATGCCATCATTAGTTGTGGAGTCAAATGTTCCCATTAGTGAATCTGTTGTTCCGAAAAGGTCGCTAATGCCTGCAGGACGATGGGTTTGTCCATCTCTCTTTGTCTGCAGATACCATCGTTACACAGTTTAATTCTGGCCTCAATCCTGCTCTACATTTTCTCTTGCAAGCAATGACTCTGCACATCCTTTAGGCCTTGTGTCAAAGTCCTGAGCATCTTTAATTTACACAGTAAGGTGGGTTCCATGAGACGCTCTTCTTGTGAGGTGGCCTTTCTGGCTGCTTGGTCAACTAGAGAATTTCCTTCGGCTTCTGTGGTGTTTTCTTTGGCATGGGCCTTATCTTTCAGGATGAAGACTTCATGAGATAATCATATGGCCTGAAGTAGATTTCAGACTTTGTTCCCATTTCAGATGGGGGTACTGCAACTGTAAGAAATCCCTTCTTTTGCCAAAATCATGGGCTACTCCAAATGTACAGTGGGAATCCATGTAGGTATCAGCCATCTGCCCCTCTGCTAGCTTGCACACTCTCAATGCAGCATGCAGCTTGGGCAAATGTTCCAGCAGGTAGACTACCTTTTGCCATGGCTTTGTGTAAATGGTGTCTGCCCATCTCACTTTCCTGATCCCGTTTTCCCACGTGCAAAAAGAACGAGGTCCAGGTTCTACTCCTCTGCTGCTCGAAGGGCTTTGTCTATTTGCTTTAAAATTTCCACACAGTCATGTTCTTCTTCATATCCATCTCCTCCCTCTTTTTGCTCTCTGGGCACTGACAGCATAGTTATTGAGTTAAATGGGCTGGTCCGAACAACGTACAGATTGGGGGATTCTAAGACTGCTGTTCAGCAGGTCCATCCAGCTGCCGTTAATTGAGATATTCCATTCATTGACAGTAAGGCATATACTGCCTGGAGTCACTTGACAGTTTTTGGTCAAGGACCAAACCCACAGTGGCCATTCCATCCTGACATGTGGTTTCCATGGCCCTCAGGTAGTTTCTCCATCCCAGGGCTACTGTGTCCAGTTTTGCTGAGTAGTATCCACTAGGTCTTTTTAGAACAAATCGTTCTTGTGTCAATATGGCTTTCATGTATCCTCCCCTTTCATTTCGAAAAAGGGGAAATGCCTTCCCACTGTCAGGAATTCCCAAAGCTAGTGCCGTGCATAAGACGTTTTCAAAGGGTCTCATTGCTCTTCCCTGAGGGTGATAACCTTCATTGATATTGTCTTGCTCTGTAAGAGGTCATTCAGTGGCTGTGCTAGTTGTGTGTAGGAGTCAATCTAGTTCCTCTCAAAATTACACAGCCCTAAAAAGGACCTGACTTCCCAGATAGAAGTGGGCTGTTGGACCTTCCAAATTGTTGCAGCACTGACCTGGGTAAATTCTCCTTTTCCCTCTGAAATCTTTTGCTCCAAATACACAACCTCTTCCTGCAGCACCTGAGCCGGGTTAAAATTGGTTTTATGTCCTCGGGAGTGCGAGAGGTCCAGCAAGGTTCACAAATCCTGTTTGTGCTGCTCCTCTGTACTGGAGGCCACTAGAATATTATTCGTGTACTGAACAACTATAGGAGACATAGCGGGTTATTCTCACAAATGATTTTGCCAGGACATGTGAAATACCATAGGGTTGCTATGGAAACGGTGTGGTAGCCAGGTCCAGGTGCACAGCCGTTGCTGGATGGTGAAGGCAAACCAGTGTTGCACTTCAGATGCCAAGGGTGCCAACCAACCTCTGTAGGCCATGTCTATCAGTGAGAAGTGTGTATGTTTCGGTGTGAAAGCATTAAATAGATGGTGGGGTCCGTGACCAAAGGATCTTTTTGATCAATGCATTAGTTGGCCTGTCTATCGTCAACAGTCAGGTGCCAAGTCATGTCATGTTTTCGCACTGACAATACAGGGCTCTTGGAGGCACTATGTGTTTTCACCACTACACCTCTTTCTTCCAGCTGTTGGATGATGCACAAGATCTCTGCGATTGAGGCTGACCAAACGCGGTATTGTTTGTTGCATGGAGGGACAACTCCAGTGAATGATGCCAGTTCCATCTGGAGCAAACTGCAATTGTTCTTATCCTTTGCCCGGATTGAGTGGTCTCTTAACTGTCCTGTCTTCGTGCATCTTACAGACCAGGTCACTTTACCAACACCGAAGTGCAAGGAAGAGTTTAAATGGGCCCAAATGGCCATTTCCAAGAGAACTTGTTCCACAGGTCCTGACCAAACTGAGGTTGCTAATTCATGTATACCCAATTCAATGAGCACCTGACTTGTTCTTTTAATAGTGAGATATTCACCTCCCACTCCATGTGCTGTTTCTGATTTCCCACCCAAGGGTAGCAATTTTCTACAATACAGAAGCAAACATGTTAATTTCACTCTCATAGCCAAAAAAGTCTATTTCTTGGCTGTCCAACCTCACAGGGATGTAAATTCCATCCTCCTTTTGTTGCATTAGAGCCATCGGGGGTATGGCAAGGGATGGGGCAGGCGCCTCTCATTTTTTGTAATATTCAACATCTTTTCCTGCTGCTCAAGCATCATGCTCTGGATACAGTCTATTAATAGTTGCTTTGAGAAGGGGTTGGCTTCAGGTCAAGGGTTGGCAATGGCCTTCCCAGTCCCGTTTTCTTGTTGTTTCATTCAGCATGTCTTGGCCCAGTGCCTCTCTTTCCTCAAATAGTAACATTTGCCAGGTCGTTTATTTTTTTTCCCCATTTTGCTGCATTTCCTCCTCCAGTGATTTGCACCATCCTCAACTTTGCTCCCATGTCCCTATCCGGGTGATAACACTGTTCCACCAGTTCCCTGCAGGTAATCCCCATCTCTTCCCAGTCCGGCTTTATTACTTTCAGCATTGTGACTCATTCAGGCTCTAGTCCCATAACAAAAGTGACCTTTAAGGGATCTAAGTGGCTCTGGTCTGTATTTTAAAAGCCCCTGTCAGTCAGTCCAGAATGTTCTAGTGAGAATGTCTTAAACCTTTCATCATATTCTATCACATCCCCACCATTTTGTTGACAGATGCTTATCTATCCCCAGTCAGCATTTACTGGATAAACTTCCTTTCAGGTAGCTTCTAACCTTTATCTGTGTTCTCCTAAGGCACCCTGACCTTTCTAGTAAGCTGTCGGCCTGTGCTGCCACTGCAAAAGATGTTTTAGTACCTGCCCTCCATCCAGTGGTTGCAGCCTATAGATCCCTTCAACCTTTCCAATTGCTCTCAAGTCTCTAAGCCACCCCTTTGGGTTTAGGGAAGTTCTTTGGGCCATTTGTCCACCATCTTTGGCAGTGCAGGGTCATGTCCATAGCAGTCAGCCCATTCGATGTTGTGTGCAATCGTCCCCACTTCTTCAGTTTTTTTGCTGGAAATAGGTTTTGCAATGCTTGGTCAGTAAGGGGGTTAAGTTTCACCCCTCACTGCCACTGGAGTCTATGGAGGATTTGACTCTCCCCCGGCTCAGCTCTCTCTGTCTTTTGCATCCCACTTTCTAATTAGCTGAGAGAGGGCTAGAGTGGTCTTCTTCCAGGCTCCAGGGTAGCAGGATTAGGAAGAGTTGGGTAAGGATCTGGATTCTTTTGTCAAAAAGTTTCTTCACGATCTTCCTGAGTCTTTTTGGTTTGTGTTGATTCCCCACAGACAGACATTAGTTGAATTTGAGCTGTTTTTTTGTCCCTGTCATGACTTGACTTCTGTATTATCTCATTCTGTTGTTGGGTCTGTCCCATCAGAACGGGGGATCATCTTGGTCATTCATTCATTTTCACACGTCATCTTTACCCAGACACTTTTAATACCAGCCAGGGAGCATTGTCCCACAGAAATACTGTACCTTTGCTTGATTTTCACAGAGGCTTTGGATGGGGTGAATTGTTGTCCCAGATATTCCTTCAAGCTCCATAAAATTTCATCGTCCAGTATATTGGGTGGGACCTGCCCACCCTTAGTTGTCATGGGGAATTCTTGCTTCTTTTCTCCTGTGGTTATTCCTTATGACCATCAATTTAATTGGTCTTGGGTCATGTTCTAGCCACCTAGCCAGAGGTCCAGAGAGATTATTTTCTCTGTTGCGCAACCAGAGGGATACATCTGTTAAACATCTGTTATAGGATCTTGAGCCATATACCACTTGGAGAATTTCAAAATCATGTGGCGGATATACCAAATTGAGACAAACAACTGAGAACTTTTGAAAGGAGAAGTTCTGACCCCTCGGAGGTGGCATAGGTCTGCTGTCTGAGATTCAGTTATTTATTCCTCCAGTGCTCATAGCACCAAATTGTTACATCTCATCTCTTCCGATGAAAGCCCAAGTCAGGTCGTGGATTCAGGTACAACTCTATTTTGTCTAATGTTGCTACAGCTTCAGATTTTCTGAGGAGTAGGGCACACAAAATCTTCAGATTCCATACAGTTAAAACATCGAGTGCACTCAAAGCATCCCCACCGCACCCCTCCCCACCGCCGCCACCACAAACCTCCAAAGCTTGATACTATTGGTCAGCAGTGCCAGGTTATTCATCTGTGATTGATTTTCTGGTGCAACATCTTCAAGAGATGGACAGGCTGATGGTCTACCAATAATATTTTCACAGACTTCCTTACACTTGTCCTCGGAGCTTTATACAATGGATAACAGTTGCCAGCTGTACATTCTATCTTCGCCAGTAACCGTGATAGTGAAAGAGCTCCTATTGTCCTACTTGCTGAGGCTACCCCAAAGGGGTGGCTTAGAAACTTGAGAGCAATTGGAAAGGTTGAAGGGGTCTATAGGCTGCACCCTCTGGATGGAGGGCAGATGCTAAAACATCTTTTGCTATGGCAGCACAGGCCAACAGCTTACTAGAAAGGTCAGGGCGCCTTAGGAGAACACAGATAAAGGTTAGAAGCTCCCCAAAAGGAAGTTTATCCAGCCAATGCTGACTGGTGATAGATAACCATCGGTCAACAAAACGGTGCTGAGGATGTGTCGGAATATGATGAAAGGTATAAAACAGTCTCACTAGAACATTCCGGATTTTCTGACAGGGGCTATTAAAATACAGACCAGAGCCATTCAGACCCCTTAAATATTTACATGCAAATATTTCCCCACATGCTCTAACTACTGTCAGCCATATTCTGCAGAGCTCGTCAGGGGCAATTATCGGCCTGTTTGTGAAGTCCGTCATGGGCAGCCCCAACAGCAACCAAGCACCACTTACAAAAAGTCCTACAGTTCCCCATGGGAACGAGGGGCACGTTGTACACAAGCACCATGTTGCTCTCTGCCTCATCTAACTGGGCAGTGCTTGCGACCAATGTCCAGTCCTCCTCCAGGTTGTCGACTCAGAGCCCTGACCTCTTCCTTGCATCAAGTATAGAGGCTGATCTGGAGACACCCGTTGGACACACGCATGCCTTGACCCTGTGTTACCCCTCCAGGCTCCAAATTATGCTGACAGTAGCAGCAGAGTACAGACTCCCAATGCACTGGAAGGAATCCTCCACCAACACCCTCTGTCTCTTATTGTGTAGCTAGTTCTGCATCCAAAAGCTTGTTTTCTGGGCATTTTCCGTGATCTTACACTACTAACGAGTCTACCTTGGGAAAACGTGTCAAACACATCTCGGAAATCCAAATCTGCGACATCCAATGCTCTGCCTTCATCAATCCCTTTTGTAATTTCTTCAAAACACGAACCAAGTCAGTGCTTTGCAACTTTCCTATTAAAACAGTATGTTGACTCCCCGGTCAGCTCTTGTGTTTCCAAATACATGTCCCTCAGGATCGCCTCCAAATACTTGCCCACCACTGATGTAGGTCACACCAGTCTATTTTTCCCTGGCTTTTCCTTACCACCTTTCTGAAATAGTGGCACCACATTAGCCAACCCCCAGTCTACTGTCACCCGGTCTGTGGCTGTCCATAAGACAAATATCTCAGCTCGGGGCCTGGCACCCAATTCCCTCGCTTTCCACAAAATTCTGGGGGACACCTGGTCATAGGCAGGATTTTTCCACCTTAATGTGTTTTAAGATGTCCAACACCTCCTCCTGAAATGTTAAACTCCATTTCTGGTGTTACTTTACTGTTACTGATGAGATGATCCAGTGATAGAGAACTTGAGGATGAAAGATAAACGAAATTAAACATGATTCTGAGTTTATAGCATTCAAAGATTACAGAGTGAATTTTGGGCAATGCATGCAAATAGACTGACTGAGACATAAACAGTTCATAACACTCAAGGAACTAAGAGGCACAATGCAGCTGTCAAAAATGTGACATCAGGCCCAGTTACTGGGGGCCAAACCTTTCCTTTTCTAATAGTTTGAGCAGTAATGAAGGAAACACAAATTGTGGAACATGCCAGGGAGATAACCCATCAATGAACTAAGCCCACGAAAACAATTCAATCTCATGCTGATGAGGTGTTGTGTGACCCTAGATTTTTGGAGTAAATTTTGGAATTGGGGATCTCATTTGTGAGAATATTATTGCATGTGGCTTCTATATTGATCTTGGGTGCACTGGTAATTGAAATACTCAACGTGTATCAGGTCAGAAGGTGGAAAAATGAAATTAATTTGAAAGTTCAAAAGTGAAGCTCTGATCAAACTGAGGGCAAGATTTTTCTTACGAAAGAGATTGTGTGAACGAAGTGGTTAGTTGTTGTTTTTATATGTTATGTCTTTCTATTTATACTTAATGTGGAAGTAATGCACAGACTGTCAACTGCGATCCCATGAGCAATCAGCAAAGCTAAGGGAAACTGATCCTACAATAATATCAATAGAGTGTTGAGCTGGAGCAATACTGCAGGTGAGGCAGCAACAGAGGAGCAGGAAAGATGATGTTTCAGGGTTACACCCTCTGCGACACTGTATGGACTCTGATTGCAGCATCTGCAGTTTTTGCTAAGTCCAAAGATGGATATCTTTGGATTGAGATGGCGGGAGATGTTGGCCCATGGCTAGTCGCATGTATAAACAGCAAACTTGTGAACTGAAGTTACCCGAGCCTGAGCCACGGGCTCTGCAGATGACATAGGATGCAAGTTCTTACGTGGAATAAGAATAATGAGGTGGTCCTAAAGGACTCCTTGCAGTTAGCCTATAGTGGAAAGACACCAGCTCTGAGAAGAGCTATGAACCAAGAAGAACAAGACACCGCAGTTCAGGAAGATAAGGACAAATGATAAAACTGTAGGATTTTGGTGTGCCATCAGCAAAAATCCCAGACAGCTGACTTCACAAAGCTGGGGACCCCATACTTAGAGTGTGGGGAAGATCCCAAACTTGGGGGATATTGCCTGGCCAGTGTGACTTCCTGTTTGTTGATAGAGTCATACAACACAGAAACAAATCCTTTGGTCCAACTAATACCTACCGAACATAATCCCAAACTAAACGAGACCCAGTTGCCTGCTCTTCTTGGGTGTTAGCCTTTATTTGACTCTTCAGGGAAAGTAAAACACAGTGGGTAAGTGCTTGAATTTTCCCCTTTGTATGAATTGCATGCCTGCTGTTCAATTTATCCAGACCAAACGGTGTGACTTGCCTGTCTGTTTGAATTAAATTTGTAAAGGTAGTGTCCGGTAGATACACACATGACTCTTGCCCTCTTTGTGCCAACCTCATGACTGTGGTTGAGGTTGGTAAACAAGCAATACTTTTTAAATGTTTTGATTATTCCCACCTTTCAGGCAGTAAGTTCCAGATCCCCATCATCCTTAGAATGAAAATTACTTCCTCAAATCCACACAAACGCTCCTGCTGATAAAGTACGCTAGTCCACATCTTAAGAATTCTTCCACCTCTGTCCCTTTCACATTTTGAGTGACACAGATAATATTGAACTCCTTGAAATGCCCTATTATTATGACCCTATTGTTTTCACACTTCTTTGAGATTTGCTGACGTATCAGTCTTCCCATCTCTCTTTGACTAACAGGCGAAGTGTACTGCGCTGCCAGCAATGTGAATAGTGCATCTTTGTGTTTAACTTACAAACAAATGTTCCGATTTGAGGTGGTTCCCAAGATATCAACCCTCCCTACTGCTGCCGTTGACCCCTTGATCAGTATTGCAGTACTGCTGCTGTTCGACCCTGCCTTCTGGCCTGAAGCTTCAAAACCATGGAACAGACTCACCATGATGTTGAACTGTTTTTCCACCACCTCATTTCTGCGCTCACTTCAGTGGCAGGAGTTCGACCCCGGCAATCCCACTGATCCCTTAACATGTGCTGGGTGTCCACACTACAATTGGAACCCTTCCTCAAGCCTCTGAACTGCCCTTGGACTTTTCATTGAAAATGGTCAGTGTGACATCGGCTGTGTTCTTTTATCTGCTCCTCTCATTGCTCCCAGCTGTCCACTTCTGAAATTGCCGCACTTCAATCTCACAGGCCCAACACGTCCTTTATCATCAAATTACCCGACAAGGGTGGTGCTATTGTAATCTGCTCAGTGATCTTTACCTTCATGAGGCTCCACACCAATTCTCTGACCATTCTTCAGACCCCTCCTTGAATCTTCAAAAAATCCACAAACCAGGGCTGTCCTGGTAGGCCCATCGCATGAGCCTGTTCTTGCCACACCCAGCTGGTATCCTCCTACCTTGAATTCCATCTTCTCTTCACAGGTCCAGATCCTGCCCGGCACATTTCTGATTTCTCCGAATTCCAACCCCACCACCTTTCCGATGATTTGCATATTCCTGACCCTGCCTGTCACCCCTTCAATCAGGATGTCCACTCCTTCTATACCTCCATTTCCACCAGGATGGTTGGAATGGTCTCGACTTCTTGCCTCGAACATAGTCCTGAGCAACGCCCATCCATAACCACTCTCCTTTGCTCTGCTGAACTTGTCTCACTGAACAATTTCTCCTTTAATTCATCACACTTCTGCCAAGTCAATCATCTGGCTGTGAGTAGCCGCATGGGTCCCAATTATTCCTGTCCATTTATGGGGAATGTGGAACAATCCCTGTTCCAGGCCTTACACTGGCATCCTCCCACAACGCTGTCTTCTGTACATTGACAAGTTTCAGTTCCACTTGATGGTCCTGCCTGGACTTTGAAAAATGTGTTTGTTTTGCCTCAAATTTCTGGATCTGACTTTCACCAGGTACAGCCATGAGCTTCACAAGAAATTGAGCCAGTGATACAGAATTCTAAATCCCTCCCTCTGCTCCAGAACATTCATCTGTTCTATCTGCATATTCCTACATTCACCAGCATTTAATACTGAGACAAATTCAGAGGTTACAGTCTTTTGAGGTCCTGCGTTTTAATCTGCGACAGCACTCCCTAACTTCTTGCACAGATCACTTCCCTCCTACACTACCTATGTCGTTGGTACCCACGTGAGCCACCTCTGACTGTTCACCCTCCCCCTTCACAATGCTCTGTCATGGTTCAGTGACTTCCTCGACCCGGGCCCCAGGAAGGAAAGTCACAATCCTGGAGTGATGTCTGTGGCAGCAGAAATACCTATGAGTGCCCCCCATGGATGGGTGCGCCACCATTTTGTTCTCCCTCTCTTTCAGTTCCTCTTGGTGTGCTGCCGTGCTCTGGCTTCACATTGTAGAGTAACCATCACTCTCACTGTTTTCCAACACAGAAAATCTCTACTTGAGCGAGATGCACTCTGTGGCTTCCCAGAATCTCTGACTGCCTCCCTTTTCCTGACCAGTGCTCTCTGTCAGTCAGAAATACTTCCTTAAGTTACCAGGTGACCATGCCCAATATTTAATACCCCATTTCCAAGCTTATCAAACCAACAGTGCTTCCTGCAGATGTGGTCAGTGAAGGTGAGTGAAAACCCTGAGCCTTGCTCTATCTTTATTCACTGCCTGGAAGAGATGACCCCTGACAGGCAGCAGTCTCCAATCCCAGAATGTGAGCGTATTTATGTTACGTGTCACATACCAATGCTGCTACAGTTCATTTAACAGTCAAATAGAATATTTATTTGCAATAACATGAATTTTGTAGACTATATACAAATATATCTCGGAGAAGCATGGATTGTTCTTATGAATGGGCAGCTCCAGATGTGATCAAGCCAGTATGATGTAACGGTGTACACTTTAGATCAGTTTCAGTGACAAAGGGAGGTTCTGGAGGAAATCTGTTCTTGTCCTTGGGGGAAGATCAAAGCTCAGACAAAATTGAGGATCTGGAGAGATCAGTTGCTGGTGGAAAGGCAAGGAGATCTGATGCTGCAATGAAGATAAGGATCTGAAGGAGATCCGCTGTCATGACAAAGCTGTGAAGATCCGTTGGTACACAATCTGTTTGTGTACTGACAGTGAAGATGGGGAGCAGTTGGTGTTAGAATACAGGGGTCTGGGCCACATTCAGAATCTGATGTGCTGAGGCTTCATTTGGGGCTGAATGGTGACAATTACCAATTAATGTTTCCCACCAGGAGGTCCTTTGGGTGAGTCTGAAGCGATGTCTCTGCTCGAGAGGAATGTTGCCAAGGCCGCTGCCTGATCGCGGAGATGGTCCTGGTTGGAGCTGAAGGACACACAATCAGAAATGTAGGAATTCACCATATTGGGGTAATCGTCAATGAGTTGACGTGAAATATGCTTCAGGAAGGACAGGTACCTCCAGTCTGGCGACTTGAGGTATTTTTCAATTAAGGAGCAAGCCTTTGTGGAACCAGTGGATGAGAAAACCATCTGCAGTGTTGTACTACAGCATTGGATGGTTTTCTCACTCTCCCTGCCCAAGTGCAACAGTAAGCACACAATGTTGGCATGGAGATAATGCTGGAAGTCACTGGACTCCCCAAACCTGGCCAATAATCCCAAGATTTGGAAAGCTTCCACAGAGACTTGCTCACTCCCTGCCCCAAACAGTGGCTGAATCCTGGTGAGGATTGGATTGAAAAAGGGCCTGATTAATTCTGCTGGTGCCTGGAGAATGTTGCTTCGCAGGCAAGACAGCACGGCAAGTGTGAAGACGTCACTGTTCTCTGTATTCCCCAAGCGGCTCACTAATACATCGGTCACACTCCAACACCGTTGCCTCGCTCCAAAATCAATATTTTCCAAAGCTCTGATGCAGAGCAACTGGCTAACGAGCGAAGAGTCGTGCCAGCACAGGTAGCGAACCAAGCTGTTAATGACTATATCTCGGAGACCCAGCTTGGAAACACATGGAGACTTCAGGAGTTCCCCAAAGAAGACAATGACAGGAACTGCCTGAGAGTCTCGGAGCCAAACAATTTGGGAAGCCAGTCGACGTACGGTGTTAGAGAAATCAGCACCTACAGATGCTGTCATTGCCCTGGCCAGCAGAACAAACTCCTGATCAAATCCAACCCCTGTTAGCTGTTTCCATCCTCCAACCATCACCATCTGGTCAGAGATGTCACTGCAACCGGTCAGATCAAACAAGGCCTTGAGTGACCTCACACACCTTTCATTCAGTGACGGACTCATATCCACATCAAACCGAGGTGAGAAACCTCTCTGCTGCGATTGAGTGTCCGAATCACTGGGCAGAGAGAAACTCACCCCACTGGTGAGAGATACGAGGAGGCCACTGAATGTCTGTGGAAACAATGTCCTCACCACGTCTGCCATCCTGGGCTGATTGAGAATCTCATTGAGACCGTGGATGGCAGTCAGCGAGACATTGGCTGAGTACAAGTCCCCACTGACAGGGCAGATTTTTCCCTCAAGTGAGTTCACAAGGTGTTTGATCGTACTCACTGTGCAGGCTCTATCCTCAGCTGCTGCTTTCCACACTTCCCGGATGGACTTGTCCTCAGGACGGCGACAGAGCAGTAGCTGGGACATAGCTGCTATCAAGGTCTTTGAGGTCAATGCAGTTATCCCTCGTAAAACTCGCTGTTTCACCTCCTGGTGAGGGATTAACTCCAAATGAAGCCCCAGCACATGGAGGATATCTGAGACATGGCCCTGAAGGTGTTGTTTCTGTCGCAGAAGGATGTTTTCGAACAGCAGGGAAGCGACCCGGGCACAGTTGAGATCTTGGTCAGACAAGCTGCCACAGACCATGAGCAGCAGGTTGTCTAACTGACCACGCGGCAGGTTCTGGCAAATCAGCTCCGCGATCTGTCGGCAAGCCTGGAACTGGATTTGGTGATCAGGGTCCGTCAGGTCTTCGGGAAGGGTCTTCAGAATCCTTAAGTGGTATTGATGTTCTTCCAAACTGGCACCTTCGCCCACTAAGTGAATGGATAGGATGGTACGGACCGCACTCAGAGCCATCTGCTGAACTGCAGGGGAACGATCTGCGCAGCATGGTATCAGTCCTCCAAGCAGTGTCCATATGACATTCCCCAGCACTTCCCTGCTGTCATCGAACCTCTGTGTAAACACCGCAAACATCTCAGTGACGGTATGTATTGCTGTCTCTGTCTCACTCTCTTCCATCAACAGGATCCCCTTCTCAATGTCCTGGACAATTTGATTCTCGTCTTCTGTGTCAGCAATAATCTTCTTCACAGCTGTGTAAAAATAATCAATGACAGACTTCATTATTGTTTCTGCTTTTGACAATGCTCTGAATCTGTTGAATCAGCTCTGTCTTCTGTTTCTTACTGAAGTTGTGTAGGTACAGACTGAGTTTCGCTGTGCACTTGGCTTGATCTCTCTCAGTGTCTCTCCTGCACAAGTGCACAGATCGTTTCACTTTGTTGTGATTTACATGACCCTGCAATGATGTGTTGTCATGGTTCTGATTGTGATGGCAGCAGCTCTCATTGTGATGTGGTCCTGAGATCCCAGTGGGTGTCGTGTGCTTGAATTTTCAAAGATAAACAGTCAATGACACGTCGCACAGGTTAAGACACAGAGTGAGGGCACATGTCATTGAGTCATAGATTCATCAAGTCATCTAATCATATGGAATGGATACTGTCCCTTCATTCCAACCAGTCCATAGTGAACATCATGAAAAACTAATCTAGTCCCACCTACCTACTCCTGTGCCGGACTCTCGAAACATTTCATATTCATGGACTTATTGAAATATCAATTTTGAGTACAAAAAAACTGAAAATGAGTACATAATAAGCTTCAACTATTGTCACATCATAACGGTAAGAAATCTAAAAGTTCATGTAAAAATAAGCCTGAATATCAGTAGGAGCTGCAAAATCATCTTTACCCTCTGTCCACTATTTCAGAATGTTTTTTCTTTTCAACATCCCTCAAGATGAGTTTTACTCCTGCTGAAATACTTTGCTTTTATATTCCTTTATCTGGAGGTGAACGTTCTCTCCCAAATTTCCTTCACTGAGGACCTCATCCTGTTAAATCATTTAATAAATGTCCTTTGAAGAACTTGGAGCTCTGTGGAAGCGCATCTTGCGTTTCACTCCTGCTGAAATAGTTTGCTTTTATATTCCTTTATCTGGGGGCGAACGTTCTCTCCCAAATTTCCTTCACTGAGGACCTCATCCTGTTAAATCATTCAATAAATGTCCTTTGAAGAACTTGGAGCTCCGTGGAAGCGCATCTTGCAATTATAGCATCATCAAGATGTACAGCCTGGAAACAGACTCTCGGTGCAACTCGTCCATACCGAACAAATATCCAAAGTAAATCTAGTCGCATTTCCCATCTTTGGCTTATCTTCCTGTAAACCTTTATGTTCACGTGCCCATCCAAATGTGTTTTAAATATTGTCGTCCTATCGTCCTCCACCACTTCGTCTGGCAGCTCCTCCCATTCATGCACAATGTCTGTGTGAAACAGTTGTCCTTTTTCTCCCTTTGATCAAGATCAAAGCCCCACACTTTGTTATCTTGGATACTCCAGTATCTGCAGTTCAAATTATCTCCGATATGCAACACACTTCAATAAAGACAATCATACCAAATGCCTTCCTCACTATTCTCTGTCTGCCATTTATGAATTTTTTTCTTGTTGATCTTGTTCAATGGAGATCTTTCCCCCTCACCTTCATCATACGCCCTCTTGTGTTGGACTCCCATACCCCAGGGAAAACCTTTGTCTATTTACCGTATCCACGGCCCTCATGTGTTTATAAATCTGCATCACGTCACCCCTCAGCCTCCGATGATCCAGGGAAAACAGAATCATCCTACTCACCTCCTCCCTATACTTCAAACCCTCCAATCATGGCAACATCCTGAAATCTTTTCTGAACACTTTCTCGTTTCAAAACATCCTTCCTCTCCCACGAAGACCTGAATTGAGTGCAGCGTTCCAAGGTGGCCGAACCACTGTCCTGTGTAGGTCTCCCAACTCCGATACACGACATAACAAAGTGTGGGGCTGAATGAACTCAGCAGGCCAAGCAGCATCTTAGGAGCACCAAAGCTGACGTTTCGGGCCTAGACCCTTCATCAGAAAAGATGATAAAGGATCTGGGCACGAAACGTCGCATTTTGTGCTCCTAATATGCTGCTCGGCCTGCTGTGTTCATCCAGCCCCACACTTTGTTATCTTCAATTCTCCAGCATCTGCTGTTCCCATTAACCTCAATGCAATTATAGCATCATCAAGATGTACAGCCTGGAAACAGACTGAATAATAAAGACTTCCATACCAAATGTCTTCCTCGCTATTCTCTGATCACCATTTTAGAATTTTTTTTCTTTTTTGATCTTGCTCAAGATGTATGTCATTCCTGCTAAATGCAGACGTTGGTGCATTCCTTTACCTGGGAGGATACGTTTTCTCCCAAATTGCCTTCGCTGAGGAACTCTTCCCATTACATCATCTGGGGAAACAATCACATCCTATGAAAAAAATGAGTGAAAAGTTACTGAGGAATCAGCCCCAGAAGCAAAGGAGTAGAGGGACTTCAAAGAAATCATGTTTCCTTTTCCTGTTTTACAGAGAAATTGCACAATACAACACCAGCGAATGCAGAGAGTACAGGCACCACAGAGAGATCTTGACCATCACCCAAGGAACAACTACACAGCTGTTGGAAGACATCCTGTCTCTTCACAGCATTGCTCAATACGGAGAAGGTTGGGCAGTGAAAACATCATCTGGAAATCAGTCAGGTCAAGGGAGCTTAAACATATCTCCAGATCTGAAACTTGTCAGGGGCATGGAGCCTTCCATTCAAAACAACCTTTCTGAAGGTTTGGCTGTAGGTGATCGGTAAGGGTGAGCCTGGAAACAAGTGTGAGTGGGGCCGAATGTGGTGAAGGTTTCAATTATTCATCGAGTCTCGTGGCCCACTGACTCATTCCTGCAGGTGTGAAGCTGTTCAAGAGGGAGATTCTTGAGACTTCTCACGATCATCAATGTCATTACTGAGCAACACATGCACACTGGGAGAGGCTATTTAAAATGTGAGATTGGTGACAAGGGTTTCACACAGTTATCACGCCTGGTGAATCACTGGCACATTCACTCAGGGAAAAAAAAAGAACTCATTCTTGTGTGAGGTATGCAACAAGTCATTCAAGTAGTCATCAAATCTCCTTGTGCACCAAGTTATTCACATAGGGGAAGGACATTCCCATATGAAGTACAGATCAATGCATTTTCGTAGTGACCAATCTTCCGCAAACACCATCATATCCACACAGGGGAGAAACAGTTCAAATGCAAAGTCGGTGACAAGTCATTATCTGACTCGTTGAGACCCCTGAGCCATGAAAGGATTCAGACGGGGGAGGCACCATTCACGTGTGAGGTATAACAAACCATTCCAAGTGCTGTCAAAACTCCGTGTGCATTACCACATCCACACCGGGGAGAAATCTTCCAGACGTAAGGTGTGAGACAAAGTACTCTCACAGTTGGAGAACCTGTGTGCACAGATTGATGATGGTCCAGATGGCAAGCTCACATATTCGTAGAAACCCTGATGGGTATTAGTTGCAGCATGCTTTTGGGAATCCTTACCCAACATCTGCAGGTATGCATGGCTCATGTCTAGCTTCATGAAGGACAGAACCCCTGACAGCTTTGCTTATAAATCCTCCACACAAGGGATTGGGAATTTATACAGCTGGGGGAAGCTCTCTACTGTTTGTTTAAATCCACAACCAACCTGTTGGACTTTATAATTGATATGACTGGTGCTGTCTATTCTACAAACTGCACTGGTTTGATGATTCCTTTGCTTTCCAGCCTCCTGTTTCTGCCTGTACTTTTGTATGTGAGTCAAATGGCACTGAGTGGACCTTGCAGATTCATGGAATTGCTTCCTGGTCAACATGCAAAATGGCTTTGGCTCTTTAGTCTCTGGGCCATCCTGAAAAACTTCCAGGTATTTAATTAGGGCAACACTCAGGCAGCCAATTTCTAATCAAAAAACTTTGAGTCAATCGAGATGAAACTTTCTTAACTAATTTCGCTCTGTCAGGTGCGAACCTTTTATTACTGACCCAGTTGCTTCTTATATGAGACCGGAACCGATGTTGACCCTTAATCTGTCAAGGCTCCCTACTATAATTTCTGAGTGTAGTCAAGATCTTACGCAAACTTAAGGTTGGAGCCCAGAGTGAATTTTGTTCAAGAACTGCTTCTGTAATCACTGATGCAGCCACACTGTTACAAGGCTCCATTAGAATTGGGTGATCATTTAGCCATTTATTTTGCTTGGCTCCAAATTGGATTTGCTAAGAGATTTAACTGTTTCAAGGTAGAGCTGAGTGGGTTTTTAAGGTGTGAACTCTCCTGGATACCAGCCTATGAGGTACTTTTTTCAGTTCAGGCATAGTGGGAGTCTTTTTCTGTCTCATGTCTGCATACTGGAAGAAACTATAATGGCTTGTTGGCCTGAATCCTGCTGAAAACGTTCACCGTTTGGCTTTGATTTGGGGTCTTGCTGTGGGCTCACCTAGAGTTCCTCTCTTGAGAATATGCCCTGAATGAGGCTCTGCAACTGTCTTCATTCAAGTGGTGTCTCCCAGCCTCAGTGGGCTTGGCAAGGGAGTACACTTCTGTCAGCATACCCTGTAACTCCTATGGCGCATTTACTGCATTTTCGAATGACAAAGCCACCTGTCGTGCCTATTTGAAGACTAGTTTGGAATCAGCTAGTGGGTGCTTTTGCATCTACGTCATTAATCTCACATACTGAACAGACTCTCAGCATCTCATTAAGGATTAAACCAAAGTCATGTGCCTCTGCCAATACCCATAACCTTGTCAAAAATCCAGATTCGGATTCCTCTGGTTCTCATACTGCTGCGTAAAATTGATAGCGTCTCAGAATTAGAGAAGGATTGGGGTTGTAATATTCCTTGAATAACTCCATCAATTCTTGTTAGGTTTTAGTATCTGACACCTCAGGAAAAATCAGGCTCCTAATAACTGAAAAGGAACCAGGTCCATAAGCTGTCAGAAGAATTTGCCTCGAAAAATAAAGTATTCTTTCCACATATTGTTCTCAGTCTTTGATGGCAAGGTCAAATGAGTCAAACTTCCCAAATAATGGCATGATGCCAGAAAGACTTATCCCAACTCAAAGATCATCATTATAAGCAAATTTCTTCAGTAGCGTATATTTTTCTGTCATCACCACTGAAATAACCCCACAGAGACTGCTATCCCGTCACAAGTCACCTTTTATTTCCACAATCATAGTACTTGACAAGTTAGACGTCTGTTATAGGATCTTGAGCCGTATACCACTCGGAGAATTTCAAAATCATGTGGCGGATATACCAAATTGAGACAAACAACTGAGAACTTTTGAAAGGTGAAGTTCTTACCCCTCGGAGATGGCATATGTCTGTTGTCCGAGATTTAGTTATTTATTCCTCCAGTGCTCATAGCACCAAATTGTTACATCTCATCTCTTCCGTTTAAAGTCCAAGTCAGATCGTGGATTCAGGTACAACTCTAGTTTGGTCCAATGTTGCAATAGCTTCAGATTTTCTGCGGAGTAGGACACACAAAATATACAGTTAAAACATCGAGCGCACTCAGAACATCCCCACCACCCCCGACCCTCCCAAACCTTGATACTATTGGTCAGCAGTGCCAGGTTATCCATCTGTGATTGACTTTCTGGTACAACATCTTCAAGAGATGGACAGGCTGATGGTCTACCAATAATGTTTTCACAGACTTCCTTACACTTGTTCTTGGAGCTTTATACAATGGATAACATTTGCCAGCTGCACATTCTATCTTAGCCAGTAACCGTGATAGTTGTAGAGCTCCTATTGTCCTACTTGCTGAGGCTACAATATGCAAATATTTCCCCACACGCTCGAACTACTGTCAGCCATATTCTGCAGAGCTTTTCAGGGGCAGTTGTCGGCCTTTTTGTGAGCTCCGTTATGGGCAGCCCCAATAGCGACCAAACACCACTTACAAAAAGTCATGGAGCTCCCCTATGGGAACGAGGGGTGTGTTGTACACAAGCACCATGTTGCTCTCTGCCTCATCTAACTGGGCAGTGCTTGCGACCAACGTCCAGTCCTCCTCCAGGTTGTCGACTCAGAGCCCTGACCTCTTCATTGCATCAAGTCCAGAGGCTGATCTGGAGACACCCATTGGACACACCCATGCCTTGACCCCAGTCCACGATTGACAGCAGGAGGATTCTTTGCAAGGATCTTCCAGTCTCAGATTATGCCAGACTCAACTGAAACATTCAGCCCACCTGAGTGGCAGCTCTTGCAGAAACCTACCCCACTGCCAGTGCCGGGTGGCCCAGGAAGTGTGGAGGTACCTGAAGTAAAATCCTGGGAGAGAGTGAGAAGGCCTTCTCCTACATAACTGCCATCCGGAGAGTGCCCTCAGGGTAACTATCCCCATCGGAGGCCCCAGCCAACACAGGCCGCAGCCTGAGACCATCCAGTTATGTGGTGAGGACAAGACCTCAGCAGCCACGCCCACCTCAGACGTTAAGGAGCCTGGTCCTGTTATGGTGGACTGTGAGGGTGGCTTCATGATCCCCTCACCTAGCAATGGGGAAGAGGGAACTCCAGGGAAGGCTACAAACTCAACTCCGGGGATTTTAGCACTCCAGGTTTCTTTTCTGGGAGGGTGTGGGAGAAAGAGAGACCTCCATCCCTCCGCTGTCGGAATGACACCCTCCACATCAAACATCCTCCTTTTTCCCTCATGAGTTTCAGGGCACGCAGATGCCAGGGGAAATCGGGGTCACCACCTGCTCACTCGCTTTTGTCGTTGATGGACCCCAGCTGGGCTCCAAACCCTCGCCTTTTAAATGGGCCAGGACCTCTGTCCTTTTCGAGGGATCCCTCCCCTGTCCAGGGAAACCAGAGCACCCAGAGAAAATTCACGCAAATACGGGGAGAATGCGCAAACTCCCCACAGAGGCTAATGCCGTGAGGTAACAACGCTGACCACTTAGCCTCCACGCAGCTTTGTTCAGCCTCAGCAGCCAGCAGAGTCCCTTACACTGCCATGTCCCAACCCATAGGTCCCAAACAACAGCTCCTCAAAGTCTGAATGCAATTCATTGGGACGTGATATATGCCACAGTCTGGAAGTAGTAACAGGAAGAAATCCCAGGCTCCAAACAGTTCCAGACTCCAGACTCCTGAATACAGTCACTCACAAATAAGTGGCAGTACGGTGGCTCAGTGGTTTGCACAGCTGCCTCACAGCACCAGGGAACCGGGTTCAATTCCACCCTCGGGTGAATGTCTGTGTGGAGATGGACATTCTCCCTCCCCGTGCCTGCGTGGGTTTCCTCTGGGTGCTCCAGTTTCCTCCCACTGTCCAAAGACGTGCAGGCTACGCGGATTGGCCATACTAAACTGCCCACAGTGTCCAGGGATGTTTAGGTTCGATGGGTTAGACATGGGAAAACAGGGGAAAGGGTCTGGGTGAGATGCTCTTACGAGGAATGGTATGTACTTGTTGGGCCGAATGGCCTGTTGCCACAGTGTAGGGAATCTATGTTCTGTGAGGTGGTCATGGTTCTAAGCTGTTTGTGTTCAGGCCTGAACTCCCTGCCTGAAAGAAAAGTCCAGGTTTCAGGAACTGTTATTTCAAGGCACCGGCTGATTGGAAATAGACGTCACAAACAGCAGCCAGTACCCATTGTGAATCCCTCCAAGCAGGCAGGCTGCAGTACCCGAGACCCCAAGTCCCAGACCCCAAACAGCTGCAGCAGTTTTTTCTCTGGTACAGTACGTTTTATTTCACCAGTCTTCACCTCAAGGAGGAGAAGGGCAGGCCATCAGTCTTCCAAAGACAGCAACAGTGGAGAATGCCAGGCTCCTGTCCCTCCAGGAAGGCAGGCTGCAGCACCCGAGGCTCCAGACTTTAGACCTTAACCAGCTCCTGCTGCTCTCAGTTGCAAAATGTGTTCCCGCTCCAGGCTCCAAATTACGATGACAGCAGCAGCAGAGTACAGACTCCCAATGCACTGGAAGGAATCCTCCACCAACACCCTCTGTCTCTTATTGTGTAGCCTGTTCTGCATCCAAGAGCTTGTTTTCTGGGCATTCCCCGTGATCTTACACTACTAACCAGTCTACCATGGGAAAACGTGTCAAACACATCTCGGAAATCCAAATCTGTGACATCCAATGCTCTGCCTTCATCAACCCCTTTTGTAATTTCTTCAAAACACGAACCAAGTCAGTGCTTTACAACTTTGCTATTAAAACAGTATGTTGACTCCCGGGTCAGCTCTTGTGTTTCCAAATACATGTCCGTCAGGATCGCCTCCAACAACTTGCCCACCACTGATGTAGGTCACACCGGTCTATTTTTCCCTGGCTTTTCCTTACCACCTTTCTGAAATAGTGGCACCACATTAGCCAACCCCCAGTCTACTGTCACCCCGTCTGTGGCTGTCCATAAGACAAATATCTCAGCTAGGGGAGCAGCACCCAATTCCCTCGCTTCCAACAAAATTCTGGGGGACACCTGGTCATAGGCAGGATTTTTCCACCTTAATGTGTTTTAAGATGTCTAACACCTCCTCCTGAAATGTTAAACTCCATTTCTGGTGTTACTTTACTGTTACTGATGAGATGATCCAGTGATAGAGAACTTGAGGATGAAAAATAAACGAAATTAAACATGATTCTGAATTTATAGCAATCACAGATTACAGAGTGAATTTTGGGCAATGCATGCAAATTGACTGACTGAGACATAAACAATTCATAACACTCAAGGAACTAAGAGACTCAATGCAGCTGTCAAAAATGTGACATCAGGCCCAGTTACTGGGGGCCAAACCTTTCCTTTTCTAATAGTTTGAGCAGTAATGAAGGAAACACAAATTGTGGAACATGCCAGGGAGATAACCCATCAATGAACTAAGCCCACGAAAACAATTCAATCTCATGTTGATGAGGTGTTGTGTGACCCTAGTTTTTTGGAGTAAATTTTGGAATTGGGGATCTCATGTTCAAAAACACCGATTTGTGAGAATATTATTGCATGTGGCTTCTACATTGATCTTGTGTGCACTGGTAATTGAAATACTCAACGTGTATCAGGTCAGAAGGTGGAAAAATGAAATTAATTTGAAAGTTCAAAAGTGAAGCTCTGATCAAACTGAGGGCAAGATTTTTCTTACGAAAGAGATTGTGTGAATGAAGTGGTTAATTGTTGTTTTTATATGTTATGTCTTTCTATTTATACTTAATGTGGAAGTAATGCACAGACTGTCAACTGCGATCCCATGAGCAATCAGCAAAGCTAAGGGAAATTGATCCTACAATAATATCAATAGAGTGTTGAGCTGGAGCAATACTGCAGGTGAGGCAGCATCAGAGGAGCAGGAAAGATGATGTTTCAAGGTTACACCCTTTGTGACACTGTATGGACTCTGATTGCAGCATCTGCGGTTTTTGCTAAGTCCAAAGATGGATATCTTTGGATTGAGATGGCGGGAGATGTTGGCCCGTGGCTAGTCGCATGTATAAACAGCAAACTTGTGAACTGAAGTTACCCGAGCCTGAGCCACAGGCTCTGCAGATGACATAGGATGCAAGTTCTTACGTGGAATAAGAATAATGAGGTGGTCCTAAAGGACTCCTTGCAGTTATCCTATAGTGGAAAGACACCAGCTCTGAGAAGAGCTATGAACCAAGAAGAACAAGACACCGCAGTTCAGGAAGATAAGGACAAATGATAAAACTGTAGGATTTTGGTGTGCCATCAGCAAAAATCCCAGACAGCTGACTTCACAAAGCTGGGGACCCCATACTTAGAGTGTGGGGAAGATCCCAAACTTGGGGGATATTGCCTGGCCAGTGTGACTTCCTGTTTGTTGATAGAGTCATACAACACAGAAACAAATCCTTTGGTCCAACTAATACCTACCGAACATAATCCCAAACTAAACGAGACCCAGTTGCCTGCTCTTCTTGGGTGTTAGCTTTTATTTGACTCTTCAGGGAAAGTAAAACACAGTGGGTAAGTGCTTGAATTTTCCCCTTTGTATGAATTGCATGCCTGCTGTTCAATTTATCCAGACCAAACGGTGTGACTTGCCTGTCTGTTTGAATTAAATTTGTAAAGGTAGTGTCCGGTAGATACACACGTGACTCTTGCCCTCTTTGTGCCAACCTCATGACTGTGGTTGAGGTTGGTAAACAAGCAATACTTTTTAAATGTTTTGAGTATTCCCACCTTTCGGGCAGTAAGTTCCAGATCCCCATCATCCTGAGAATGAAAATTACTTCCTCAAATCCCCACAAAAGCTCCTGCTGATAAAGTACTCTAGTCCACATCTTAAGAATTCTTCCACCTCTGTCCCTTTCACATTTTGAGTGACACAGATAATATTGAACTCCTTGAAATGCCCAATTCTTATGACCCGATTGTTTTCACACTTCTTTGAGATTTGCTGACATATCAGTCTTCCCATCTCTCTTTGACTAACAGGCGAAGTGTAATGCGCTGCCAGCAATGTGAATCGTGCATCTTTGTGTTTAACTTGCAACAAATGTTCCGATTTGAGGTGTTTCCCAAGATATCAACCCTCCCTACTGCTGCCGTTGACCCCTTGATCAGTATTGCAGTACTGCTGCTGTTCGACCCTGCCTTCTGGCCTGAAGCTTCAAAACCATGGAATAGACTCACCATGATGTTGAACTGTTTTTCCACCACCTCATTTCTGCGCTCACTTCAGTGGCAGGAGTTCGACCCCGGCAATCCCACTGATCCCTTTACATGTGCTGGGTGTTCACACTACAATTGGAACCCTTCCTCAAGCCTCTGAACTGCCCTTGGACTTTTCATTGAAAATGGTCAGTGTGACATCGGCTGTGTTCTTTTATCTGCTCCTCTCATTGCTCCCAGCTGTCCACTTCTGAAATTGCCGCACTTCAATCTCACAGGCCCAACACATCCTTTGTCATCAAATTCCCGACAAGGGTGGTGCTATTGTAATCTGCTCAGTGATCTTTACCTTCATGAGGCTCCACACCAATTCTCTGACCATTCTTCAGACCCCTTCTTGAATCTTCAAAAAATCCACAAACCAGGGCTGTCCTGGTAGGCCCATCGCATGAGCCTATTCTTGCCGCACCCAGCTGGGTTCCTCCTACCTTGAATTCCATCTTCTCTTCACAGATCCAGATCCTGCCCAGCACATTTCTGATTCCTCCGAATTCCAACCCCAACACCTTTTCAATGATTTGCATATTCCTGACCCTGCCTGTCACCCCTTCAATCAGGATGTCCACTCCTTCTATACCTCCATTTCCACCAGGATGGTTGGAATGGTCTCGACTTCTTGCCTCGAACATAGTCCTGAGCAACGCCCATCCATAACCACTCTCCTTTGCTCTGCTGAACTTGTCTCACTGAACAATTTCCCCTTTAATTCAACACACTTCTGCCAAGTCAATCATCTGGCTGTGGGTAGCCGCATGGGTCCCAATTATTCCTGTCCATTTATGGGGAATGTGGAACAATCCCTGTTCCAGGCCTTACACTGGCATCCTCCCACAGGCTGTCTTCTGTACATCGACAAGTTTCAGTTCCACTTGATGGTCCTGCCTGGACTTTGAAAAATTTGTTTGTTTTGCCTCAAATTTCTGGATCTGACTTTCACCAGGTGCAGGCGTGAGCTTCACAAGAAATTGAACCAGTGATACAGAATTCTAAATCCCTCCCTCTGCTCCAGAACATTCATCTGTTCTATCTGCATATTCCTACATTCACCAGCATGTAATACTGAGACAAATTCAGACGTTACAGTCTTTTGAGGTCCTGCGTTTTAATCTGCGACAGCACTCCCTAACTTCTTGCACAGATCACTTCCCTCCTACACTACCTATGTCGTTGGTACCCACGTGAACCACCTCTGACTGTTCACCCTCCCCCTTCACAATGCTCTGTCATGGTTCAGTGACTTCCTCGACACGGGCCCCAGGAAGGAAAGTCACAATCCTGGAGTGATGTCTGTGGCAGCAGAAACACCTGTGAGTGCCCCCCATGGATGAGTTCATCACCACTTTGTTCTCCCTCTCTTTCAGTTCCTCTTGGTGTGCTGCTGTGCTCTGGCTTCACATTGTAGAGTAACCATCACTCTCACTGTTTACCAACACAGAAAATCTCTACTTGAGCGAGATGCACTCTGTAGCTTCCCGGAATCTCTGACTGCCTCCCTTTTCCTGACCAGTGCTCTCTGTCAGTCAGAAATACTTTCTTAAGTTACCAGGTGACCACGCCCATATTTAATACCCCATTTACATGCTTATCAAACCAGCAGTGCTTCCTGCAGATGTGGTCAGTGAAGGTGAGTGAAAACCCTGAGCCTTACTCTATCTTTATTCGCTGCCTGGAAGAGATGTCCCGTGACAGGCAGCAGTCTCCAATCCCAGAATGTGAGCGTATTTATGTTATGTGTCACATACCAGTGCTGCTACAGTTCATTTAACAGTCAAACAGAATAATTATTTACAATAACATGAATTTTTTAGTCTATATACAAATATATCTCGGAGAAGCATGGATTGTTCTTATGAATGGGAGGCTCCAGATGTGATCAAGCCAGTATGATGTAACGGTGTACACTTTAGATCAGTTTCAGTGACAAAGGGAGGTTCTGGAGGAAATCTGTTCTTGTCCTTGGGGGAAGATCAAAGCTCAGACAAAATTGAGGATCTGGAGAGATCAGTTGCTGGTGGAAAGGCAAGGAGATCTGATGCTGCAATGAAGATAAGGATCTGAAGGAGATCCGCTGTCATGACAAAGCTGTGAAGATCCATTGGTGCGACACAAACAATCTGTTTGTATACTGACAGTGAAGATGGGGAGCAGTTGGTGTTAGAATACAGGGGTCTGGGCCACATTCAGAACCTGATGTGCGGAGGCTTCATTTGGGGCTGAATGGCGACAATTACCAATTAATGTTTCCCACCAGGAGGTCCTTTGGGTGAGTCTGAAGCGATGTCTCTGCTTCAAGAGGAATGTTGCCAAGGCCACTGCCTGATCACAGAGATGGTCCTGGTTGGAGCTGAAGGACACACAATCAGAAATGTAGGAATTCACCATGTTAGGGTAATCGTCAATGAGTTGACGTGAAATATGCTTCAGGAAGGACAGGTACCTCCAGTCTGGCGGCTTGCAGTAATTTTCAATTAATGAGCAAGCCTTAGTGGAACCAGTGGATGAGAAAACTATCTGCAGTGTTGTACTACAGCATTGGATGGTTTTCTCACTCTCACTGCCCAAGTGCAACAGTAAGCACACGATGTTGGCATGGAGATATTGCTGGAAGTCACTGGACTCCCCAAACCTGGCCAATAATCCCAAGATTTGGAGAGCTTCCACAGAGACTTGCTCACTCCCTGCCCCAAACAGTGGCTGAATCCTGGTGAGGATTGGATTTAAAAAGGGACTCATTATTTCTGCTGGTGCCTGGAGAATGTTTTTTCGCAGGCAAGACAGCACGGCAAGTGTGAAGACGTCACTGTTCTCTGTATTCCCCAAGCGGCTCACTAATACATCAGTCACACTCCAACACCGTTGCCTCGCTCCAAAATCAATGTTTTCCAAAGCTCTGATACAGAGCAACTGGCTAACTAGCGAAGAGTCGTACCAGCACAGGCAGCGAACCAAGCTGTTAATGACTATATCTCGGAGACCCAGCTTGGAAACACATGGAGACTTCAGGAGTTCCCCAAAGAAGATGAAGAGAGGAACTGCCTGAGAATCTCGGAGCCAAACGATTTGGGAAGCCAGTCGACGTATGGTGTTAGAGAAATCATCACCTACAGATGCTGTCATTGCCCTGGCCAGCAGAACAAACTCCTGATCAAATTCAACCCCTGTTAGCTGTTTCCATCCTCCAACCATCACCATCTGGTCAGAGATGTCACTGCGACCAGTCAGATCAACCAAGGCCTTGAGTAAGCTCACACACCTTTCATTCATTGACCGACTCATACCCACATCAAACCGAGGTGAGAAACCTCTCTGCTGCGATAGAATGTCCGAATCACTGGGCAGAGAGAAACTCACCCCACTGGTGAGAGATACGAGGAGGCCACTGAATGTCTGTGGAAACAATGTCCTCACCACGTCTGCCATCCTGGGCTGTTGAGAATCTCATTGAGACCGTGGATGGAAGTCAGCAAGACATTGGCTGAGTACAAGTCCCCACTGACAGACCAGCTTTTTCCCTCGAGTGAGTTCACAAGGTGTTTGATCGTACTCACTGTGCAGGCTCTATCCTCAGCTGCCGCTCTCCACACTTCCTGGATGGACTTGTCCTCAGGACGGCGACAGAGCAGTAGCTGGGACATAGCTGCTATCGAGGTCTTTGAGGTCAATGCAGTTATCCCTCGTAAAACTCGCTGTTTCACCTCCAGGTGAGGGATTAACTCCAAATGAAGCCCCAGCACATGGAGGATATCTGAAACATGGCCCTGAAGGTGTTGTTTCTGTCGCAGAAGGATATTTTCTAACAGCAGAGAAGCGACCCGTCACAGTTGAGATCTTGGTCAGACAAGCTGCCACAGACCATGAGCAGCAGGTTGTCTAACTGACCATGCGGCAGGTTCTTGCAAATTAGCTCCGCGATCTGTCGGCAAGCCTGGAACTGGATTTGGTGATCAGGGTCCGTCAGGTCTTCGGGAAGGGTCTTCAGAATCCTTAAGTGGTATTGATGTTCTTCCAAACTGGCATCTTCATCCACTAAGTGAATGGACAGGATGGTACAGACTGCACTCAGAGCCATCTGCTGAACTGCAGGGGAACGATCTGCGCAGCATGGTATCAGTCCTCCAAGCAGTGTCCCTATGACATTCCCCAGCACTTCCCTGCTGTCATCGAACCTCTGTGAAAACATCACAAACATCTCAGTGACGGTATGTATTGCTGTCTCTGTCTCACTCTCTTCCATCAACAGGATCCCCTTCTCAATGTCCTGGACAATTTGATTCTCGTCTTCTGTGTCAGCAATAATCTTCTTCACAGCTGCGGAAAAGAAATCAATGACAGACTACATTATTGTTTCTGCTTTTGACAATGCTCTAAATCTGTTGAATCAGCTCTGTCTTCTGTTTCTTACTGAAGTTGTGTAGGTACAGACTGAGTTTCGCTCTGCAATTAGCTTGATCTCTCTCAGTGTCTCTTCTGCACAATTGCACAGACCGTTTCACTTTGTTGTGATTTACATGACCCTGCAATGATGTGTTGTCATGGTTCTGATTGTGATGGCAGCAGCTCTCATTGTGATGTGGTCCTGAGATCCCAGTGGGTGTCGTGTGCTTGAATTTTCAAAGATAAACAGTCAATGACACGTTGCACAGGTTAAGACACAGAGTGAGGGCACATGTCATTGAGTCATAGATTCATCAAGTCATCTAATCATATGGAATGGATACTGTCCCTTCATTCCAACCAGTCCATAGTGAACATCATGAAAAACTAATCTAGTCCCACCTACCTACTCCTGTGCCGGACTCTCGAAACATTTCATATTCATGGACTTATTGAAATATCAATTTTGAGTACAAAAAAACTGAAAATGAGTATATAATAAGCTTCAACTATTGTCACATCATAACGGTAAGAAATCTAAAAGTTCATGTAAAAATAAGCCTGAATATCAGTAGGAGCTGCAAAATCCACTTTACCCTCTGTCCACTATTTCAGAATGTTTTTTTTTCAACATCCCTCAAGATGAGTTTTACTCCTGCTGAAATACTTTGCTTTTATGTTCCTTTATCTGGAGGCGAACGTTCCCTCCCAAATTTCCTTCACTGAGGACCTCATCCTGTTAAATCATTTAATAAATGTCCTTTGAAGAACTTGGAGCTCCGTGGAAAGCGCATCTTGCGTTTCACTCCTGCTGAAATAGTTTGCTTTTATATTCCTTTATCTGGGGGCGAACGTTCTCTCCCAAATTTCCTTCACTGAGGACCTCATCCTGTTAAATCATTTAATAAATGTCCATTGAAGAACTTGGAGCTCTGTGGAATTGCATCTTGCAATTATAGCGTCATCAAGATGTACAGCCTGGAAACAGACTCTCGGTGCAACTCGTCCATACCGAACAAATATCCAAAGTAAATCTAGTCGCATTTGCCATCTTTGGCTTATATTCCTGTAAGCCTTTCTGTTCACATGCCCATCCAAATGTGTTTTAAATATTGTCGTCCTATCGTCCTCCACCACTTCGTCTGGCAGCTCCTCCCATTCATGCACAATCTCTGTGTGAAACAGTTGTCCTTTTTCTCCCTTTGATCAAGATCAAAGCCCCACACTTTGTTATCTTGGATACTCCAGTATCTGCAGTTCAAATTATCTCCAATATGCAACACACTTCAAGAAGGACAATCATACCAAATGCCTTCCTCACTATTCTCTGTCTGCCATTTATGAATTTTTTTCTTGTTGATCTTGTTCAATGGAGATCTTTCCCCCTCATCTTCATCATACGCCCTCTTGTTTTGGACTCCCATACACCAGTGAAAAACTTTGTCTATTTACCATATCTACGGCCCTCGTGTTTATAAATCCGCATCACGTCACCCCTCAGCCTCCGATGATTCAGGAAAAACAGAATCATCCTACTCATCAACTCCCTATACTTCAAACCCTCCAATCATGGCAACATCCTGAAATCTTTTCTGAACACTTTCTAGTTTCAAAACATCCTTCCTCTCCCATGAAGACCTGAATTGAGTGCAGCGTTCCAAGGTGGCCGAACCACTGTCCTGTGTATGTCTCCCAACTCCGATACACGACATAACAAAGTGTGGGGCTGGATGAACTCAGCAGGTCGAGCAGCAACTTAGGAGCACAAAAGCTGACGTTTCGGGCCTAGACCCTTCATCAGAAAAGCTGATAAAGGATCTGGGCACAAAACGTCACATTTTGTGCTCCTAATATGCTGCTCGGCCTGCTGTGTTCATCCAACCCCACACTTTGTTATCTTCAATTCTCCAGCATCTGCAGTTCCCATTAACCCCGGTACGCAACACACTGATTAATAAAGACTTCCATACCAAATGTCTTCCTCACTATTCTCTGATCACCATTTTAGAATTTTTTTTTCTTTTTTGATCTTGCTCAAGATGTGTGTCATTCCTGCTGAAAGCAGACGTTGGTGCATTCCTTTACCTGGGAGAATACTTCTTCTCCCAAATTTCCTTCACTGAGGAACTCTTCCCATTACATCATCGGGGGAAACAATCACATCCTATGAAAAAAATGAGTGAAAAGTTACTGAGGAATCAGCCCCAGAAGCAAAGGAGTAGAGGGACTGTGTGCACAGATTGATGATGGTCCAAATGGCAAGCTCAGAACCCCTGACAGCTTTGCTTATAAATCCTCCACACAAGGGATTGGGAATTTATACAGCTGGGGGAAGCTCTCTACTGTTTGTTTAAATCCACAACCAACCTTTTGGACTTTATAATTGATATGACTGGTGCTGTCTATTCTACAAACTGCACTGGTTTGATGATTCCTTTGCTTTCCAGCCTCCTGTTTCTGCCTGTACTTTTGTGTGTGAGTCAAATGGCACTGGGTGGACCTTGCAGATTCATGGAATTGCTTCCTGGTCAACATGCAAAATGGCTTTGGTTCTTTAGTCTCTGGGCCATCCTGAAAAACTTCCAGGCATTTAATTCGGGCAACACTCAGGCAGCCAATTTCTAATCAAAAAACTTTGAGTCAATCGAGATGAAACTTTCTTAACTAATTTCGCGAACCTTTTATTACTGACCCAGTTGCTTCTTATATGAGACCGGAACCGATGTTGACCCTTAATCTGTCAAGGCTCCCTATTATAATTTCTGAGTGTAGTCAAGATCTTACGCAAACTTAAGGTTGGAGCCCAGAGTGAATTTTGTTCAAGAACTGCTTCTGTAATCACTGATGCAGCCACACTGTTACAAGGCTCCATTAGAATTGGGTGATCATTTAGCCATTTATTTTGCTTGGCTCTGAATTGGATGTTGCTTAGAGATTTAACTGTTTCAAGTCAGAAGTGAATGGGTTTTTAAGGTGTGAACTCTCCTGGATACCAGCCTATGAGGTACTCTTTTCAGTTCAGGCCTAGTGGGAGTCTTTTTCTGTCTCATGTCTGCATACTGGAAGAAACTATAATGGCTTGTCGGCCTGAATCCTGATGAAAACGTTCACTGTTTGGCTTTGATTTGGGGTCTTGCTGTGGGCTTACCTAGAGTTCCTCTCTTGAGGATATGTCCTGAATGAGGCTCTGCAGCTGTCTTCATTCAAGTGGTGTCTCCCAGCCTCAGTGGGCTTGGCAAGACACTTCTGTCAGCATACCCTGTAACTCCTTTGGCGCATTTACTGCATTTTCCAATGACAAAGCCACCTGTCGTGCCTATTTGAAGTCTGGTTAGTTTTCAGCTAGTGGGTGCTTTTGCATCTACGTCATTAATCTCACATACTGAACAGACTCTCAGCATCTCATTAAGGATTAAACCAAAGTCACATGCCTCTGCCAATCCCAATAACCTTGTCAAAAATCCAGATTCGGATTCCTCTGGCTCTCATACTGCTGAGTAAAATTGATGGCGTCTCAGAATTAGAGAAGGATTGGGGTTGTAATATTCCTTGAATAACTCCATCAATTCTTGTTAGGTTTTAGTATCTGACACCTCAGGAAAAGTCAGGCTCCTAATAACTGAAAAGGCACCTGGTCCACAAGCTGTCAGAAGAGTTACTTGCTGCTTTTCATCTGCCCAAATGTCATTTGCCTCGAAAAATAATGTATTCTTTCTCCATATTGTACTCAGTCTTTGATGGCAAGATCAAATGAGTCAAACTTCCCAAATAATGGCATGATGCCAGAAAGACTTATCCCAACTCAAAGACCATCATTGTAAGCAAATTTCTTCAGTTGCGTATATTTTTCTGTCATCACCACTGAAATAACCCCACAGAGACTTCTATCCCGTCACCAAGTCACCTTTTATTTCCACAATCATAGTACTTGATATTGGTCCAGCTTCCTCAGAGCTGGCTATCAGAATGAATAGAAGCTCTGACACTCCTTTTTATATCTGTCAGCCAGAGATCCCTGATTGGACCAGCTTAACAGCATCAAACAGGGAACTCATATTCTATGTCATCTGCCCAGCTGACCCTTTTACAATTACTACAGTATTTAAGACATCAAGTTATTTATTGCTGACCTCATCTTTCCACAGAAAAGCTAATACACTGCAGAATTTTATAAGAGGATCCTGATTCATGTATTTGTTTTGTCTGTAACATTCCCTATAATCTGTACTTACACAAAATCTATGATTCAAGTGCATGCAGACAATTAATTACCTCTTCATCAGAACATCCCTGGGGCCTTGCTTTGTGAAATGGTATAATGAGGATGGAAGTGTAATCAAGAGGACTTTGGCATTATTTGCACAAAGCATAGAATCATAGAGTGAGAGAGATGTACAGAATGGAAACAGTCCTTTTGGTCCAACTCATCCATGCTGACCAGATATCCTAAAGAAATCTCATCCAATTGACAGCATTTTGCTCACATCCTTTAAAATCCTTCCCATTCATATACCCATCCAGATGCCTTTTAAATGCAACTGTACTAGCCTCTACTACATCCTGTGGCAGCTCATTCCACACACGCAACATCATCTGTGTGAAAAAGTTGCCCTTCATGTCGCTTTCAAATTTTACCCAACTTAATGCCCCTGTCCTCTAGTTTTAGACTCCCCCACCCTGGGGAAAAGACCTTGTCTATTAACCCTATCTATGCCCCCCATAATTTTACAAATCTCAATAAAGTTATCCCTCCATAAACGATGCTCCAGGGAGAATAGCCCCAGCTTATTCAGCCTCTCCGTACAGCTCAAACACTTCTAAACTGACCACACCCTTGTAAATAATTTCTGAACACCTTCAGGCTTCACAACATCCTTTTTACAACAGGGAGACCAGAATTAGACACAGTATTCCAAAAGTGGCTTAACCAATGTTCTGTACAGCTGCAACATGACTTTCTCACCCCTACACTCAATGTACTGAACAATACAGGCAAACATACCAAACACTTTCTTCACAATTCCCCTCTACCTGGGACTCCACTTTCTAGGAGCAATGAACCTGCACTCCACCGTCTCCTTGTTCAGCAACACTCCCCAGGACCTCAACATTAAATCTATAAGTCCTGCCTAGATTTGCTCTATAAAATACAGCATCTCACATTAATCTAAATTAAACTCCATGTGCCACTCCTCTGACCATTTTCCGAACTGATCAAGGCCCTGTTGTACTCTGAGATAACATTCTTTGCTGTCCACTTTACCACCAACTCTGTTGTCACCTGCAAACTTAATACTATATCTCCTATGTTGACATCTATATCATTTATTTAAATAATGAAAACCAGTGAAAACAGCACCAATCCTTGTGGCACCTAGTCAGTCACAGGCCCCCAGTCTGAAAAGAAACTGTCCACCATCACTGTCTGTCTCCTATCTTTGAGTCAATTCTGCATCCAAATGGCTAGTTCTCCCGATATTCCATGTGATCTAACCTTGCTAACCAATCTATCATGAGGAACCTTGTCAAAAGCCTTACTGAAACAATGCATATTTGCTGAAAAATGCACATTTGAAACAGTTGAAATCATTTCAATTTCTTTAGATGTATGTTTTTAAAGTTAATTTGCAAAGATGCACTGTCAAATCTGGAATATGTAGGATTTAAACCCAGGTCTGCTAATTCATAGGCGAGGCCACTACTGCTGTTTCACAATAGCCGTACTTAAATTGTTTTAAATGACATTTGTTGTTACTGATTAAATTGTCACTTTTATAGTTCCATTGTGTGTTGTTTCCTCCAATTTTGACTCTAATTTTCTCACCTTCCTTTCCCTGAACGTGGTGCCTCACATTGCAGCAAAAATCCACAAGTAAAGTAATCAAGCGACCATTACTCAAAGGTCAGCCATTTAATCATGTCCCTTCATCACCAATAATGATGCTGTTTCCACTCAATTAAAAAGAAACAATTTGCAAGTAACAAGGAACTGCAATCATTATTCAGAGCCCTGGAAGGATGACTTTTTATCTATTCTGGGTTTGGAGAATTAAGATGTTTTGTAATATCCCTTGCATTGCACTGTTTGAGATTACCTTAGCTTGCGTACAAGAATGATTGAACCTGGGGCCTTCTTGATTTGGGTATCTCAATTCTGCATCGCTTAAAATTGTTTTTGAATCAAGACAAAATTAAATATATTTTTGATCAGTAAGTTCATCAAGGCCTATGGGAAGCAGAAAACAAAGTTGGAATTTTGACGCAACCTGATCAGCCACAACCTTATTGAGTGGCAGAACAGGCTTGAAGATCAGAATGGCTTCCCCCTGCTTCTCAGTCCTGTTCTCCCAATATGGCAGCTGACTAAGATGGTCAAGTGGGTGAGTGTGTAGTTGGGTCAGGGGAGTTATTGAGACTACTGAGGGGTGGTCAGGGAAAGTCATGTCTGGCAACACAGAGCCGTCAGTTCTGATCAATTGGAGATGGTCAGGTGATCAGTATGGTATATGGGTCTGCAAGGATTAATATGGAGACTGCCATAAGCAACAACCTCTATGGCAATGTCATTAGCCTTGTGCGTCGAACCACCTAAGATCTTGGAGAAGTGAAATATAATATCCATCCTCCTTCAATAGCTTCAACAACGACTATGATATGAATGTCATCTCTAATTAGTTGCTAATATGCAATATACTGCAACTTGTTAACAGGAAGTGATTTTCCTCCATCACAATTGACCAAGCAGGCTTTTGAAGTTTCTCACACTTAAAAGAGTTTAGTGGCAGCATCCTTCATCATGAGCAGCAGTTCATACAGTATTCTGAACTGGAATGTGCTTAGAACACAATAGGCAGTGGGGCAGATCTGATGTGACTGCTTATACAACACATGGCAAGCCGTGGTCTGAGATCTTCAGACTCAGCTTCGGGAAAATACAGTCAGTAGCAGGAAGAGCTGAAGGTTTACGAATCCTAGATAAGAAACCAATATGGCAATCCAGCAAGGACAAATGCTCCAGAGATTGTTGATTATGCATCAAACCTGTAAAATGATATATTGCAGTGGAGAGTTAGAAACTCCCTAGAGAAGGAGAATTAGTAATTCCACAGCCGACATCCTGAGAAGCAGTCTCATCTGGAGATCATCGGTGATTGAACAGATAGAGAGGCTACATTAGTAAAGCTTAAGATCCCTGGTTGTCTGCAGAAACTTTGAAATAATGTAGTTATCCAGAATGGAAAATGAGAAGTCAAAAACCAATGTACTGCTTAAATCAAGTGTTGCCACCTAGTGAGCAGACACCACAAAACAAGTACAGAAATGAAAATAAAGTGCAACCAAAGCTATCATATAAAGACTAATAGGATCCTGGGTTAACAGGAACAGAAAGCTTTGGGAGACTTTATTCTGGTTGTGAAAAAGGTAGAAGACCATGGCAGTCGTGATAAAGGTAGGAATCATATATTGAGATTGTAAGGAACAAGAATCATTCAATAAAAGTATAATTAAGAAAAAAATCATTTATTATAGTGACAGACAGTGGGATTCGTACAGTGAAGTTCTAACGAAAACAGTTGCCCTGCAATTTATACGTGAAAGACAACACTCCTCCCTTTTAGCTATGGAAAGCTTCATTTTAGCAGAAGGAAAGCAGAAATTCTCTAATTTTGATATAAAATGGAGGAAATTTATTCGATATAGCAGAAAACTATAGGAGGATTGTAATGATCGTAACAATGGGCTTTTAAGAAAATATTTTATTACGTTAAGAAGTCGTGTCTTCCAAAATATGTACAGGGCAATTTAATTTCAGGGTTTCTGCAGAGACCTGAAGCTCGCATTTTGATGCATGTCCCACCTCCAGCAATCTGGAGACAGGAAGATTTGGTTACTAAACCCATGACTAAATAATGCCACTGAAGATTATGGATTTAGCTGGTTGAAATGTATGTGTTGAGTTACTGACCCTGATTTCTTCCAACAACAAGAGTTTCTTTGCTCATGATTTTATGAAGTTTGCATTGCAGAGAAGATTAATAGTCAAGTATAAAGCACTCAGGTGATGTAATTTAGTAACTAACAGTAGAATCCAACTTCATTTTGATTTAGTCCTCTCCTTTTCTCCTTACCTCTCCCTCAACTTTTATAGCCTTCCTTGCCCTAGTTGGGCTTTGCACCCAAATTATTCAATTGTGGTGGTTAATAGATGAGAAAAAAAAACTCAGGTGATTCAGTGAGGTGGGAGAAAATGTTCAGTTGTGTGTAAAAGCAATTATAGATAAAAAAAAGAGTAAAAACAGCACCTAAGAGAGGGAGTTACATGGGGTGCTGATCACCAGGACTCACCCAATCCTCAGTATCCAAAGTAGCCAATCATTCTAATTAACAGGTGGATTGGGCTTTGTTCAGAATAATGACATTGGCCACCGAGGACGTACTAAACACTGTAAGATCACCTTAGTTTCTTGCCTTCTGTTTCAAAACTGTTAAACTGTACCTACCTGGAGTGTAATGCCAGGTAAACTGAAAACCACTTGCCTTACCCTTACCCTACCTTGGCCTCAATAATGTGTATGCCCCTGGCTCAATATCCCAACCTCCTCCAGTGCTCCTGCCGTCTCTCTCAATGGGGTGCCCTGATGGCTGATGGTGCCTATACCTCCTTCAACCCCAATCCATTATGGCCTGCTTCTCAAACCTGATGACACCCTTCCATCCTTTTAATGACATCCAAACTCCTCCCTCATTCCACCCCGTGCCCCTTTTCCAAATCTGACCTCTCGATCATGTCACATTATTGCTGATGGCTTTTTCCACTCACCTTCCTTCCCATGTTCAGATTTCGTGACCTGATATGACCTCCCTTCCCCTCCTTTGAATGATGCTCCCATGGGTGGTTAATGGTGAGTCTTCCCATCCACCCCATATGCCCTGCAACCCAACTTCATGTCACTGACTCACTGGTGTGCTGAGTGAGTGAATGTGAGAGTGAGAGCGTAATACACAGAGAGAGAAAGAGATAAAGTAGTGATGGTGAGGAAGACAGTTTTGTTGAAGATGAAATTTAGTACTTGAAAGGCTTAATTGAAATCACAAGATAAGCTCTGGTCTCGGGAGGTAAAGACAGTTTCTGGAAGGAGTTACTAGTGCCCAGTGTAAGTCTTTTGTGTGCACCAGAATGTTTAAAGAGTAAAAATGTCAAATGTGTTAAATATTGAAAATGTTAGACAGTAAAAATCATTCACTCTGATATCTCTTAAGAGACAATCAGGTATCTTAGATATAAAGCAACCAACTGTTAAGTGGTATGTAATATATATGTTGTGCTTATCAGGATTGAACCTATCTTCTGCCTAAGACTATGAATGAGCATTCCTCTCACATGGTATCAATAACTCAGACCAACACTAAAAAGTCGGATTTGTGCAGTGAACCTACCCAAAGCATCAAGGATAGTTCAAAAGATCACCCTCACAAACCATTATACAATGCTGGCAGCTCCAGGATGAAAAGAAAGCTTATTACCAGCAATGAGGAAGAGAGGCAGTGTGAGAGTGATTGTAAGAAAGAATGAGTGAGGGGAATGAGGTGGGGACAGAGAACACTGAGGCTGGACGTTAGCCAGACATACACACAGCCAAACACATACAAATTAAAGTAGTTCAGTGTCAATACTGACACAGCCTTCGACTCCTTTTTCAAAATCTATGCATACATTGGGCCATATGAGGAAGAATATCTTTGATGAAAAATAATACTTTTCCAACACTCCATTTTGTATGAATTAGACAGAGGCTAGCATAGAATCAGAATGAACATAAGTTAAAGCTAAGCCTTTCACTTGGTTCCATTTCCCAAACCCACCCGCCTTCTCTGGTGACCAGGATTTGGGACTTAGTCCCAAACTTAGGTTTGCATCTTAAGCATAAAGGCATAAACATTTCACATGTTGCTATGAATGGATATGATCCAAATAGTACTTTTTAAAAACAGTCCAAAGATCCATATAAAATGTTTCAAACAATGGAACAGCAGGATTAGACAGGAAATATTATGCCAACCTCAAAAAAAACACTTATTTTGATGCTTGTTTAACATTGAACCCATAGATCGAGATGTGTAATTGGAAGTGGGGGAAATAATCTTAAAAAAAAAGGACAATGACAGCTCAGGTTGTTTGTACATCAGTGTAAAAAGTATACAAACTGAAAAGGTTTTAAGCCTGTGTTTGTGCTTCAGGGTGCACAACTTAAGTTAATTTAATTTAAATATCTTAAATAGTTCACTGACCATCTGAAAAGTATGGACATGCCATTGAAGTTCTAAAACTAGAAGCTAACAGTTTGGTTATTGATTTAGGAGAGCAAGAGAGATGTGTACAACTGGAAGAGGACAAGGTAGCTCTGGTAAAGATTCAGTTAGAACAGAAAATGATAAAACTAGAATCTCAAACTAAACCAGAGACTGGGAGAAAACAGGAAAGAGCATTTCAAAGAGGAAATTGATTTTAAAATTCATTTTAGACAGAAGAAAATGAAGAAAAACAAAAAGAAGAGAGAAAGGGAGTAAGGAAGGCTACTCCAATTAAAAAGGCTGAAACTGAGAGGGGTGGATGTCCTTGAATTCAGTGGAAAAACTAATGAGAAGAGGCCTGCCTCCAACTCAGGGCCAAGAGACGAGATGGATAAATTTGTCCAAGCCATCCTAACATTTTGAGGCAAGGGACATTCGAATTTTATTTCAAAAACATAACAACATAAGTCCAGACAGATGCACCAAACTATGTGGAAGATTGCACGTTGTGTTGTTATATTTAGACACTGAAAAAAAGGACACCTAACTTAGCTGCTTAGAGTGTTCAAAGTGCCCTGGAAGGACAATGATAACCTTAGCCTTTGTTAAGCCGTCAACCTCTTGTAATGCTGAATTGCGTCATTTAGCCTTAAAAAAATGCTCTTGCCACTTTCCAAAGGCTAATGAACCAAGTACAAGCTAAGATTCCAACCATGTAGCACACCTTGATAACATACTGGATATGGTGATAGTTTGGAGAGATCTCATGGAACAAATGTAAATCTTTCTTTGACAAAAGCTGATTTAGTGGTAAACCAAAAATAAATTTGAAAATTCACATTTAACCTACATAATGCTTCAAGGCAGGTGCCATCAGGAACAGCAAATATACAGACATTAATGGAGTTCTAAGGCTCTCAGACCAAGTTGGCAACCATGAGGTTTTTGGGATAGGTGGTTCCTACCACAAGTTTGGAAAAACTCCAGTATTATAGCAACTCCAATGATGGACTTGTTACAGAAAAAAAAATGATGGCGTGGATAGGATTTTCCCAGGCATCTTTTGAGGTTCAAAGCCATCTTAATCAATGAACCTGATCTGGCTACCTTAAAATTCATGAAGGCCTTCAAGATAACAATCGATGACAGTGAACTGAAGATAGGGGCAGTCTTGATTGAAGAAGATGGTTTGGAGATGGAGAGGCCAGTGGAAAAATACTCCAGAAAGTTAAATGGAAGGCAAAATGTTAGTCTAATCAGCAGAAGGAAACTCTAGGTTTATTACTGGCTTGTAAATACTTTAAAGAATCTCACCACTACAGAGATAAAGAGACACTGGTGCATGCTAATCATAACATCTACCTTTTGTAGAATGCGAGACATTTTCAATGAAGTTTTCTTTAGCAATTCTTTCACTTGAAGCTTATTCACATTCCATAGGGAAAAAAAAATACAGTGCTTTGTCCAGTTTATAACTTTGCTCCAAATTGGCTGCATACAGAACCGAACAAACTGCATTAGGGAGACATAAGAAGTGAATAGTCACGTATGTGTGGCTTATTTTTATGCTTCTTTATATTTTCACAACTTGTAATGAAACACATCAATAAGCCATGTTTCATTTCTCAAGAAGGGTGGAAATATTTTGAGGAGATATGGTCCAAATATTATTTTTAAAAAGTTATAGGGATCCATATAAATTCACCTTGAATCATGAAATGAAGGATATATCAGTAATTAGAAGGCACTGGGTACAACAGCAGTAAACATGCATCTCTCAGTAATATGCAGCAAGGATAAAGGAGGACATCTAGAGTGAGGTCATGTGGCCCAGTTTTTCAGCAGGACGAGACTTGCATTTTTTTGCCCTCAGTGAGACGAATTTGAACCATGTCTCAGAAAACAAAACGCCATTTCTCCCACTCTCTTTCTTTTTGACTCCTGTCAACATGGTGTGTGAGCTAAAAATCTTGCAGAAATCCTATCTATAATAGGGGAAAATTCCTAAAGAGGAAGGTTACTCAGTTTAACCACCACACCTCCTTGAATACCTACCAGGATCTACAACCCTGATAATACAACCGTCTCTAAGTCAATTCTATGCTGTCCCCAATGCCCATTGTCGATCTGTAGCTTGTCATTTACCAGTAGGGGTTTATCATAAATAGTTCCTGAATCCTAACCCCTGGGTTGCAGCACTGATTTTGGCATCAGGAAACCAAATGAACTGCTGTGATCTTGCACTAATGTCATCTGTCCTAATGCATTTATGGGTGCACAACTGACGGATCCAACACATGTCACCAATCGCTCCCAGGAAGGGCTAAACAGGGTAATCACAAGAAGGAAAGATGTTTCTGATGACCAGGGGGTCCAGAACCAATGATCAGAGCCTAACGTTACTTGGTGAGCCATTACAGACTAAGATGTGGACAAATATCTTCACCCAGAGATTGGTGAGCTGGTGGAATTCTCTGCCACAGAAAGAGGTTGAGGCCAAACCATTGAATGTTTTCAATAGGAGTTAGATGTAGTTCTCCGGGCTAAAGGGATCAAAAAGTATTGGGAGAAAGGGGAACAGGGTACTGAGATGAATGTTCAGCATTGGTCATATTGAATGGGAGAACAGGTTTGAAGGGCCAAATGGCCTATTCCTGTTCCTACTTTTTATGTTTGTGTGAAAACAATGGCACAAATTTAAACATGGGCTTTTATTAACAGACAGTGAAAGTGAACTCAAGAAAACTATTAGAGGTTGAAGTTTTCCATGACAATCAGCACTGGTTTACCCTACAGATGCAATCCACACGCACTTCACCACACAGTGAGACATGCAGTGAGGACATTATGCATTTAGTGTGAGCCTTGGTATACTTGGTGACAGCGGCACACTAGCCAAGTGACCAACACATAACATCAAAACAGCAATGACTGCTCCTTCTGACTCCTCATCTCAGAATCACATCAACTATAAAACTTTTCATTGTATTCAGTGGCACCATTCGTGACAGCCACTCGACAGATGATGAAGTAATGGTCTCCGTTTCTCACCGCAGCCTCGGAAGTCTCATGAGTGATGGATTGCTTTTGGTCAGGTTTCACCTTTCTTAAGCCATCACCACTACTGCTGCATCATTGAGATTCCAATATTTAATTTGATAAGGACTAATGACGTGGTAAATCACTTTTGACTAGCATTTGAACCCTAAGCACATTCACTCTGTATGCGTTACAGGTGGGTGACGAAATGATTGAAAATTAAATGTGGCTGGAATTTACAAATACCTTCTTCATATAGTTGCCTCTTCAATATCCTGGTGTTCTGTAGATGTGGCTCTTGCGCTTGTGCCAATTAAACTGACTCCACCCACCCTGGGCATTGACCCAACCATTTTCCAAATTAACTTTTCATCCAGAGAAAGTGATGGCAGGGAATGCAATTTATGGTGGACACCATCACCGCCAGGTAACCACCAGGCCCTCCAAGCCCTTTTTACTCATTCTACCCTAATAGTCCATTTCCATCAAATCTCCCTCATATGCAGAGCCACCACATTTCACATTGTTACCAACTATTCTCCCTCTGACCTGAACCCCAACACTACATCTTACACTTTCACCATATTCTCTCAAAGCCTACCATGTTCTCAAGTGTTGATAACATGTACGTTTAGTATCTTTAGTACCTTCTCCATCACTGTCCTTGTTTCCACCTCTGTAAACGTCTCTTTTTCCACCCAGTCTTGACTCCTCTATCCCTTTTGGCTGTGATTCCCCCTACTGCCCCAACAGGTCACTTTGTACCCTCCTGAATGTGCAATGGTGAATCAGTAAATGGAACCCTGTGGTTGTATTCACTACAGACCTTTGGCGAGCAACCCTTAGACATGACTGACAAGACCCTAAATCAATGTCTTGGTAGCCCCTGACGGATACAACATAATTCCTTTGATCCCCAGTGTTGCACCTAAAGGATGTACTGTTGCCCAATCAATGGAGACTATTTGTTATTTGATAAAATACTAGGTCACCCTTCAACTGTTTTCAGGCTTCCTGTTTCTCTTGTTGAAAATTCTGTTCCTTTTCCTTTTACAGACAAGGTTTCAGCATTATGAGGCTTGCAAGGATTTGAGCTTCCAGTTTGTACTGTAAACATATAACAACTAGAGTTAAGATCTAAAAACAATATTGTGACAAGTGTCTAAATAAACATAATTTATTAAATTTTGTGCAGAATCATTGTTGGCCAAGTATCAATTTTGTTGAGTTTCATCAAGGGCGTCTCTCTACAAGACCCAATTAATTTTCTCACTGCATCTTATGAATAATGCCCCTTTAACTACCTATTCCACCCATATAGTGCCCTTTTGATCTGATTTTAGCCACATTCTAACACCCACAGTTACTGGAAAATCCTACCACTCATTGGTTACCCCTGAAGGACTAGCACACCGTGCACCACTGCCATCTACAAACAGTTGGTGCGCATGAACTCTGGCATACTGAAGCTGCCTTTCCCGGTGACAGATAGTGACTCTGAAAACATCAGAGAAGAGGGAAATGGTACTGTAATTTTCTGGCAGGGACCTGTAACTTCTTTCATTTGGATTTATGTTAAAGTTTTGTGGACAGTGGTATTTGGATTTTTTTGTTTTTTTTGTTAAGAAGGCTCACTAAAAGGATATTGGGGGACTTCATTTCACATACCTTAAATTAATTGCTTAGAATTGCTTACAAAGGATCACATACTTGGGCTTATGGCTGCCAGGAATTATGTTTTGTTTCATGGCTGTTTGGAGTTCAGTTGGAGGTTCTTTGAGAAAGGAAAGGTAGTCTGATTAGCCTCTGTGTTTCTGAGAAAGTTCTTTTGAAAATTACCATGTGAGACAAGTAGAACTGTTACAGCTTTTCTTCCGTAAAGTCAGAACATTTTTGATAACCCCTGGATAAAATGTGTCTGGAAATAGCATGATCACAATTGCATTGAAACTGACCATTGTGTGTCAGTGCATCAATTGAAAACAATCTTGAATATTTCAACTTCCTCTTTTTGCCTTCATGAGCTAAAAATTATTGGCCAAACTTGTTTGAAGTTAATCTTTGCAGGGGAAGCTCTTTATTTATTTCATTTGTTTGTCAGTGAGTAAGATTGTTATTTAGAAGCTTAAGTTTTTACGTTATGTTGTTCCAAATCAGTTCTACATCTTTGCTATATTAGTGGTGATTTTGCATAAATCAAAACTTCTCCAATTTATTGAAGAAACCTTTTGTTTTGTTGTAAATCGAATAGTGATAAACTATGTAATTGGCCTTATTGGTAACTAGGTAAAGTTTTTATATTTATATGATGACCTGTGGAGTTACAGGACTACAAATTGATAATGCAATCTCCAACCTGAGTCAGAACATAAAATTGGATGCTTGTGGTATAATTCAGAATTGGAACTGTATAATTCAAAGTGGGGTAATAATAATTAAAAAGGAAGCAATGCCATTACTCCAATGTTTATTTTTTAAAAATAATGATTTTTTTTAAAAAGGAACTAGAGTTGGAAAGGCAAAGAGAAAGGAAGAAAGAGAGTAAAAAGAATATCAGCTGAAAAAGCTGAAAAAGATGCTCTGTTTTTGAGAGGAGTTCTGATGAAAAAAGAATTGACTCCAGCCCAAGACCCAGTGAAGAGCTGTTTAAATTTGTAAAGATAAACAGACTCTTCATTCTTCTAACCAGACAAAACCACAGCTTTGAATGTCACATTAATGGATTTTTAGAGAATAATGTAACTTGGCCTCGAGGATGACAAGATCTTATAAGCTTCACCCAAATCAACCCTCATTCTTATAAACTTTAAGGAAAACAAGTTCCATCTGCCCTGTCTTTCCTCAAAAGCTTATTTTAGTTATTTATCCAGTAGATCTTCATTGGACTACATCCAATAGATTTACACTCTTCTTTATATAAGGAGATCAAAACTGCACACAGTTTTTGAGATGAGATCTCATCAATGCCCTGTATATCTGAAACATAAGAACCTTACATTTAGCATCAGTTCCTGTCACAATAAATGGATAACATCCCATAACAACTTTTCGATTGTATGCCTTACTTGCATGGTAATTTGTTGTGACTCACCTGAAACCCATATTTCACAATCATTCTCCTTTCAAGTAACACTCTGCTCTTTCCTTCATCCTGCCAAAAAGAACAGCTTCATATTTTCCCACATTATGCTCCATCTTCCATATTTCTGCACATTCACTCAGCCTTTTAATATCCATGTGCATCCTCACTTTTCCTTGCAATGTACCTTCCTACCTACTTTGGTGTCAGCTATGAAACCTTTATTCCTTTCATCAAAGTCAAATGTTGACATCTCAGCACAGACTCTCTGCAGAACCATGCTACCGATATCCTTCCAATAGGCTGAGGACTCATTTATGAATACTCTCTGGTTTCTATTAGTGAGCCAGCCTCCTATCTATGTTAATGCATAACCTTCAAACCATAAGCCTTTTATTATCCTCAAAAGCTTTTGATGTGGCCTCTCATCGAATGCATTCGAGAAGTCCAAGTGCAATATGTTTAGAGGCTCCTTTCTACTCACAGCATCATGTTGGTCCTTCAAAGGTCTCTTAATAAATTGATTAGACATGATTTTCCTTTGACAGAACTACACTGACTCCTCCTAATTACTTTGAGATTTTCTAAGTGGACAGTTATCATCCCTTTAATTATTATTTCTAACACCTTCTCCAGACTAATTGGCTTTCTGTTTTTTGGCCTCCTCTTTTATAAATAGAGGTGTTGCCGTTACTATTTTCCAGTCTGATGAAATCTTGCCTGAATCAAAACAATTTTGTTAAATTAACATTGACTGATCCACTACCTCATTAGCTACCTCTTTTAAGGCATTATGATGAAGTGCATCTGGAAATGGAGATTTGTCAGCCTGCAATTTGCTTAAGATGCTACGATCAGTAGGTGCGTAGGTGGTCAGAGGATATTCTGGTGTTGGAGTGGGGGAGGTTGGGTTTTGATGGGTGTTTTTTTGGTAGTCTAGTCAGGCCAAGGGATTTGTTGAACAGTTGGGATGGTTATTGCAATTGATTGGGGGCTCTTGGTTATGTAGCTAACCAAGGCTGTAGTCTTTTTTTTATCAGTCGAACATTTCCTAAATAAGTATCCAAGTAAGTCTGAATAGCTGACTGATTCTTCTGAGCACACTCACTCAGATTTCAAGATGTTCTGAAAGGATTCCGGGACCATGGGAATTGCTCACTGGAAGTTTAAACTTCTTGTATGATTAGCATGGTGACATAGAACTAATGCCATCACTGCATTGCTCTGAAACACAAAGCTTTGTTGAAATATAGCAAGCCAGCGAATACAGAACATCAACCAAGGCAGAATTCGTGGAAGATTCTATTGTTCCACAGTTTAAATGCACAAGGAGTTTCCTCTTAATGTTCCAAGTGAACCACAGGGAAAATAGGAACTGAATCTCAACTTCAAATATCTTGTACAATTCCCATGACGCCTTTCAATGCAGTTGTAATGCAAGGATTTATGGATGGCGCACTTCTTGATTTCATTTTCTTGAATCCCATAAAAACACAATTTCACCTTTTTAATAGCATTGTGACACTTTCTTCCAGATTGAACCTGGGGATTTTAATTCTGTAGATTTATCCATATTATAATATTGCCGATTTGACATCTGGTGTAAGGCATTAAGAAATGAAGCAAAACTCTTAACCAACAAATTCTTGCTTTCTTAAGTGCATGCAGATAGAACTGATTACTATAAGGCTTGAAATAATTTGGTTCAATCTTTTTCAGAGTGAGAAAGGTGAAGATATAGATAAATATGCCTTATGAGACCGTGCATTCCTTCTTGATGGTGTATTGAAAGAATGTGATCGTATAAAAAGGCCATTCAGCATTTTTATTGATTCTTCTGCAGTAAAATTGTTCATGATATTTATGAAGTTTAGTTTCGCAAACTTTGAGATAAAAATATTAGAATTAAAAACAATTGGTTGGCCAGCCCAGTGAGTGAGGGGAAGAAATCCCACTTTCAGACAATTTCATACAATTAACTTTTTCCGGAACCTTAAATGCTGTAGCACTACTGTGATCAACAGGAATTGTGTGATGGGGTGGAAAGCCCATGGTGTAGAGGGTACCATGCTATCATGATTACAGGATTTGTTAGCTAATAAGGTTTGGTAAAAGCATACCTAGGAGGCTATGTGTACCCCACATTGGGCATCTTTGCTTTACTATAGATTACTAGGAGGGAAGGTGGAGTTGAAGCTGTAATCAGATCACAGAACTGCAGTAAGGCCCTGAATGGATTACTTTTTCCCCTAATTTGTATGTTATCAATGTTCACCAAGTTTTGGATTCTTTTCTTAAGAAAGGACTCAATTGATGTGATTTGTGGTTTTCTATATGTTAATTTGCATAATGTATGAGTTGGGATCTTGATGAGATAGATGCCTTGAAGTTAATTCAAAACACAATGCAGTTATACAGCAACAATATCACAGGCACGTAGCTTTGGTTCTGAACTTATTGATATTACTGCACATGACATGCACATAGCTCAATGACTGAAGATACTATACTAACTCTATTACAAAAACAGTGACTGAATTAGAGACAAGTGTACTGGAATGTCACAAGTTGTGGTGTCATGTAACTGCCTTAAATGTAGAGGGCAGTCAGGCCTACAATCCATGTCATAATACAAAATTAATTACATTGTAAAAAAGGCAGGGAAGATTTACTCTCTGATTCCTGAGCTAGGAAGATTATAACAGGAGATTAGACAGGTCAGCCCTGTATCTATTGGAGTTTAGAACAGTGAGTGTTGATTGTCTTGAAACATGAGAGACCTTGAGGGGACTTGATACAGAGTAATATTGAAAAGATCAATCCCCTCCTGGAAGAAATTAGAACTCAAGGGCACAGTTTTAAAGGAAGAGGTCATGGCTCACCCATCTCAGGCCCTATTGTGGAAGCTGTTATGCAAAGATTTGAATAAACAGCCCTCCCCCAGATCCAGCCTAAACTATGTGTCACATACATGGACAATACTTTAGTGATCATTAAATGAGCAAAGATAGAAGAAACACACTACCTTGTTAACTGCATATTCACCGGGATCAAGTTCACCCGGGAAGAGGAGAACAGCAATCAACTCCCGTTTCTAGACATAATGTTAGAATGAACGATCAATGGCAAATTCCTTACCGATGTATGCAGGAAGACTACACACACAGACCAATTCCTGAATTACAACAGTAACCACCCCAACAGCCACAAACAGAGCTGTGTCAAGACTCTGTTTAAAGGAGCAATAACTCACTGCAGCACCCCGGAGCTGTGCAAAAGTGAAGTGGAACACCCATACAAAGCCTTTGCAAACTGTGGGTATCCTAACAGCTTCATCCACTGATGTCTGTCAAAGAAATAATGCCAAGAAAACACTGGAGTCCCCAACACGCTGGCCACCCTATCCTATGTTAGAAACGTATTGGAACTGACTACAAGATTCCTACGACCTCTTGGAATAATGACAGCACACAAACCAACAGCCACACTTTGCCAGCTAGCCTCAAAGACAAAAGTACTGATACCCACAATGAGCAGGACAGATGTGTTACACAGCAACTGCGACAAGCAATAGTTAGGACAGGTGGGCAGGAAACTCACCACCACGATACATGCACACTAACTCACAGCAAAACGGAATGACCAACTAGCCCTCATTTCTATTCACTCTGACAAAGAAAAACATCAGTTTAACTGGGACAACGTAACAGTACTAGGACAATCAAAACAAACACAAGCACAAATTTTTCCGGATGACTGGTTTTCAACCACTGATGCCATAAACAAACATGTTGATACGGACCCCATCTACATATGACTCTGGATCAAAACAGGAAACAGAACTACCCACCACAACAGACTGGGCCATACAAATTCCAAATGGAACAGAACAATAGCACCTGAGTGAGGTTAGACAGCACTGAAGGTGTCACCTTGAAGGGTGGTGAAAAGTTTGCATGAACCAAACAACAACATCAAGAGATCTTCCATTTAAAAATGAGAAGAATGTTTGTTTTCTCTCAGAGGGTTGCAATTTCCTAGAACACATCCTCAATGGTCAAGGAAAGGTCTTTGAGTATTTTTAAAGCAGGTTTTCATAGATTTTCTTCCCATAAGAGAGTTCAGGGATAGGCAGGGAAGTGAAGTTGAGACCACAGTTGAGGATCTGGATGTTTTAGTGCCTCAGTCACAAACAGTTAACATGTTGATACACCAGGTGAGTAAGAAAACAAATCAAATGCTATTGTTTATTATAAAAGCATCTGAATTTAATTGTCAGGAAGTTACACTTTCTTTATATGGGGATCAGTGAGACCATATCTTGAATACTTTGGTCTCATTATTAAAGGAAAGAGTTAAATGGTTGGAGACATTTCAATGGGGTTTATTAATTTGATACCTAGAATGAGCAGTTGTCTTATGAAGAAAAATTGGACAGATTGATTAGTTTTTCATGGAGTTTAAAAGACTGAGGGATGATCCAACGGAGGCTTAGAGGGCCCTAAATGGTCTTGACAAGCCAAACATGGAAGGGATGTTCCTTCTTGAAGCCAAAGTGAAGACACCATTTTAAAATTAGTGGACTCCATTTTAGGACAAAAGTGAGGAGATTACCTCTTCTCTCAGAGGTTTGTGTGACTTTGGAATTCTTTGTCTAAGAAAGTCATAGAAGCAGGGTCATTGAATTTTTTTAAAGGCGGATGTATGTCAATTATTTTCTTCCAGGGTATCAGTGACTATTGGGAATAGATTGTAGAATCATAGAATCCCCACAGTGCAGAAACAGGCCGTTCAGTCCAAGTCAACACCGACCCTCTGAATAGCATCCCTCCAGACCCAACTCCCTACCCATTCCCAGTAACCCCGCATTTGCCATAACTGATCCACCAAACATACATACAGTATGAGCAATTAAGCATGGCCAACGCACCCAAACTGCATACCTTCGAACTGTGGGAGGAAACCAGAGCACCCAGTGGAAACACACACTGACACAGGAGTACATGCAAACTTCACACAGATAGTCATCGCCCGGGCTGGAATGGAACTCAGGTCCCTGGTGCTGTGCAGCAGCAGTGCTAACCACTGAACCAATGTGCCGCCCGCAGAACGTTACCCAGGTGAGAAAGAAAATAAATTGATAGAAATGTGGAATTTGGAACACAAACATGGCAGTCATTATTAAATGGTGGAGCAGGGCCAATGGTTTGAAATGTCTAATTCTGCTTCTAATTCACATGAAATATGTTCAGGTCCTCAGCACTTAGATGGGTGGTCATCATTTCGGGCATCAGGTATAGCTTTTCTGATGGGGGATAGTCAATTGTATGGTCTGCCAAACTTCCAAATGAAGTCTGCCAAATGAAATTTCAATCTGTCTAGTTTTTTTAAGTAATTATCCAGGTAAATATCATAGAAATGTCTGAAGTTACCTTCATTATCTGACAAACAGAGGCATTTGTAGAGGGTTGCTGAGAGCAAATGCATCGTCCATTGGACATTGATATTTCTCAGGTAATTTTCATGTAGATCTGATTGTCAGGGCATCCACAGGGCTCCCATGGTCAACTTTAGTTAAACATTCCATTTCCAATGATCCAGAGACCAGAAGATTTGACTCACAGTTTGAATATATAATCTGAATAAGACAACATGTTAATCCATCAAACATGGGAATAAAAACCTTTTGTAGACAGGAAATGCAATCAATAAGAGAATTCTAATTAAAAAGTATGGGCTCAATGCAGCCAAATGGGACCAGTTAATTGTGGGAAACTTGGTCAAATGGACAAGATGGATCAAAAGGCTCTGTTTCTGTACTGTATGACTCTCTGACTCTATGTGGGTTAGATGTCACGTGACAGTAAGAAGGCAACTGAGAAAAGAGGCATCTTTTCGAACTTTAGTAACGTGAGGCCTTTTTCTCAATTGCATTGGTCTCTAAAACTGCTGCAAAGGGCTCGGTGAGCATGAACTGAACCCAGGTGCCAGGAAATTAGATCTGAAAACTGAAGAAACTGACCTTTCACTCAAGTATATAATTGGGAGGGGCTTTAAGAATATCATGGGTATGGGAGATGGATTATATAAACTATTTTTGTTGAGCCTGGAAGGGGAAAAAAAGCAAATTAAGCGCTTCTGCAGCTTCAGTGGCCAAGGTTAATATTGTCCTTAGGGTTTTTAATAAGGTTAGTAGTTATCTTCCATTTAATACTTTGAGTTAAAGCCTTAAGGTGCCATGTTCCATTTTTCAAAAGTCAAATGCAAATAATTTTCCAATTTCAAAATTTGGGCAGCACAGTTCCTCAGTGGTTACCACTTCTGTGTCACAACGTCAGCAAACCAGGTACGATTCCACCCTCGGGTGACTGTCCGTGCGGAGTTTGCACATTCTCCCTTTGTCTGCGTGGTTTTCCTCCGGATGCTCCGGTTTCCTTCCACAGTCCAAAGCTGTGCAGGTTAGGTGGATTGGCCATGCTAAATTGCCCATAGTGTAGATTAGGTGGGTTACGGGGATGGGTCTGTGTGGAATGCACTGAGGTTCAATGTGGACTTGTTGGGCCAAAGGGCTTGTTTCCACACTGTAGGGATTCTATGATCTATGATCAGCGAAAAGTCCATCCCTGTATGAATCTATACAACTTGCTTATCATTCGTTAAGCACAATGGGAGACCACCCTGTGATGTTGGAAGAAATTGTGATGATAAACTGCACTGCAACAAGTCACACAATCGTGCTTCATTGGCACAGTTCAAACGTAGAGAAGGACAACTCAGATTGCCTGTTGTGTAAAAATGTGTATCAAAACATGTCATGTAAAATAGATGTTAATTTATTTGAGATTACCATAAAAATATTTGATTGAATTTTTTTGAAGGAAAAGCCAGGAAACTTGCTTATAACTTGATTTGAGGAGCTGACAAATTGAAATTCACTGCTTTGTCCATAGCTGCCGGGAAAGAATTTCGACTAAATGTATGAGGATCTTTTGGGAATAGTGCAAAACCTGACCCTGGGACTTGTCTTTGTTTATTTATCATCTGTGTGCAGGACAGAATAGATGACACTGTTTTGCTGCAAATGATTGCCTTGCATGCAGATAGAGTAACCTTCCGAGAGAATATCAATTAATGACTCCTTTAGACAGCCCGTTAGTTATGAAAACATGCTGAAGTTTATTATTTAATTTGAAAAATTACATAGTCAATTTGCATCTGTATTAATGGAGGGTGTGTTTTATCACTCACCTTCTTTGATTTGAAGGACACCTTGTATTTGGTAATGCATTTAATAGTAGAGATTATATCAACAGTGATGTTTGCAACACAAGTGATTTGTAGACCGATAGCCTTAAGCACTTCAGTATAAGTAAAATTCTTGCAATATAGATAACTGTAACCATCCTCATCTAATCAACTGTCAAAGTGATGCCCTCTGTGTTGCCCTCTCCCAGATTCTGTGACAAAATGCTTCTAAAATTGCTGCAAGGGCTACAACATGAATTCTTAATGTGGCCAAAGATTGCAATTTATTCAGTAAATGCGTTAGCCCTGGTTATAGAAGACGAATGGCCTGATCTATGCCAGCTCTATAGTATGGCACTATGTATTCTGTTACATTACTCCAAGCAATGTTAGCAATAACATCATAGTATATGGAAAGAAGGGTGTCTTCAAATTATAGATATAGTTTTTCATAAACACTTTTATCCAGAAACAATAACATACCTGTACCTTCCCTTTATTCTCAAAATACAAAATTTTGCCATAGTTCATATGGTCCGAGACCAATTGTAGCACTCCAAACATTGCTTTAACTACTTGAGGATTGAACCAGGTTGAGCTGAGGATGTCTATCATTCAATTTACGCAGCTATTCATTGCCAAAAATTTCCCACCCTTGAGTTGAGCTATTCTGCATACTTCTGAAACTTTCTTCAATTGAATCTGAACAGTTGCCCCCATTAACCAACTAGCTTTATCTTTTTATAGCCATGTTATACAGCTTTAAATGCCGAAGCTGTTATAACAAAGAGCTTATTTATTCTTCTGTTGTGTTATTGCATCCATAATAACAGCAACTTTCATGAAGCCAATGGAAGTGCAGAAAACCTAAAGTCCATTTGTATCATCTCTGTAAGGGACTTAGACAGATGTCACGGATGAAAGCTAGCAGATTAAAAATGATTGTGTGCTTCATTTGATGGAAGTGAAACCATAAATTGTATCAAAATTTTGTTTAAGATTGCAGATCTTTCAGCATGTTGACAGTAAACTACGGAATCACAGGATAGAGAAGAATTCACTAGTTTTCTTGAGCTAGGTTTGAAAAATGACAATCAGAGAGAAGAGAGAACCAGAAGCAAAGTTGTGTCCCAACTGATGTAACAAAGTTAATCTAAGTAAAAACTAAAATAAAACTACAGAATCCCTACAGTGCATAAAGAGGCCATTTACCATCAAAGTCTGCAAGGACCCTCCAAACAGCATCACACACAGACTCAGCCCCCTACCTTATTCCCATAACCCCACATTTACCATGGCTAACCCACCTACCCTGAACATCACTGGTCACTATGGGACAATTGAGCATGGTGAATCCAACTAAACTGCACATCTTTTTTATATCAGATACTATGATAAAATTTTCTTCTGTCAGCACAAAGCAAACAGCAATTGTAGTTTAGATAACAAACTGTGGAACTGGATGAACACAGCAGGCCAAGCAGCATCTCAGGAGCACAAAAGCTGACGTTTCGGGCCTAGACCCTTCATCAGTTAACTTGCATTCACATTTCTGTGGGCTAAAAAACATGAAAGATTTGAAACAGTTTGAATGACAAAATATGCCCCAATTCTGATTCTAAATGGCTGATCCCTTATCTGGACAACCATGTCCTATGTGGCTAAATGAGGATTCGTCAGTTTGATAGATTACAATACCATTTTTATTGCTTGCACTGTTTTCCATGTCACATATCTCCTGTAAGGGAGATCTAAGTAATTAGGATGTGAAATGACTATCTGACCTCATTAGATGAGCTCCAGCTATAAAGCACTGTTTTTGAGAGGAGATGAAGGGTCTAGGCCCGAAACGTCAGCTTTTGTGCTCCTGAGATGCTGCTGGGCCTGCTGTGTTCATCCAGCTCCACACTTTGTTATCTTGGATTCTCCAGCATCTGCAGTTCCCATTATCATTGAAGCAATTGTAGTTTACCATGTTGACCAGCTGCCCAGACTTTTCATGAGCCAATCAGTGGCGATCGCCTCTAATCAATGTCTTTTTGAGTGAGAAACCTCCTACATTGTCATAGCTAACCAACTAGGCCATCTGCGATGTCATAGTAGATTGCTGCCACCATCCTCTCTGCTACAATTAGCCTTTACTATTGATACCATGTGGGGAAATATGCCCACATAAAATATTTGACTGTAAGTAAACAATAAGTTGGCTAATTACATATTACTTCATAATTAGTACCCCATATCTGTTATATGTGCTGACTTCTTTTGCTCAAGTTAAGAGTAATTTCACATTACAGCTACTAAAATAATCCTGCACAACATTGGAAGCAAGAGCAGAAACTTAACATCTCGCATTATCTCCTCTCAAAAACAGTGCTTTATATCTGGAGCTCATCTAATGAGGTCAGGTAGTCATTTCACATCCTAATTACTTAGATCTCCCTTACAGGAGATATGTGACATGGAAAACAGTGCAAGCAATAAAATGATTTTGCAATCTATCAAACTGATGAATCCTCATTTAGCCACATAGGACATGATTGCCCAGATAAGGGGTCAACCATTTAGAATCAGAATTGGGGCTTATTTTGTCATTCAAACTGTTTCAAATCTTTCATGTTTTTTAGCCCACAGAAATGTGAATGCAAATTAACTGACATTATTCAAACCAGTTTGACTGATTTTATTTTTGGTTGTGATGGAAGAGACAGTGGGATATGTGATAAGGTGGATTTGAGGTAGATGATCAGACATAGCCCTATGAATAGGCAAGCAAGCTCAAAGAATACACAAAGTAGATGCATTCTAATGAGAAAGAAAAATTCCAAGGGGAGAACCAAACACCCACTGATAGTGAAGGAGAAAGTTAAAGATTGAATTAATCTTTAAATCACGGGCGGCACGGTTGCTCAGTGGTTAGTACTGCAGCCTCACAGCACTGGGGACCCGTGTTCGAATCCAGCCTCGGGCAACTGTCTGTGTGGAGTTTGCACATTCTCCCCGTGTCTGCACGGGTTTCCTCCAGGTGCCCCCGTTTCCTCCCACAGTTCAAAGATGTGCAGGCTAGGTGGATTGGCCATGCTAAATTGCCCATAGTGTTCAGGGGTGTGTGGGTTGTAGCGGGATGGGTCTGGGTGGGATGCTCCAAGGGGCGGTGTGGACTTGTTGGGCTGAAGGACCTATTGCCGCACTGTAGGAATCTAATCTAATTAAGCTTAGGGAAAAAGCATATAATTGCTCCAAATGGGAAACAGGTCTGAAAAGTGGACAAAATAATAAAAATTACTACAGAATAACTAAAAAGAGGGAAATTTACCTTATAAGTGACAGCCAGGTGTAAATATAAAAATAGATAGTGTTGCAACCTACATGGGAAAGTGCACTGATTCTCAAGCCTCAGAAAGCCTCAGATCATAGCAACATTAATGATTTAATAAAAGCACCCAAACATCCCGATCCACTTGTCCAATGGAATCAAGCTAATGGAAAACGCTGACTCGGTTCCGGTATTTAACTGGAACTACTTTTGTTACCAATGAGTAAATTTTAGTCACAAATAAAGAGCTATGAACAATCAATGTAAGACTCTAGTGGTTAAAACGCAATACCAGTCTAAACTATTATATTTATATGCAGACAGATGAAGCCAAACAAAACAAAATGGATTTCTGTGTGGGATACACAGTTCAACAGTGCCAGTCTTCAGGTTCGCTGAGATGATCCTTTTGACTTTCCAAGACTTTCTGTCCTTCAATCTCTATTCAGGTTCACTTGCACCTCCACAGGGGGTAGAGGACAATTGGTACATTAACTGCAAAGTCTCTTTGTTACTGGTTAAAGGCAACTTACAGCAACTGGTGGGAAAAAATAATTAGTTTTCTTTGACCTTCATTTAGTTTTGCTGCAGAGAAGGACACACTTCATCAGCCTTTCCAGTAGTCTGAAGACTTTCTTAGTCTGCTGTTTACATTTAAAAACTGGTTAGTAACCTGGGAATCAATCAGAAGTTCACGAGGCTGATGACCTCTGGCAATCGTGACCGGTCACAATTTTCAAAACTAATTTGCTACTGGTTGCTGACCAAATCATATATATTAGACCAATATATATTAGGTTTCAATGACTTGCTTTTAAAAATACAGCACTTCCTTCCCAGTCCTTGGTGTTAAATAGTCCTTTTGTCATTGCACTTCACAACCAAGCGTGTGGAAAATAAAATGATGTGATATTTACAACAGCAAATGTTTGTTTATACAGCCATTTTGAAAAGTAAAGAGTTAACACAGTGAACATTGGTGCTATACTCTGTTGTAAATGGAAAATGTGGGCGGATATGGCAGATGAGTTAAATAAATATTGTGCACCAGTCTTCACTTAGACAATGCAAGTAACAGCTCAAAAATAGTTGTAAAGCAGTAAGAAAGCTAATTGTAGTTTATTGTGAGAAGAATTGAATACAAAAGGTAGGGAGGTTCTGCTTCAGTTTTAGAGAGCATTGATGAGACCGCATTTGCAGTACAGTGTACAAGATTGGAATTTGGGAAGGATATAAATGTCTTGGAAACAGTTCAGAGAAGGCTTTTTTTCTGAAGAAGGGTCCTGACCCAAAATGTCAAATTTCCTCCTCCTCTGATGCTGCCTGGCCTGCTGTGTTCCTCTAGCTCCACACTGTGTAATCTGATTCCAACATTGGCAGTTCTTTCAGGGAAGGTTTAAATATCTACAATCTGGAATGGCCATGTTGACTTGATGGAATGAACAGACACTTGTACCTTTTTTCTGCAGACCTTAAAAGAGTGAAAAGTGTTTTAATTGAAGCATATGAGATACTGAAGGGGATAGAAGACTTGTGATCATGTCCCACGTACTCCAGAAGTGTGTAACAAAATTTCTGGACAGGTTTATTAAAATACATCTATAGGGTCTTGAGGATTTTGACAGGGTGGATATGAAAATTATGTTTCTACTTTGGGACAATCTAGGCATGACAGATGTATTTTTAAAAAAAAGTTTGCAAGTTTAAGATAGAGATGAGGAGAATTGTTTTCTCTGTCAATAGATTGTGAGGTTTAGGAACTCCCTTCCTTAAAAGAAAGTGAGAGCAATGTTTTTGAATATTTTTAAGGCAGAGGTCGACGGAAACTTGATGAGGGAAAATTGAGTCACCAGATTAGCCATGACCTTATTTAAAAACAGAGGAAATTCAAGGGACCAAGTTGGCTGCTTCTGCTCCTAATTCTCATGCTTCTACATTCTTGTCAAGCTCCTATTTCTTATGTAAGATAACAAAGTGTGGGGCTGAATGAACACAGCAGGCCAAGCAGCATCTTAGGAGCACAAAAGCTGATGTTTCGGGCCTCAACCCTTCCTCAGAAAAAAAGGTGCTCCTAAGATGCTGCTTGGCCTGCTGTGTTCATCCAGCCCCACACTTTGTTATCTTGGATTCTCCAGCATCTGCAGTTCCCATTATCTCCTATTTCTTATATACCTGGTGCTATTTAAATGAGCAGTATAGCCTTAACAGTTGTTAACTATTCTAGTCTGCCTTTCTCACTAAAGCACCTTACAGACCCCGTCTTGATGAAGCCTTTGTTATTTCCTATAAATGGTTTGCTGTATTTGGAATGCTTTGTGAATTTTAACAAGATATGTTTCTATAGTGTTTTTTGACTAAAACAGAAATTGAGTGCTGCCAACAAAAAAGCAGGACCATCTATTTGAACATTTATCTTGTGATTGAAACTGAACTCAAGTCAATTGCTTGAGAATCAGTGCACTCATGAAGTTAACAAATGCAGATGCAGCAATATGTAGTGTACTTGTACACAACAACCTGCCTATATTTACCCAGATATTTGAAAGGAAATTTATCGGTGTTACAAGGGAGCTGTCACAGATTCCATGAGCAGCTGAAATAAGAACATATTGCCCATTTTTTGTTGGCATTCATTTGTTTTATAATGTCTCATCATAGAAACCTCATTGACCATATTGTTGTTTTCCAGAATGCAGAAATTGTCCATCAATAGCATTTACATTATATAGTATCTTTAACAAGGTAAAACATCCTAAGATGCTTCATAGAAACATTACCAAACAAAACTTGACAACAAGCTACACAAAAATAAGATAATGGGGCAGTTGACCAAAAACTTGTAAAAGAGATAGCTGCAAGGAGCATTTTAAAGAAGAAAAGAAGGAAGAGAGGTGAAGGAACAGCGAAAATATTGTGGAATGTTTCAGTTAATACATTAAATATGTCTTTAAGACAATCACTGCATCTTGAGATTGTGACCTGTGGCTATAAAGGTCTCATAGTCTATCTTGCCTTGGATCATGATGCATGACACTCTATAGGATACATGCTGCTGTTTTGTGAACTAGCAGCTTAACGTGAGTCCAGAGCTGTGTCTGAGGAATGTAATATTTACACATAATACTTAGTTTTAAAAATGTCAATTGGATTCTTCAATATCATGATATGCATGCTAAATTTCTCATGTTGTAGAAAATAAGGCTATAACATCATTAGAAAGAGAAACAAGAATAAACCCTTTGGCTCTTCAAGCCTGCTCCACTACTGAATAGGATCTTAGCAGATCTGACATTCTTCATGTACACTTTTCTGACCTTATCCCATAATGCTTGACTCCCCTACTGATCAAAAATCTATCTCAACCTTACATATACACAAGGATTTTTCCTCTACAGCTCTCTTGTGGAAAGGAGTCCCAAAGATTCAGATCCTCTGAGAGATAAAAAACCTTCCTTGTCTCAGTCTTAAATTGGTGTTCATTTATTCTGCGGCTATGCCCTCTGGCCCTGTACTCTGCCATGAGGGGAAACACCCTTTTAACATTTACTCTGTCAAACCTCTGCAACATCAAATTGTGAATGTTGGTGGACAATTAAACTCACTGGAGGAGGAAGCTCCATAAGTTACCCCATTCTCAACAATGAAGTTATCCAGCTCGTAAGTACAAAAAATAAAAGAGTAGCATTTGCAACAATATTCAGCCAGAATTGTCAAGTGAATGATCAATATGGGTCTCTTCCAGAGACCCCTTCATCACAGATGCCAGTTTAATTCACTCCATATGACTTAAAGAAATGGCTGAATGTACTGGACCCTACAAAGGTTTTAGGTTCTGCTAATATTCCAGCAATGGTACTGACGACGTTCAGACCAGAACTTGTGTGAAAATGCTGGAACTCACTCTCTGACAGCTTTTTGGGTGGAGTTATGCTGAACGGTTTACAGCGGTTCAAGAAGGCTCCTCCTCACTACCTTCTCAAGGTAATTATAGTCGGGCAACCCCCACATCCCATAAACATATAAAAGTAAATCCCATGACCTGTTTAAGCTCTGTTCCTATTACAGATAATGAATTACCCTGAACATAGGACAGAAGTTTGTTGTGCATGGTCCAACTGATGGCACCTGGATTCAAACAGCAATCATCAGCCAACATACAGGACCAAGATGGTGTCAAGTAGAAACACTAACTGGAATAACTGTGTGATGAAACAAATTCCAAATCAGAATTACGCCAAAATCGGAAACACTGAATAATTCTATTGTAACTAACAAACAGCATAAGACACAAAACAAACAAAGCACATTGAATAGCAGCTTCCACTAAGAATTGCCATAACAATATGTGTATTGGGAAGAAAGCCGCCAATACAGTTCATAATTGTGTACATTTATTGTTATACATTAATGTACTTGCAGACATAACATTAGTTTGTTTTTCTGCCATGTTTTTTCTTGAGTTTTCAATGATAAACTTTTATTTAGAAAAGAAGGGGATGCTATAATATGATGACAAAGACCTTTAGATGATTGTATCTTAAACTACTGCCAATCATTGCGTACAACAATATGCTATAATGCATTAATCCCATGATTTGCAAAGCAGATCAAAGTAGCAATGCTGGAATAGAATGCACTGCACCCAATCCCCCAATATATTTATGTAGTCTTAATCTTCAATGAAATACCCCACATCATTATTATTGTGATTGGCATGTCTATGCCTAAAAAGTAAAAGAATGCAATGTTCCTCACAGAGCTTGAGCAGGGACCCTCCATCTCTTATGGGCACAGCCTTAAGATGAGCGAATCCACTCATGTGAATCAGGAATTTGGATTTGGTGGATGGTTTTACAGCTGGGCTCTGGGATTCTGAGAAATAGGATTTACAAGCATCTGGAGAGGCAAGGATTGGTAAAGGATAGTCAGCATGGTTTTGTACGTGGGAAATTGTGAGTCACTAACTTGATCGAATTGGTAGAGGATGTAACCAAAAAGATTGATGAGGGCAAAGTGGCAGACATTGTCTACATGGACTTTAGTAAGGCCTTTGACAGAGTTTTGCATGCTTAACTGATAAGTAAAGTCAGATCATATGGGATTCCGGAAGAGCTTACCAACTAGATAAAAGCATTTACTTGTCAATAGCGGACAGAGAGTGGGGGATAGAATGTTGTTTTTCAGACTGGTGGTCTGTGACTATTGGTGTGCCACAAGGATCAATGCTGGACCCACTGTCATTTCTCAATTATATAAATGATTTAGATGAGAATTTAGGATGCAAGGTTAGTAATTATACAGATGACACCAAAATTAGTCGACAGTAAAGAAAGCCATCTAAGATTACAAAAGGATCTTGATCCATTGGGATAATGGGCTAAGAAGTGGCAGGTGGAAATAAATTTGCATAAATTATGAAGTATTGCATTTTGGCAAAATGAACAAGGAAAGTTCATAGTAGGGCCCTGGGTAATGATGGTGAACCAAGAGACCTAGGGGTTCAGGTACATAGTTGTTTGAAATTACATCATGGGTGGGCGGTGTGATGAAGGAGGCATTTAGCAAACTTGCCTTCACTGCTCAAACCTTTGAGTATAGAAGCTGGGATGTCGTGTCGTGGTTGTACAGAACATTGGTGAGGCCACCTGTGGGAGTACTCCATAAAGTTCTGTTCACCCTGCTATAGGAAGGATTCTATTAAATTGGGAAAGGTTCAGAAAAGATTTACCAGGATATTGCCAGGACTGGAGGGTTGAGTTATAAGGAAAGGTTGGATAGACTGGGATCTATTCCACTGGAGCATAGGAGGTTGTGGGGTGACCTTACAGAGGTTCATAAAATTATGAGAAGCATAGATAAGGTGAATAGCCAAGATCTGTGGGAGTTCAAAACTAGGCAGTATATTTTTAAGGTGAGAGGAGAAATATTTAGAAGTGATCTGAAGGGCAACCTTTTCACACAAAGTGTGGTTCGTATGTGGAATGAACTGTGAGAGGAAATGGTAAGTGTAGGTAGTTACAACTTTTAAAAGACATTTGGACAGGCACATGAATAGGAAATGTTCAAGAGGATATGGGCCAGACTCAGGCATGTGGGACTGGTTTAGTTTGTGAAACTTGGTCGGCATGGTCGAGTTGAAAGGTCTGTTTCCATGCTATGCGACTGTCTGATTCTAAGACTCCATGGACTCTTTTCCTGCTACTAGCTCACTCCATTTATATAGACTTGGGACTTTCTCTAATACATGTTGACTTGCCTACATTAGTGGCTGGTTTGCAGCTTCAGTCATTTCGGCATTTTATCTTAGTCATACACACTGAATTCATTTCTAGACTATGCTTACATTTAGCTGTTAATGCAGGAAACATAAATAAGCTGGTCTGTGATTTTGATTTGTTTCTGAGGTCATTATTTATTGTTAAATCAGTTGGCTGCGACACTTGCAGATGAAATTCTTTCCATCACATCTCCTCACCACACAAGGATCTGCATGTTAAGCACAGATGGGTTGTAAATCACTGTACATAAAAATGAAGGAGTAGAATAAATTCCCTGAGAAGTTAGGGATTTCTCCCAGGATAGCTTTATTGAAGATATAGTAGCCTACATTTCATGCTGCCTTGGGAAGATACATGAGATTCATCTTATTCAAAGCACCATCTGAATGCATTTTTCCATGTTGCATCTTATGATTCAATTTTTTTCAAAATAGCCTCAATACAGTCTCTGTTATCTTTCTGTAAATTGTGAAAACTACATTTTTTGTAAATAACAGTGTACACCCAGTCAACCCACAGCAATTAAACCAAATCGCTTTATGTTTTTCTAAATGCCAAGTTTCTATAAAAGTACTATCTTTCAGCTCTCCTCTGTCCTGGTAAATTAAAACATCCAACACTGCTCTCTGTCCTTTAATTCATGCAACATTTAATTTTATCATAATTACAAAATTTGTTCGGATAACGTATCATTTTCTCTGGACAGTAGTGCCTTGGATTTTGTTAATCAAATAATCAGAATGATAACTACACAGAAGGAACTAATCTGGCTGTTTGAAGATAGTTATGCTATTCCCCTGCCATTTCCTTAAAACCTTGTAAATGTTTCTTCTTGAAGTATTTATTTTCCAAACTTTTGAATGTTTTTATTGGATTTGCCGACATCACTAATGATCATCTCCAACAACAGTAAAATAAGCCATCATGTCCATGGCATTACCATGCAAAATACCCCACCATCAACATCCTGAGATTAACATTAACCAGAAACTGAAACGGACCGGCGTGATAATTACAATGGTAGCAAGAACAGAGCCAGAGTGAGGAATTCTGTAATAAGTAACCCACATCCTGGCTTCCCTAAGCCCATCCAAAATCTACAAGTCACAGGACAGGAGTATCTTGGAATATTCTCCACATGCTTGGATAAATGTAACTTACTTTTTGAAAATTTTGCCAGCATAGGATAAAGGTATAAGTAATGCTTCTGCACATAATACTCCAGCTCTTACTAGCTCCATCAATCAGGAGCACCCTGGCTTCAAGAAAGTGGCAGAGATTGACAACATCAATTATGGCCTCCTCATATGTTAGATGGAAAATGTAAGCAGATGTGGGCACATTGAGATAGGTTGGATGAAGAACTGGAGAGATAAGAAGCGTGTGATGCTTACAAGATGGGCTACGAGGAATGGGACATGAACTTTCAGGGGCTAACAGCACAGTCAAGTGGAAGCTGCAAACAATTGGCTGAGGAGCCCTGACTGTTACATTTCATCATGCTGGAAATCAAAATGGGAAAACAAAATGGCTGTGATGACACAACGTGGACAGGGTAAGTGGCTCAAGCTGTGAGGAAGGGGCTGAAGTACCAATGATAGAAGTTTGGGAAATAACATGCACACAGGCCTATGTGCTGTACATAATACAAACCTGTGATGACCCTAGTTGTTGGTCATCCTAAACTATTGCCCCTTTCTGTGTGACCATAGACAAAGGAATAGCAGTAAGCCATTCAGCCCATTCACTGAGATCATGGTTGATCTGATAATCATCAACTCCACTTCCCTTCCTTTTTCCTGTACCCTTGATTCCCATGCATCACACTTCCCTGCTTTAAGCACTCCTGGCCAACTCATTGACAGCTGGACATTTGTGCACGGAGCCTGTGGGACGATTGAGGTTACACAAGAAGGGCCAAAGACATCCTCATGACCTAATGGCGTGTACACACATTGTTTCTTTTGCTTTCAGATGATACAGTAGGCTCACAGTGCTGAAAAACTGTTTTAAATACTGAATGCAACTCCAGCTTAGCCAAGAAAACTAAGATCGCGCTTCACGTTTCCAAGTGAGGAAATACCTAACACTTGAAGTTTATCTGAGATAACAAATGTGGAGCTGGATGAACACAGCAGGCCAAGCAGCATCTTAGTTATCTCAGATGCTCCAGCATCAGCAGTTCCCATTATCTCTGATACAACTTGAAGTTTATCTACTATGTTAGATTATATATCAGTCAGATGCAATGTTGGAAGTGGCCAAGAATTCTAAATAAGTGCAAAGACAACAGAAGATGGCATGCGGTGATAAGTGTTGCGAAAGTGAGGAAGAGTTCCAATCTCACAATGGCTCGAGTGTAGAAGCTGGTCTAAGACTTTGGGCCAAATTTTAACTGTTAAGAGAGGAGGGTTTGAGTGCTTGCATGGGTTATATTCCATAAAAGTGACACAGGGATGGAATCCTGTGGGAATCCTTTGGAGTTCTTTCCAAAGAGGAAGAAAGATCCTAAGGGGAGGCAGGGGCAGCCGTGGCTGATGAGTGAAGTTAAGGACTGTATAAAGATAAAAGAGAAGAAGTATAAGATAGCAAAGATGAGCAGGAAGCCGGAGGACTGGGAAGCTTTTAAAGGGCAACAGAAGATAACTAAAAAGGCAATATGCAGAGAAGAAATGGAACACGAAGGAAAGCTGGCCAAAAAGATAAAGGAGGATAGTAAAAGCTTTTTTAGGTACGTGAAAAGAAAAAAAATGGTTAAGATTAAAATTGGGCCCTTGATGTCAGAAATGGGCGAATTTATTATGGGGAACAAGGAAGTAGCAGAAGAGCTGAATAGGTACATTGGACCTGTCTTCACAAGGGAAGACACAAGCAATCTCCCGGATGTAATAGTGGCTGAAGGATCTAGGGTAATGGACAAACTGAAGGGAATTTATATTAGGCAGGAAATGGTGTTGGATAGACTGTTAGGTCTGAAGGCTGATAAGTCCCCAGGATCTGATGGTCTGCATCCCAGGGTATTTAAGGAGGTGGCTCTAGAAATCATGGATGCATTGGTAATCATTTTCCAATGCTCTATAGATTCAGGATCAATTCCTGCGGATTGGAGGGTGGCTAATGTTGTCCCACTTTTAAAGAAAGGAGGGAGACAAAAAACAGGAAATTATAGACCGGTTAGCCTGACGTCAGTTGTGGGAAAGATGCTGGAGTCAATTATAAAAGATGAAATTACGACTCATTTGGATAGCAGTAACAGGATAGGTCAGAGTCAGCATGAATTTACGAAGGGGAAATCGCGCGTGACTAATCTTCTGGAATTTTTTGAGGATGTATCTATGAAGATGGATAAGGGAGAACCAGTGGATGTAGTGTACCTGGACTTCCAGAAAGCCTTTGATAAAGTCCCACATAGGAGATTTGTGAGCAAAATGAGGGCACATGGTATTGGGGGCAAAATACTGACTTGGGTTGAAAATTGGCTGGCTGACAGGAAGTGATAAACGGGTCCCTTTCGGAATGGCAGGCGGTGACCAGTGGAGTACCACAAGGTTCGGTGCTGGGACCGCAGCTGTTTACAATATACATTAATGATATAGACGCAGGCATTAAAAGTAATATTAGCAAATTTGCTGATGACACAAAGCTGGGTGGCAGTGTGAAACGTGAGGAGGATGTTATGAGAATACAGGGTGACTTGGACAGGCTAGGTGAGTGGACGAATGCATGGCAGATGCAGTTTAATGTGGATAAATGTGTGGTTATCCACTTTGGTGGCAAGAACAGGAAGGCAGATTACTATCTCAATGGAGTCAAATTAGGTAAAGGGGAAGTACAATGAGATCTAGGTATTCTCGTACATCAGTCAATGAAAGCTAGCGTGCAATTACAGCAGGCAGTGAAGAAGGCTAATGGCATGCTGGCCTTCATAACAAGAGGAATTGAGTATAGGAGCAAAGACTCCTTCTGCAGCTGTACAGGGCCCTGGTAAAACTGCACCTGGAGTATTGTGTGCAGTTTTGGTCTCCAAATTTGAGGAAGGACATTCTTGCTATTGAGGGAGTGCAGCGTAGGTTCATAACGTCAATTCCTGGATTGGCGGGACAATCATGTGTTGAAAGATTGGATCGACTGGGCTTGTATACACTTGAGTTTAGAAGGATGAGAGGGGATCTGATTGAGACGTATAAGATTATTAGGGATTGGACACTCTGGAGGCAGGAAGCATGTTTCCGCTGATGGGTGAGTCCAGAACCAGAGGACACAGTTAAAAATAAGGGGTAGACCATTTAGAACAGAGTTGAGGAAAAACTTCTTCACCCAGAGGGTGGTGGATATATGGAATTCTCTGCCCCAGAAGGCAGTGGAGGCCGATTCTCTGGATACTTTCAAAAAAGAGATGGATAGAGCTCTTAAAGATAGTGGAATCAAGGGTTATGAGGATAAGGCAGGAACAGGATACTGATTGTGGATGATCAGCCATGATCATAATGAATGGTGGTGCTGGCTCGAAGGGCCGAATGGCCTACTCCTGCACCTATTGTCTATTGTCTATTATCTCAACCTCTACTGTGTTGTACCTTGAAGGTGACAGGGGAACTTTGGGCAATTGCCAGTGCAGATATTTAAATGTTCCTGTATGCATTTCAGTACAGTATTAAACAAAGAGTAACAGCTGGCAGACATATTTGCTAAGCTGGCAGAGATCCTCCAGTGAAATTTACAAACTGGAAAGCCTTTGATCAATAAACTCAGGTCGTGACCACGTGACAAGTGCTGCTCACAGCACTCCTCAAGAAATGACTTCACTGCTTGACTGGTGATTGACAAACTTATAATTGGCAAGATTACATTGAAGAGAAGACATAACAAACCATTTAGCTTAGATTTGCATTGTATGTTGTTGCTGTTATCTGCAGGATCTTCGGCAAGGTTTCCTCCCCTATTCCTGTAGTTGCTGCAGGCTCAAAATTCCATGTAATAGTTGAGCTATTGCAACTTAAATTAGAACTATTTTGTTTCATCAGTCAAAAAGCACCAAATTTTCTGATTGTTTAGATTGCCCAGAACCAAACTGAAAATGCCATCATTCAGTTAAAGAACCACAAGAAATTCCATTGGAGATATCAATGGGTTCCTGACCTGCTAATGGTGCCAATGTTTTAGCAGTCTAAGTTAAGAAAATTTTGCCCCTCAGAGCAATGTTGAGGCAGTGTAGTATTGCCTGATCCACCATCTTTCACATAAAATGAATCTCCTTTCGCTTGGCTAGGTGGATCAAGAATAACCAATGGCCTTTTTGAATAATCAGTTGAGACTTTTTCTTACTCTACTGGGCAAGATTTCATCCTCAACCAACATCAATAAAAACAAATCATTTATATGTTCATTACTTTGCTGTTTGTAGGAAGTCATTATGAATAAATTGGGTGTGATTTGCCTAAGGAAAAAAATGACAAAGAAGGACTACCAAAAAGCTTCCATATCATGACCATAACTGTAGGGGAGACAACTATCAGTTTGAGTAACATCCTGTTCATAGCTTCGTCACTCTACGGTATATAGTGGAATATATTGTAACCTCTCAGAATGCTGAATCCTAAGTCTTCAACCAAAGCCTGATAATTATCCAATTTGGTCAAGTCCTTTCCCCTGTATTTCTCATATATTCAAAACAAAACAAAATGAGTACCATCGTGGCATAATCACACTGCCCAAGAGAATGTAAGCACTTTAAGCTCGTTTCCAAGATAATTTTCCATTGTCCATAGTACCAGAAAATTAGTGGGGTAGTAAGCCGAATCAGAATGTAAACCACTCTTCTGTGAGCAAAGGGATATTACACTGAATTTAGGTTTCAATGCCTGCCTGTAATTTAACAAGTTTGTACTCTTGATACTGTCCATGAGTGAAATGAATGACAGCAGGCATTTAGAAGACCATCCAGTGATATTGTAAAAGCTGCTACTATTTTGGTGTTTTTATCCAGATAGCTCTTCTCAAGAATCACACTTAGACCACGTTTGTGGCCAATTCGTAATTCCCTACACTCTAATAGTTGTATTTGCCATCCAAAACCCAGATAATTCTATTGATGTTAAGATACAGTTAATGTTTTTAGTCACTGCGTTTAACTTTCTGGGCACATCCTGTTCTCTAGTTTGTCCCATTTTGCTTTGAAAAGCAGCAAAGTATTTGTTCAATATTACAGTATAATTCATAATTGAGTATTACAGAATTATGGCTTCAACTGTCACGTTCCAAATGAAATTAACAGATATGTGCATAAGTGAGTAGGAACAATGACAATTAATTAATTTGTCTCAGAACATTGTTGTCTGCTGTCCCAATGTTTGAAGATGACCTCTATTCCAGATTATGAGTTTATGCCTTAGGTCTTCATGTGTCTGAATATGCCAATTCTCAAACTAAAAATCTCACATGTTGTATGTTCTCTTCCAAAATTCAGTGTGAAGCAGTGTCTGACACTAAACCTTATCTGGCAGCTTGTCACTTATCCCCAGGGAATCTCTCTGGCCTATTTGCATCTTTCTGAGGGTTTTGGCTGAATTACTCAATTGGAACAAGACAGGCTAACCTATGCACGTGAAATCTGACAGTGAGAAAGAAAATTGAAATATGTTTCTCTTAAAATTCAGTGGGAACTTCCTGTCCGATTGTACATCAGAAAAATACTCTCAGAACCAGGCAATTGTTCAGCGAGAACAATTCAGAGAAGCAGGAGCAATTCCTGAGGTTTTATAATCATGTAGATTCCAGGCCAGGACTGTATCTTTAAGACATTACATGACATTGCAACAAGTAGCATTTCAGTAGAAAGATACAGACCTCATATTCAGTTACTTCTCGTGACATAAAGTCAGTGTGGTTATCTGTCAATCAGCTATGTTTCCAAATGCAGTATGAATAAGCACAGTTCACATGCCATGTGTGCAAATCTGTGATACTGTGGCTGAGCAAGCAGTTAGTCTTATTCATAAATTTCAAGATATCTGCGTTAATGGGATCCCAAGCTTCTGTTATACGTTACATGGGCTAACACTTGCAAAACAATACAACTTATCATAGTGTTAGCAATTATTTGCTAAAGGCTGAAAGGGCAAAAGCAGACTAGCAATTGTGAAAAAGCCCTTTTCCTCATGATTGTCCATCAATCTGTCCAAGTTCAGAGCTGAAGTTACAACTCCAGCCAAGACTAAAATGCTACAATCCAAATAAAAGGCTACAAATCTGCATTGAAGTAAAGTGGATATTCTATCAATCTTTCTCTCTCTTTAAAACAATAGCAATTTAAAAGGTACTAAAACGACAGCTCCTAGCTGAAAAGAAGTTCTTATAGAACAAAAAAAGAAAGATCAAACACTACAATAATGTCTCCTACATTAAAAATTCTTGGCTATTCAGAGTTGTTAGTTGTTCTTGCCTTGTTGCCCTCAAAAAAGGTGTAAAAACAAAGAGAAAGTGCTCCCATGGTGGGGCAAAATCTTACTGGGCGCACACACAAACTGTAGGCACAAGCTTGCAAAATTTAAAGAAGCAGCAACTTTCAAAGCAACAATAATGAAACCATTTAAAAACAAGAAGTGTTATACTTCAGTACAGGTTCTTGCATTAGCATTTTAGAAAAAAAAAGTTGCAAAACAAAGAAAATGAAAAGAAAATATCAACTCATGGTTTACAATTCACAGCATTCCGTCAGAACCTGTGTTTAAACAAAGAATCAATCTTGGCTTGATGGATGAGCAGATATTTGACAAAGAACATCAGACTGTCAAACATTTTCTCAATTTGCCTGCTGAAGCTTTGCAAAGACTAAAATCCTTCAATATTTCTGACTATGACTTCAATGACCCTGACAATATTTTTCAGATATTAGAATGTCAATGTAAAATTCAAGTTGATTTCAGGCTTGAGTTCACAGCTGCTAGATGAAACAAACAACCAGTTCATCAGTAGACATCGACGCTATTGTAAAGAATGTAACTTCACTGAAGCTAACTTAGCTGAAAGTATTTTGGAACTGATCATTGCCTCTGTACTTATCAAATCTTCCAGAAGAGTACTTCCAAGCAAATCTAAAGAATGTAGCATTGAAATTCCATGAGACATTTGCAATTTTGAAACAATATTTGAAACAAAAGTCAACCAAGTAATATGGAAACAAAGCATCCAAATTCCAATCCATGGCACACAAGCAATCAAGAGAGTCCAAGATGTAACCACAGTGTTACAGTCTACAGTCTCCATTCAGAAAGTGTGTGGTAAATTTGACACACCTCAAGCATGCCTTCAGAAAAGCTGAAGCCTTTCCCTCCATTCGAGTGATTTCCGCAACAGGAGTAGGCATCATGTTACATATGCAAAACTGACATTGATGCAACTACAAATTATTATCCCTTTATGCATGATAAATGAAATGTAGTAAGGAAATGGGCACAATGTGTCATAATCCCTCCAAGAAATACTAACTGCTTACAATTGGTCCAACACTCCAGGATTTGAAACGATCCATATTAACTGCCATTCAGCTCCTCAGGGGTATCCCTGAAGCCTTTTATGTTGTCAAAATACATGGACCACCTATCACTGGTCTGCCAATGTGCATGGATTTACATATTTTTAAGATTAATAAGATAACAAGCCCACTTACCTAGTTTGTCTAAGGTTTTGTAAGCTTCAAGTTAAAGGCAACATTTGGATTTGAACTCTTATTTAATGGTTTTCATGCCTCAGTGGTATAAGGCAGCATACTCATAGTCAGCAAGGGGAAAGACATCATTCACATTTCTTAACAATGAATCCTTGACATAAATTGTCACAACCTCTGAACAAAATCAGTAATGTTACTAATTTTCTGTCAGGTTACCACAACTCTTCTGATACTGGGATGACAAATGTTTATTTGTGCTTTTGTTTTGCAAGAGGAAATACAAGTATAAATCTCAAGGTCTGTGGGTATTATCAAAATCTTGTCTTAAATCTTGAGACTCAAGCTTTCAAAAGCTCAATAAGTAGCCTGAGGTGTAGATTCACCAAGCAATTTTATGGGATGCAAAACCAAATAGCAGCATTCATACGTATAAATACAGGTACTTAAGATTTCACATTCCTAGTTTTTCTCATTTGGCCAGGGGACAGCATTTCTAAAACTGGAATGCCTAATCTCTAAAGTATCTAAGATACTGGGTATTAATGAGGGGGTGATTATCGTTTGGGGAGACCCAATGTAGCCAGTGTAACTGTAAGTCTAGATATATGAAAGCACAGTCAATCTTAACAGATAAAACTCTTGTGAATAAATGTTGTCTAAGCCCACTCTGAACTTTATTAGATTGAGTATATGCAGGAGATTGTAGCTTATGAGCTATGGCAAGGGAATTTCCTTGTTAGACCAAGAGAAAAATTCTGCTACTGCTGAAGCACAAGAGAAATCTGGCAAAATGTTTATATCATTGACTTGCTGATCCATTTCTGGCCCATAGTCTGAGTCCTGAAACCTCACCAAGAGGTGAATTTGTGATTGATCCTCTACTTAGCGTTTCAATTAATGCTATACCATAGGGGCAGGACTTCTGGGATTAATACACTGATATTAAATTCATTTCATGGACAGGGGAGGCAATGGCCTGGTGGTATTTTCATTGGATTGTTAATCTGGAGAAGCAGCTAATATTCTGGAGACCCAAGTCCGAATCGTGCCATGGCAGACGGTAGAATTTGAGTTCAATAATTATCTGGAACTAAGAGCCTAATGACAACCTGGATTCATTGTCGATTATTGGAAAAACTCATCTGGTTCACTAATGCCCTTGAGGGAAGGAAACTGTCATCCTTACCTAGTCTGGCCTACATGTGACTCCAGACCCACAGCAATGTGGTTGACTCTTAACTGCCCTCTGGGCAATTAGGGATGGGCAGTTAATGTTGCCTGGTCAGTGATGCCCTCATCACATGATTTAAAAAAAGGGAAAAAAATCCCAAGCACACACTATTCCAGTTATTCGCATACATGACTATTGGAGAAAACCACAGGACAAAAGCACTTTCCACTACTTTCAGCCAGAAATGCCAAGTGGATGATTCACCTCAGTCTCTTCCTGAAATCCTCAACATCACAGATGCCATTCTATAGTCAATTCAATTCACTTTGTGTGATATCAAGAAATAGCTGAAGGTACTGGATTCTGAAAAGGCGATGGACACTGTCAACATTCTAGCAAAAGTACTGAAGATTTATGCTCCAATACTTGCTGCAACCCTTGTCAAGCTGTTCTAGTACAGTTATAATATTGGCATCTACCAGATAATGTGGAAAATTATCCTGGTCAGAGGAAATAGGAAAAATCCAATCCTGTTAATTACTGCATTATCAGTTTACTCTAAATCATCAATAGCATGAAGTGACGTGTTATTGATTGTCCTACCAAGAGTAAGTTATTCGGAAATAACTTGTTCATCAATGCTTACTTCAGTTTCTGCCAGAGCCATTCAGCTCCAGAACTCATTACAGTCTTGATCCAAACATGGATAGAAGAGCTGGATTGCAGAAGGGAAATGAGAGTGAAGGTCTTTGACATCAAATCTGCATTACCTGTGCATGGCATTAAGGAATCTTCATAAGATTGGAGTGAATGGAATCTGGGGAACTCTGTCCTCTGGATGGAGGTATATCTGGCCCAACATATGCTGGTTATGGTGTGCATAGTGTCCTAAATTCTACCATCTCAGATATTTTGTCCATTACCAACAATCCATCAAAAGGTTAGATGTGTCAATATTCATTAATAGTTACACAATATTCAGCACTGTTTGTGAATCCTCAGCAATCTGAGTCTATACACAGCAGTATCTGGACAATATCAATGCCTAGAATGATAAGTGGAAGGTGATATTTGTGGTAAAGCAATGTTCATCTTTAATGTGGCAGAATTTAACCATTATCCCTTGATATTCAAGGATATTACAGCTCAAACCACAAATTGGGCCAATGACAAAGGCACTGTGGATATAAGCGCAGGTCAAAGGCATGCAGTTCTCTGATGGGTATCTCACTGCCAGTGTCCCTAAATATTGCCACCATCTACAAAACACAAATCAGGAGCATGATGCAACATTCCTAACATTCTTGGGATGAAAGCAGCACCACAATTCTCAGGGTGCTCCAAACCATCCAAGACAAAGCAGTTTGCTTTGTTGGCATCAAATCAACACCATTGGCATTCACTCCCTTCACAATTGTTGTTTAGTGGCAGTAGTGCGTGGTACCATTCACAAGATGCACCGTAACAACTCATCTAGTTTCCAAACCCAAAACCTCTGCTACCTAAAAATACAATGGCAATAAACGCATGAGCAACAACACAAACTCCAAGTTCTCTTTCAAACCAAAGACCATCCTGATTTGGAATGATATTGCTGTTCCACCACAACCATCGAAATAAATTCTTAGAACTCCCTGAGCAACTGCAATCTGGGTGCACCTATACCCCAAGGACTACAATGGTTTAAGAAGCCAGCTCACGACCACAATTTTCATGTCAATTAGGAATGGACAATAATGGTATAGCCAGCATGAACAATATACTATGAACAAATTAGAAATGATATAAGTATTGAATGCTCCGCCATCAACAATTAACCTGAAATTGAACTGGATCAGTTGCATATGCAATGACTACAAGAGTAGATCAGAGGCTGGAAATTCTGAAGCAAACAACTCATCTTCTGACTCTCCTTATTATTTTCTGTAATTAGGTCTCAGTTCCATGTGATTTGAAATCATGATAACATCGCTCCTTGCGCACATGCACAGTAGTTATTGTCAGAGTATTATTATAGTAAACCCTTTATTATACATCTCTCCTTGGTCCTTAACCTCATTTTATTATTTATACATACTCTTACCTCAACCTGAAATCTTCACAGGGATAGTTTTGTGATTAGAACATAGAACATAGAATAGTACAACACAGTACAGGCCCTTTGGCCCACACGTTGTTCTGACCTATTATCCTACTCTAAGATCAAACAATCCTGCATACCCTACATTTTACTATCACCTATATGCCTATCCAAGAGTAGCTTCAATGTCCCTAATGTATCTGGCTCCACGACAAATGCCAGCAACGCATTCCATGCACCCACCACTCTCTGTGTGAAGACCTACCTCTGACATCTCCCCTATACCTTCCTCTAATCACCTTAAAATTATGCCCCCTTTTAATAGTCATTTCCACCCTGGGAAAAAGTCTCTCACTATCTACTGTATCTATGCCTCTCATCATCTTGTACGCCTCTCTCAAGTCACGCCTCACCTTCCTTCGCTCCAATGAAAAAAGTCCTAGCTCCCACAACTTTTCCTCATAAGACCTGTTCTCAAGTCCAGGCAGCAGCCTGGTAAATCTCCTTTGCATCCTCTCTAAAACTTCCACATTCTTCCGATAATGAGGTGACCAGAACTGAACACAATATTCCAAGTGTGGTCTAACCAGGGTTTTAATAGACCTGCAACAAAACCTTGCGGCTCTTAAACTCAATTCCCCTGCCAATGAAAACCAACACACGGTATGCTTTCTTAACAACCCTATCAACTTGGGTAGCTACTTTGAGGGATCTGTGGATGGGGAATCCAAGATCCCTCTGTTCCTCCACACTGCCAAGGATCCTGCCATTAACCCTATATTCTGTATTCAAATTCGAACTTCCAAAATAAATCACTTTGCACTTTTCCGGGTTGAATTCGATCTGCCAATTCTTTGCCCAGCTCTGCACCCTGTCAATGTCCCATTGCAACCAATAATGGCCCTCCACACTATCCACAACTCCACCAACCTTCATGCCTTTGGCAAATTTAGTATCCCACCCTTCCACTTCCTCATCTAAGTCATTTATAAAGATCACAAAGAGCAGAGGTCCTACATCAGATCCCTGTGGAACACCATTGGTCACTGATCTCCAGGCTGAATACTTTCCATCTGCTGCTACCCTCTGTCTTCTATTGGACAGCCAGTTTTGTATCCAGAGAACCAAATGTCCCCGAATCCCATGCCTCCTTACTTTCTGAAAGAGCCTACCATGGGGAACCTGATCAAATGCCTTGCTAAAATTCACATACACCACATCCACTGCTCGGTCTTCATCAAAGGATTTTGTCAAATCCTCAAAGATTTCAATAAGGCTTGTGAGACATGACTTGCCCCTTACAAAACCATGCTGACTGTTTCTAATTAAACTGTGTTTTAAAAATAATCATAAACACTATCTTTCAGAACCCTCTCCAATAATTTGCCCACCACAGAAGTAAGACTTTCTGGTCTGTAATTCCCAGGATTATCCCTATTCCCTTTCTTGAACAAGGGAATTGTTTTAACAAACTTCCTAAATGTATAGTGAATTATTTTGAGGTTATGGAGGGTCTGTATACCCCACACTCACTTTCTGAGAGATTGTTTTTAGCTTGGCTCTTTTGTTGCGTGTCTTGTAATCATAATTTCCTCCTGGGGCTTAAGTTATAGCTGTTGGCTTCTTTTTCAGCAAAGCCAAGTCACTCCATTTTCCACCTTGGAAAAGACTTGGAAATAATCTTAGTTTTTGTAGTCTTGCAATCATGATGCCTTCCCCAAGCTATCTCTTCTCTACTTTTTCCAATGTGTGATGATCATGAGCCCTGTATCTCAAATTGAACATACAAGCTTGGCCAGCTTTTAGTCATGTTTCATTCAGTAATGCTTCTGCATCATGACATTTAGTGTTAGTTTATATAAATGATGGCAAATTGGCTTTAAAAATTTGCATCCTTATTTGCAAAACTAGAATCTTGTAATGTAATGTCCCAGTACTGTTTTGTCATTTTGTTCTTTGGTAGGTCCACAGATGATAATGTCACCTATGTGGCATATAACATCGTACACATACCTTCTGGTATGTTTTGCACCTTCCGCTGGAACATTTCTGGGTGGACATGATTCCAAAATGCAGATGATTGGTTGTTATGAAACTTGTTAGATGTTTTGATTCATCATCAAATGAAGTTTACCATAATCTGCTGTTTTGAAGCCAGTTTATGAACATCCTGCAGTTTGTGAGTTTAGCCAAGCTGTCATCTGCAAATATCATCAGAGGTTTCCTCAATACACTGTCTTAATCAAATGTGTTAAGCCAATGCAATTGTAAAGGGCCCACAGTTTGGGAGCTAGCAGTTGCTTGTTATCTCTGAGGTGAAACTGAACCATAGCACTGCTCTCTCATTAGAGAGACACAGCTGGTGGTAGTTTAACTTGAGGGTCATCATATCTCAGATGTGGGGAGAGTTTGAGAAGAAAGTCCTTCATTATAACCTCAACCAGTGCAGGAATTGACCCATGGTGCGGTGTTACTCTGCATTGCAAATCAACTGTCCCGCCAACTGAACTAATTGACTAACTGACTAGCCCTCCTCAATTGCATTACATTTCACTTTACTCGGTTGAATTCTATTTGCCACTATTTTGTCCAGCCAACCTGTCTATTAATGTCCTCCTGCGGATTACAGTGATCCTCCTCATGGGTTACCACCCTACTAATTTTTGTGTCACCTACAAAATATTTGATCATATCCTTGCCATTTAAGCCCACATCATTAATATATATCACAGGCACCAAGAGACATAGCACTGTGGAATACCACTAGAAATTTACTTCCAGTTACAGAAATATTCCTTTGACATCACCGTCTCTTTCCTACCTCTCAAAAAGATTTTGGAGCCATCGTGCCATTTTCAATTAGATCCCACAGCTCTTACTTTCTTGGCAAGACTGCCAGTTCATGACCCAACCAAATGCCTTGCTAAAGTAAATGTAAATCACATTAAATGTATTACACTTATCATTACTCCTGATAACCTCCTAAAATGAAATTGAACAAATTTGTCAAACACAACATCCCTTAAAAAAAAGCCATGTTAACTAGCCTTGATCAATTTATATCTTCCCAAGTGCAAATATATTCCGTCCCTCAGAATTCTTTCAAATAACTTCCCTTGCAAGGTTAGACTGACTGGCCTATATTTTCTGTCTGACTCTTCCTCCCATTTTTAATAATGGGACTATGTTAGAAGACGTCCAGACCTCTATCACCTCACCTTTTGCCAGACAGGATTTGAAAATTACAGCCCCTTCAATTGCCTGGAATACATTTTATCCTGGCTTTGTAGAATTATCCACTGTTATACTACTAACCTCTCGCTTGCTCTTTATATTAACTTCTTCTAATGTCATTGCTTACTCTTTTTAGAAGTGATAAGAGTAGGGTTAGAGTTCTGGCAAATGCTTTCAGTATGGTGCGGAATGCAATGGTCAGTTTACCCAGATTTCCGAAGTGTTTGGGAAATCATTATTTATATTTTCTTCATTAGTTCTGTAATTGGTTCTATTTATTGACTTCTTCGACTTCAAGAATGAAATTGCGACCCATGCAGACTTTTCTGCTTATTACTGGACATGGCTGATTGTGGGTAATGTACAGGGTTTCAAAGATTTTCCCACATTCATGTCTTAGTTTTGCCTGAAGCTGATCTTTGACCTCTTTTGGTTTGGTTGTGATGGGTCTTGCAGATCGACAGATGACGGCTGCAGAATAATCTTTTGCGGCCATTTAAATTCATTGGATGGATTAGTGACCACTGCTCCTGTGTTTAATTTAATATTGGTATGATGTCCACTGGCATCAATCTTAGCTGGTCAATATTGATTTCCAATCTCCGTGTCTTTCCCAGGAGATGTGATTCCTGGATTAGAGCTTTCTTTAAAGGCAGTTGGCTTGTGCTCATATGCAGAAGCTTTTTCAGTACTTAGGTGTGGCCAATCCTCTGCAAAACAGATATACCGTTTTCAATATTGTTGAGGGAAATGACATCTCAGGGGAAAGCAGCAGCAGCCAAACTCCTTGCACCATGGTCAGTTCTGCTTCGGAGGGAAAGGGTAAAAGTTGTGCCCCGGCAATAGTTATAGGGGACTCAATTGTCATGGAAATAGACAGGTGTTTCTGTGGCTGCAAACAAGACTCCAGAATGGTTTAACACAGTGTGGAGCTGGAGGAACACAGCAGGACAGGCAGCATCAGAAGAGCAGGAAAGCTGATGTTTCAGGTTGGGACCCTTCTTCAGAAGTGGGTGAGGGGGAAGGGAGCTCAGAAATAAATAGAGGATGAGTGGTGCTGGGGGAGATAGGAGGGGTGGTGAGTTCAGGCAGATAGTGGTGGGAATTGGTCAGTGAGGTGGGAGGAGCAGATAGGTGGAGGAGAAGACAGACAGGTCAAGGAGCCGGGGATGAGAGGGAGAATTAGTCTTGGGATGAGGTCGGGGGTGGGGAGATCTTGAAGCTAGTAAAATCCACATTGAGAAGTTTTCTGCACCTCAGTCCTTGCACCTCCTCCCCGCAATAACAACAAAGACAGAATTCTTCTTGTCCTCACATATCACCCCATTAACCTCCGGATTCAACACATCATTCTCCACCACTTTCGCCACCTGCAATCTGACCACACTACCAAGGATATATTTCCCTCGTCACCTTTATCTGCCTTCTGGAGGGACCGCTCTGTCCACGACTCCCTCTCCTGCTCCACTCCCTACCAGCCCTATCTCCCCTGGCACCTTTCCCTGCAACCGCAGGAGGTGCTATACCTGCCCCTACACCTCCCCCCTCACTTCCATCCCAAGCCCCAAAAAGACCTTCCACATCAGTTGATGCTCACCTGCACATCCGCTAATGTGGTGCTCCTGAGATGCTGCTGGGCCTGCTGTGTTCATCCAGCCTCACATTTTATTATCTTGGATTCTCCAGCATCTGCAGTTCCCATTATCACTATTGTATATGCTGTTCCCAATGTGGCCTCCTCCATATCAGTGAAACCAAGTGGAGCCTTAGAGACCGCTTTGTTGAACACCTACACTCAGTTTGCGATAAAAGACAACACCTCCCAATCGCGAACCACTTCATCTACCCTCCCACTCTCTGGACGACATGTCCATCCTGGGCCTCCTCCAGTGTCACAACAATGCCACCCAAAATCTGTAGGAGCAGCACCTCATATGGAAGCCTACAACCCAATGGCCTCAATATGGACTTCATTAGCTTCAAAATCTCCCCAACCCTGGCCTCATCCTATGACCAACCCTTCCTCTCATCCCCGCCTCCTTGACCTGTATGTCTTCTCTCCCACCTATCCGCTCTGCCCACCTCACTGACCAATCCCCACCACTACCTAATTGAACTCATCCCCTCACCCACCTTCCTCATCCCCACCCCTCCTCTCTCAATTTATTTCAGAGGTCCCTTCCCCATCTCCCATTTGTGAAGAAGGGTCCTGACCCAAAACGCCAACTTTCCTACTCATCTGATGCTGCCTGGCCCACTGTGTTCCTCCAGCTCCACACTACGTTATCTCAGACTTCAACACTGTCAGCTCTTACTTTCCGCAGGATGGTATGTTACCTCCCTGGTGCTCGGGTTAAGGATTTTTCAGCATGGGTGCAGGACATTCTGGAGGGGAATGGTAAACAGCTAGTGATTGTGGTACACATCGGTACAAACAACATAGGTAAAAAAAGGGATGAGGTCCTAAAAGCAGAAAATGGAGAGCTGGGAAGAAAGTTAAGAAATCAGACCTCAAAGGTAGTGATCTCAGGATTACTACCAGCGCCACATGCTAGTCAGAACAGAAATAACAGAATATATTGGATGATAACATGGCTGAAAAAAATGGTGTCAGGGGGAGGGTTTTAGATTCCTGGGGAATTGGGACTGATTCTGGAGGAGGTGGGACCTGCACAACCTGGACAGTATACACCTGGACTGGACTGTGACTGATACCCCTGGGAGGGTATTTGTTAGAACAATTGGGGAGAATTTAAATTAAAATGCCAAGGGGATGGGGACCTATATAATGAGCCAGAGGAGAAGGCAGCAAGGACAAAACCAAAACGTAGAAAAAGGAATAACAAAAACGATTGGCAGAGAAACCAAGGACAACATTCAAATAGGGTATTGAGAAAAATGAGAGCGAGACAAACAATGTTAAAAAGACAAACTTAAAGGCTTTGTGCCTTAATGCATGGAGTATTTGCAATAATGTGGATGAACTAATCACGCTGATAGATGTAAATGAGTACAATATAATTGGGATTATGCTGACATGGCTGCAGGGTGACCAGGGATGCAAACTGAATGTCCCAGGTGGTATTCAGTAGTTAGGAAGGACAGGGAAAAAAGGAAAAGATGGCAGAGTTGCATTGCGGGTTAAAGATGAAATTAACACAATAGTGAGAAGGGATATTAGCTCTGACAATGTAGAGTCTGTATGGGTAGAGTTGAGAAATACCAAGGAGCAATAAACATTAGTGGGTGTCATATACAGACCGCCAAACTGCAGTGGTGATGTTGGGAATGGCATTAAACTGGAAAATAGAGATGCACGTGTTCAGGGAATATTGGTGATCAGGGTGATTTTAATTTGCACAAAGATTGGGCAAATCAAATTAGCCATAATGCCCTACAGGAGGAATTCCTGGAATGCATATGGGATGGTTTTCTTGGCCAATATGTGAAGGAACAAACTAGAAAGCAGGCCATCTTGGACTGGGTGCTGCGTAATGAGAAGGGAATCATTGCCAATTTAACTGTACAAGACCCTTTGGGGAAGAGAAACCAGAACATGATATTATCAAGATGGAGAGTGAGGTAGCTGATTTAGAGACTAGGGCTCTGAAACTAAAGGAAACTATGAAGATATGAGGCATTGATAGATTGGGGAGAGTTACTTAAAGGAATGACAGTGGATAAGCAATGACAAACACTCATGTATGGGGGAACTGCAACAACTGTTTATTCCTGTCTGGCACAAAAGCAAAATGGGTAAAGGAGCCAATCCATGGTTTACAAAGGAAATTAAAGACAGTATCTGATCCAAGGAAGAAGTGTACAGATTGGCCAAGAAAAATAATCTGTCTGAGGATTAGGAGCAGTTTCAGCGAAGAAGAACCAAGGGTGTGATTAAGAAGGGGAAAATACAGAATGAGCATAAGCTTGCAGGGAACATGAAGACTGACACTAAGAGTTTCTATAGGTACATAATGAGAAAGATTAGTGAAGACAAATTTAGGTCTGCTACAGACAGAAACAGGGGACAAAGGAATTGCTGACCAATTGAATACATACTTTGATTCAGTCTTCACAAAACAGGCCACAGATCAGATACCAGAATTGTTAGAGAATGCAATATTTAGTGAGAGGGAAGAATTGAGTGAGATCATATTAATAGAGTAATGGTTCTGGGAACATTGTTAGGATTGAAGGTGAATAAATTCCTGATAATCTACATCCCAGAGTATTTAAGGAAGTGGCTTTAGAAATAGGAATGATCATCTTCCAGAATTCTGTAGACTCTGAAAAGGTCCCTGTGGATTGAAGGGTAGCTAATGTCACACCAATATTCAAAAATGGAAGTAAAGAGAAAGCAGGGATTTATAGACCAGTAAACCTAACATTGGTAGTGGGGAATATTCTTGAATCCATTATCAAGAGTTCTCCAGGAGAACATTTAGAAAGCAGTGGCAGGATCAGACATAGTGAGCATAGATTTGTGAATGGGAAATCATGCTTGATAAATATGTTAGAATTCGATGAAGATGTAACTAGTAGAGTAGGGAGCCAGTCAATGTGATATCTTTGGAGTTTAAAAAGTGTTTGACAAAGTCCCCTAAAAAGTGTTTGACAAAGTCCCACGCAAGAGATTATTGCATAAGATTAATGTGCATGGGACTTGGGGAAGTGTATTGAGATGTATAGGAAACTGGTTAGCAGAGAGGAAACAAAGAGCAGGAATAAATGCAGGGTCCTTTTCAAATTGACAGGCAGTAACTAGTGGGGTGTCACAGGGATCGATGTTGTCAGCTACTCACAATACATATTAATGGTATGGATGAGAGAACAAAATATAACATCTCCAAGTTTGCAGATGATACCAAGTTGGGTTGGAGGGTACACTGTGATAAGGATACAGAGACCCTTCAGCATGATCTGAAGAAGTTGGGCGAGTGGGAAAATCACTGGCAGATGCAGTATTGTTTAAATAAATGTGAGATAATTCATTTTGGAAGCAAAAAACAAGAAGGTAGATTACTACCTGAATGGCTGTAAATTGGGAGAGGGGGGTGTGCAATAGGACCTGGGTGTCCTTATGCACCAGTCACTGAAGGTAAACATGCAGGCACAACAGGCGGTAAAGAAGGCAAATGATATGTTATCTTTCATTGTGATATGTTTCGAGTGCAGGAACAGGGATGTGTTGTTGCAGTAATGTAGGTCCGTGGTGAGGCCACACCTGAAATATTGCATGCAATTTTGGTCTCCTTTTCCAAGGAAGGGTGTCCTTGCTCTTGATGTGGTACAGTAAAGGTTTACCAGGCTGATTCCCGGGATGGCGGGTCTGATGTATGAGGAGACATTTACTTGGTTAGGATTGTTTTTGCTGAAGTTCGGACAAATGAGGGAGATCTCATGCAGACGTATAAAATTCTAGAGAGAATCTAGAGAGATTCTCTAGGTCTAGAGAGGGCAGATGCTGAGATGTTCCTGATGGTGGGTGTATCCAGAACCAGGGATCATAGTCTGAAGATTTGGGGTAGACCATTTAGGATGGAGATGAGGAGACATTTCTTCACTCAAGCTGTGCTGAGCCTGTGGAGTTCATTACCACAGAGTGTAGTTGATGCCAAACCATTGAATGTATCCAAGAGGCAGCTAGATGTAGCACTTGGGGTGATTGGCATTGAAAGTTATGGGCAGAAAGCAGGATTAGGTCATTGAGTTGGACAATCAGCCATGATCGTGATGAATGGCAGAGAAGGCTCAAAGGGCTAAATGGCTTCCTCTTGCTCCTATCATCTATATTTGCTGAACTGAAGCAACAATTGATATTGCAGAAATATCTTTCAGCATTCTAGGTGGGACATCTGCCCATCCGTAACTTTCTTTCTGCCATCACAAACCCTTGTAAAACGGTGGTCAGCATTTTTCCCGTGAGCTTCTCCTATTGTTGTCATGACATAATTGTGGTTATAAACCCTCTAAGGTGAATGGTTAGAAAAGGTTAATACCAGCTTTTTCCTTGTGACAGTCTGCCTAGGACCCTGTGTATTCTGGGAAGATCTTGCGTGAAGTAGATTGGAATTCATTTTTCCTCAAAGTGAAAATCCATGTTTCCTGCAGTGCTGTCTATGCAATTATGGACTGTTCTGTTTTTCCATTGTGACACAGTTATCTGACTGATCTCAAAGGCCCTCACTCACTGATGCTACTGGGTTTCTAGTTTGTAGTTGATGCATACCATTGCTTTTCTCAGTCTCATTACCAATTGACATCATGTCGGAATATTATTAGAAGCTTTTTGGAGATTGAAATGTAAGCTGGGGGCTTGGTGCTTTGTTCCCTTTATACTCATGTGAGACATGCGTGTCAATGGCAAAGTTTGTATTTTATATACATTTCTTCCTTTCTCCCTGAACTTAGTACACATTTGTAGAAGGTGTAAAATTACCTAATTTGCTATGGATTTGGAATCATACATGTCCAAACCACGTAAGGATGGCAAATTTACATGTAGGACATTAGTGAATCAGGTGGGCATTCACAACAATCATCTCATGTTCACCATGAGACTAGATTTTAACTCCAGGTTTATTATTTGAAAATATATTCTACCTACTGTCATTTTGAGATTAGAATTTGCACATTAACCTGGACTTCAAGATGCCTGGTCCAACATCATTACTGCTTTACTGCTGTTTCTTTCCAACCTGCACAAAAAGCTGGTGCAAACTGTTCATATTTAATGTCTGTAAACTATTCTACATAAACATACATATCGTGGAACAGAGTTCGGGTAATGCATTTTCCCATCAGGTTTCAGTCTCATGTGGCAACTTGATGAAATATTCCTTATATATGTACTCAGTAGTTTTTGTCAAGCATTGGTATAACTAATCTTTCACTCCATTGTTGTATCTCCTTTCTATCTCTTGCCTTAGACCGTTAAAATTCAAGGTATCAGCTTTGCAATGGAAGTGAGCTACATTCTTGAGAGAACGGTAGGTAACACAGCTCCTCCACATTAACACTCAATACTGCAGTTCCCCCATGGATGTGCCCTCAGCCCCCTACTGTACTCTCTGTACAACTATGACAGTGTTGTCAAATTCCGACCAAACGCCATCTTCAAGTTCTCAAATGATATCACCATAATGGGACAGATATCTAATGACAAGTCAAAATAGAAAAGGGAGATGGAGGGCTTGGTGACATGGTGCAATGAAAACAATAGTCTCTCAACATCAGCAAAACTAGAGAATTGATCATCGACTTCAGAAAGAAAGGAGGAGAACTTGCCCCCACCTACATCAATGGAACTGATGTTGAGAGAGTGACGAGCATCAAGTTCCTCGGAGTGACGATAATCGACAACATGTCCATTTCATGTAATTGTCAAGAGGCACAACAATGCGTCTTCTTCCTCAGGCACCTCAGGACATTTGGCATGTTCGTCAGTTCCTTCATTAACTTCTACAGACACGCCGCTGAAAGCATACTGTCCAGATGCATAGTTGCCTGGTATGGCAACTGCTCTGCCCAAGACTGGAAGAAATTACAGAAGGTGGTGTGCACAGCCCAGACCATTACAGAAGCCATTCTGCTTTCCAATGGATAGTAGGAACTGCAGATGCTGTGGAATCTGAGATAACAAGGATGAACACAGCAGGCCAAGCAGCATCAGAGGAGCAGGAAAGCTGATGTCTTGGGAAGAGTCTAGGCCCAGACACTTCCCAAAATGTCAGCTTTGTTGCTCCTACGATGCTGCTTGGCCTGCTGTGTTCATCCAACTCTACACCTTGTTATCTCTTCCAGCCATGGAGTCCATTCACATGGCTCGCTGCCACGGAAAGGTGGCCAATGTCATCAAAGGCCCATCGCACACTGGTAATCACCTCCTACAACCTCTTCCATCAGGCAGAAGGTACAGGGGCCTGAACACATGCATGAGCAGGTTCAGGAACAGCTTCTTACTGGCCATTATCAGTCTGTTGGATGGACTCTAACTTCAAATAATGTAACCTGCAACATAACCTGTATTCCTCTAAGTCTTTTTGATCATCCTTTGTACATCCTTTGTTTGCTGTGGTTTGTCTGTACTGCTTGTAAACAAAGCTTTTCACTATATTTCAATACACATGACAATCAATCAATCAATGGATTAAAACGATTTCCCACCCAATTCCCAATCTTATATTTAAATGAAACTGAATTTTCCAGTCTTTATAATATCGTTGCATGTGGACTTCACCACTTGTTTCTTCCTTTATAGCTGTGGTTAAACTCAGAAGTGCTTCAATGCTATAAACTTTGGGATACTCTATCATTGTGAACCAGCTTATATAATTGCAAGTCTTGCTTTTGCTTTCCTTCTTCAGCAGATTCTTTAGCCCATAATCCATGAGTTTTAAATATGTCTCTAGTTAGGTAGCAATGAGAGGATTTTCTGAGAAATAATGAAATAAACACACAGTATACCGTATGTAGTCTCAGACCCCCATTCCTGATGAAAGCACACCTTTAATGATTCCAATTCTTACTTGTTTTGATTATCCCTAACCATTCATTTTAATAACATTTAAAAATAATCTGTCTGTCATAGATCCTGATAAAGTTCTCAACATGAAATAATGTAAAACTAATGTTATCTCATGAATAAATGTCTTTTCTTAAATTCTAATTTCATTTTATTCCCATTTTAAAATCACATAAAAAAGTAAGACTTTCAACTCTGTTGTTCCAGATCATTGAGGCTTTGAGCTGGTCCAACGGAGATCTGCTGGAAGGAGATGGTGTCAGATTCCTTCCAATCTTGCTGTGTGAGAGCTTCCAGATCATGGAGTAACCTTGTGATAATGTCACAGGGCTGTACATCTCTGAGCATGAATAGCACTGTGTGGGCAGAATCAAAACAGATAAGACAACTACATCAGATTATACAAGACCACACTAAACTAGACAAGCATACTTCAGAATGACAGAGAGTCTTGACAGCACATGCACATGAACATGCAAAGAAGAAAGATTATTTGTTACTAATATAATAATAAGACCAAAGCCTGGTTTATCCATGATTACCATGTTAAGCAATATTTAGTACTAATACAAAATAAGTAGTGTTATTTTGTAGTCTAATCCTGAAGACAGTTCTTGACTTTGCTTGCTTCTCTAATAGATGTGCTGAACCCGAAATTATAGTGCAACATCAAACCACGTGATAAAAGCAACCGTCATGTCCCTGCAAAAGTTGTTAACTTCCCCAGAAGTTTGAATTTTCCCAGATGTGATGGAGGTTGAGTGATTCGGCACTCGTGTATTGTGGATGCTAAATGAATATTACCTTGTATGTTACACTTGTTGAGTCTGTGCAATACTGCTACCTGTTGAGTTTGCAAGACTTCCCAACTGTAAGAATATAAGAGTATTTCCTCACCAGTTCATGGTCACAATGCAGCCTCCATGAATTTGTTTATTAAACATCTTATGCCTAATAATAGACAGAAATTATTCCAGAACTATGTCAAAATTCAGATTCTAATAGCTTTTATAAGTCAATGCGCTGAGGTATTGACATATGTAGTTTTTATTATTTTATTGTGAATAAAAACAAGATAAAGTTAACGAAAAAAATGATATATATTTAAAGAATTTTGAGATGTCCACAGAATATAAAGAAGATACCTTAAAGCATTATATTGCTTTTCTGGGTAAACCTTACAAGATTAATGTCACCAGACAAAGAACCTCATCTACCTTTACAAGAATTCAGATCACAGAGTATAGTGCTTAGATCTACAAAAGTACTAACTTTTAAAAGTCACTGCTTAAAAATGCCTCAATTTATATACTGAAATTGTTCTCTTTGACAGTGTTTATGCAGGTCATTTAAGAGGCATCCTTTAAATCTTCATATAGCTTGAGGAGCTTTGGATCTGAGTTGAGAACCTGGACCCTTAAAGCAAACATTCCACAACATCAGAGAAGGATAAAGTGACCTGGACACACCAGAGGACAGTCACACCAGTCAGTCCAGGTAATTTAAACTTGGTCTGTGATCAGAGACAGGAGTGTTCGGCTGTAGCCAAGGCAGGTATAGAGACCAATGGGGTTCATTGAGAAGCCTTGGCCTCTGCAATTGTCAACAGTTATGAGGGCCTTGCCAGTTTGTGTTCAACATGTGCACTGGAGGGAGGATAGGTAAATTTACTCTGGTCGCATGGTACAGGGAACTATTCAAATGCGGGAAGGAAACAGGAATGTTGTCATGGCAGGGGACAGTATAGTAAGGAGGATGGATGCTGTTTGGTCCAGTCATGAATGGGAGTCCTGAAGACTGTGGTGATTGCCCAATGACAGGATTAAGGAGATTGCTTTTAAGTGGTTGATGCACTTGGAGAGAAAGGGGAGGGACCCAGTTTTTGTTGTCCATGTTAGTACCATTGGTAGATTTAAAAGCCGGTTCTGCTTAAAGAATTTGAAGGGCTAGGAGCTAAATTTAAAAGCGCAACCTCCAAGGTAATTGTCTCTGGATCTGAGCTTTGGAAGTGGAAATTTCAGAAAGGAAAGGTTTGGAACAACTGCAAAATGAATTTCAAATAAATAATTCCAAACCAAAAACTTGATAATTTAAATAAATGAGTAATTCATAAAAATTCCCATAAAAAGATGGACCTGAACTCACTATTAAACTCATGTTTATCACTTCACTAAAGAAGGACAGCTAGACTCGACCTCAAGGCTTGATCACCGGGGATGGCGGTAGGTTCTGGCACTAAGCAATGGAATTGGATTGAATTAACACCATCTTGCCTATTCCCTGCTTTTGGTACACATTCCAAGCTGGCCTAGGCAATATTCATACAGAAGTAGTGTCAATAGTGAATCTTTTAGCCTGGTCTTCCGAATCTCCCAGCCTGCTTCATGGATACACTTTAATGGAAAAAGAGGCTGGAAAGCCTGGGTATTGTTTGGCCACTCGGTCTCACTCATTCAAAATAATAAGTTCAGCCACTTTGCACTTTGTGGTGGCCATTTTTATGATTTACTCATTTATTTAAATTATCTGATTTTGGTTTGAAATTACTTATTTGAAATTCATGTTTACAGTTGTTCCAAACCTTTCCTTTCTGAAATTTCCGCTCCCAAGTCAGAGAAAAAATGAAATGTAGATTCCCATTCAAAAACATTTAACAATCTGTTTTATATAAGAAGGGAAGGTCTGAATGGAAGGTTTAGTATATAATATTTGTCCAAGCAATCTAATGCCTGTCACTGATGTGCACTGCATAAGGAGGATGGGGAAATTTATAAGTTGAATATTATGTGCCTCTGCAAGGTGGTTTTTCAGTAATGGAGCATGTAGAAAGGAAGGGACATCCGGCCTAGCACCTATCCACCCAGCCCAGAGGCCAAGTCCATAATACAGAGAAGAGATGTGTTCTGAAATTGTTAGCCCATCCATTATATGGAAATAAATCGCACAGGTTCAACTGATAATTTAATTGGTCCCAATATTAACCTGCCCATGTCTCATTGAAGTTGGACAAGCAGACTAGAGTCGTCAGCCAGCCTTACCTTAAAAGTTTGAAAAATATTGGAGGTACACACGCGTACACACACACACAACACACACACACACACACACACACACACACACACACACACACACACACACACACACAAACACAAAGACACATACAAGCATACACACACATGCATGCACTCTTTCTCTTCCTCTTGCAAGCACACTCTCCCATACTAACACGCACACTCCCTCACACCCACACACACTCACTCACATGCATACACACACATACACACAATTTCCCACACACACTCTCAAATTTACTCACAGTCCTTTACATGCACATTCACTCTTGCATACATGCACTCTCAAACACAGACACACATACTCCCATATTCATACATACGTACATTTTAAATACTTGGCCCATGTGCTATAGCCTGCAGCTATGAGAAATAGTTTGTTTCTACCCTACCTGCATCCTTTCCAAATGTTGAATTGAGTATATTTGATAATATGCATCATCTATCAAATCATGTTTGAAAATGTTCAGATGTTGAAAGGACAAATTCACAAATCCTATTCTCCCATTTGAAAGGCACGCACTGTGGATATAAGATGTCAACACAATGGCATGATTTTTTTGACCTGCATTTCATTTGATTGTAGCATTAGTGAGTTTACCATGTTGATATCATTTATCAAGAGAGGAAATGAAAGCTTTCCACATCATGATGAATGTGTGTGGCTGAACAGCTTAACTGTCATTTATCACCTTTTCTTTAAGAATCAAGGTGAGGGATGTTTGTACTGAGAAATGGAATAGTCTCCACTTCAAACACGCAATGTTAATTTAGACAGTGCACAACTATGGCCCAAGATTGTGTCTGCCACAATTACAGAAAGGCATTGCCCTCTACATCATCATGGTAGGTGCTACTTCTGACTCCACGTCCTGTGATTGCTCAAGGAGTCATAGAGCCACAGAGTTATTCAGCATTGGAGTAGAACCTTTGGTCCAACTTGTCCATGCTGACCAGGTTTCCTAAACTCAACTAGTACTACTTGCCTGTGTTTGCCCGTATCCCTCTGAACCTTTCATAATCTCGTACCTGTCTAAATATTTTAAACTTTTAACATGGAGGTTCAGATGCACAATTCTTTGAGGTTTTCATCATATATAGATAGGTTAGTTGAGAAAGGGTTTAGTACATTTGTGTTCATTGCTCAAACGTTTGAGGAAAGGACTTGGGAAGTTATGAATGTACAGGACATTGGTGAGACCTCTTCTGGAGTATCGTGTCCAGTTCTAGCCGCCCTGTTATAAGAAGGGTATTATTAACCTTGGGAAGCTTTAGAAGAGATTTACCAGGACATTGCTAAGAGCGGAAGATTTGAGTTACAGGGGTAGGCTGGATGCAGGTTCAGTTACAATGTTTAAAAGACATTAGATAGGTACATGAATAGCAAATGTTTGGAAGGATATGGGCCAAGTCCAGGCTATTGGGACTAATTTAACTGAGTGCATGGCTGGTTTGGACTGGTTGGACTAAAGGGTCTGATTCCATGCTGTATGACTCTATAAATGTTGTAATTGTACTGGCCTCTACCACTGTCTCTGACAGTTTGTTCTCTCAGTCTGAGAAAAGATGTTACCTTCAACAAACCACGTGTTTGAGTTGGGTATTTGGAATCTCCGTTGTCTCCAATGCAGGGTTTTCTCTCTTCTATGAAGGTAGGACTTGAAGGTTAGGGCAGGCTTTCTCCTGAATCTTCTTGGGTAGATGCATGGTCTTCTACAATGTGCCTTGCTGCAAATGTTTACTGTGTGTATTTTTAACTTCCTTAACTTGGGCTTTCCCAATATTCCATGACGTTTAATAGGGTCATGAACAGACTTCAAAACATACATTGAGGTTGGGCCAACCCTTTCATTGATGCCATGCTGGGGCAGTATAAAGTACATGTCCTCAGGCAGTGGCTGGAGGTCAAGGTGCCAGAAATCCTGATTGATAATTATCCAATACACAGCACTTGGGCTGGTTGTAATTGGCTTCCTCCTTAACCTTTTTGACCTCTTTGGCCTTGGTTTTCACTGCTCTCTGTAGCCAATAGATGTTGGCTGCTGTTTAATATAGTTAGGCCCTGCTTCTCTGATGCTGCTTGGCCTGCTGGGTTCATCCAGCTCTACACCTTCTCTCTTAGTCAAAGCACTGAGTTTACCATTTGGAATAAAGTATCCTGGTGACATTTCCTATCAGATCTGACTTCTGCAGCTGTGAGCCAATTTAGAATGTCCAGTTTTGGGCCTGTGATTGCTTGCCCACAGTGTCACAGCTTTCTGCAGTCTTTCTCCATTTAAATAGTGCTCAGTTCCTCTATTCTGCCTGCCAGAATGTGTAATACCACATTTTCCTTCATTACATTCCATCCGCCAAGGTTGTGCCTATTTTCTTAACCTGTCTATATCCATCTGCAGAGATAATGGGAACTGCAGATGCTGGAGAATCCAAGATAACAAAATGTGGAGCTGGATGAACACAGCAGGCCAAGCAGCATCTTAGGAGCACAAAGGCTTTTGTGCTCCTAAGATGCTGCTTGGCCAGCTGTGTTCATCCAGCTCCACAGTATATCCATCTGCAGACTCTTTGAGTCGTCCTCACCATTGACCTTCCCACTGATTGTGTCATCTGTAAAATTGGCTACATTGCATTCCCTTTCCTTGTCCAAGTTATTAATAAGTAATTGTGGTCCCAACACTGATCCTTGTGGCACTTCACTAGTTACACGCTGTCATCCTAGTCAACCAACCCTCTAACCATGCTAATATACTGCCTCCAACATCATGGGTTAAATAGTAATGTAATGTTTGGTACATTATCAAACTACCTTCTAGAAATCAAATATATTATATCCACTACTTTCCAGTTATCTACCCTGCTTGCTACCTCCACAAAAAATTCTAAATTTGTCATGCATGATTTTCTCTTCATGACACCATGCTGATATTACTTAATCATATTAATTATTTTTAAATATTTTGCCATTATCCTCTCTATCATAGACTCTAACATTTTCTAAATAACATTGTTGGTAATTAGAAATTTGTGGATAATTATTTCTTGTTTATCCTTAAAAGTTCATAATTTTTTTGCCATCAAAGATTTATTAATGGTTTTAAGTTTACTCACAGTTGTACAACTTGTCAGGAATAATAAGGTTTATTAATCAAAATAAATTAAGGCAAACCTAGGTTAAGTAACATCTAACAAAGATGACAGAGTAGGTTATGTGCTGTGGTATAGTGTGTGGTGCGTTATTAACCCCAGTGTGATCATAGGTGATCACTCCTGAAGTAAGCGTTGGTGACTCGTGAACTTCAGCTCAGAGTCATCTGCACAGGAGGCTGAGTTACAAGTACTGTGCTACATTAGCGATAGGAAATGTCACCAGGATACTTTATTCCAAATGGTAAACTCAGCGCTTTGACTAAGAGAGAAGGTGTAGAGCTGGATGAACCCAGCAGGCCAAGCAGCATCAGAGAAGCAGGAAAGCTGACGTTTTGGGTCTAGACGCTTCTTTAGAAAATCTTCAGATTTATCCAGCTCTACACCTTGTTGTCTCAGATTCTCCAACATTGACCATTCCTAATAACTTTGAATGAGAGTATATGATATGGTTAGTGGACAGGAACAAATGCAATGACTGCACTTGAGGCAAGCAATGATACTGAGAATGTGGAATCCACAACCTTTGCCACTATCAACAGCCTTGAAGCTATTAAAGCTTGTATGAAAGAGAATGTGAGCTGTAGCGGAGATGAGCAAACTAATCTTGCCACCATTCAAGTAGGAGCAAATAGGCAAAGTTGTGATGTGATGGGACAGTATAGTTAAGGAAATAGACACAATTTTCTACAGCTGAGAGCCTGAGTCTAGAAGATTGCCCAATGACAAAGTTTGTGACATTTTTCATTCGGTTGGAGAGTTGGTTGCAGTGATAGGGGAAGAATGCAGTGTTCACATGGGTATCAACAACATACATAGGGCTAGGAATTTTAAGCAACTGGGGAACAAATGAAAAGTCAGAACTTCAAAGCTTATAAACTTCGTATTATCGCCCAAGCCACAAGCAAATTGATAATGGGTAGCTAAAATTAGAAAGACCAATCTGCAATAGTGGACAAAGTGGGAAGCTGTAACATTGGGATGATCCTGAACCATGCTGCAATCAGCATCCCAAGATGATGGGAATTGCAGATGCTGGAGAATCCGAGATAACAACGTGTGGAGCTGGATGAACACAGTAGGCCAAACAGCATCTTAGGAGCACAAAAGCTGACGTTTTGGGCCTAGACCCTTTCATTTCTGATGAAGGGTCTAGGCCCGAAAAGTCAGCTTTTGTGCTCCTAAGATGCTGTTTGGCCTACTGTGTTCATCCACCTCCACACTTTGTTATCTTGCAATCAGTATTCTGATGAGTTGTACAGCTAGCATAGTAGAAAGGGCCTTAGATTAATAATGGGGGAAAGGGGTTAAGTAAGAAGAAGATAATTGAGCAGGCTAGCACCTGGTGTAAAGATAACCGGGATGTGATAGAAAGGGGCTGAGACTTCACCCTTAATTGTGGCCCAGTAGATAAGACCCAAGATTGTATGAATGGTAAAAGGGTGGAGTTAAAGTTTCTGTATCTGGCTGCATGCGGCATTTACAATGACATGGATGAATTGTTATCACAATAGAGATAAATATGTAACTCCTGGTAGACTTTATGGAAACGCAGTTGCAGGGTGACAAAGGCCAGGACCTGAATTTTTCAGGAATTTTGACTTTCTGAAAACATAAAAAGTTAGGAAAATAGTGGGTATCTCTATTAATTAATAATGCCATTAGCGAAGTAATGAAGAATAACTTTATTTGCAAATTGTTGTGGAATCAGATTGTGTGGAGATAGAAAATTACAAAAGTAAAATGCCACTCGTGAGAGCAGTTATGGTCCCCTAACAGTGGTTAGATAGTAGATCACAGTACATAGGAAGAACTAAATGGGACATATAGGAAGCACCTCAACAGTCATGGGTGACCTCAACCTACATGTAGTTTGAAATAATCAGATTGGCAAAGATAGCCTGAGGAATGAATTCACATAGTGTATTTGAGACTATTTCCGGGTATTAAACAGTCTAAAGCACAGCTATAAGCTAGCTTTCTAGACCAGGTAATATAAAATGAGACAGGGTTGATCAATAACCAGTTAGTAAAGGAACTTTGGATGACAGCAAACATAACAACATAATTTTATGTTCAATTTAAAGTAGAGTTGTATAAGTCTCAGACTAGTAATTTTAATGAAAACAAAGGTAATTATGAGGAAAAGGAAATAAAGCTAGCTAAAGTGAACTGGGACACTAGGATAAAGAGTAGGGCTATACAGATGACATTTCAGACACATTAGAAGATAGTTAATAATTCTCAAGAAAATGTATCTCATTGAGAAAGGAGGAGGTTTTGAAAAGGATGCATTACCTATGATTCAATCAGAAAAGAGTGACTAAACACAAAGAGAGGGGAAAGTAGAGCATGAAAAAAATCTGACTAGTAACATAAAAAATAGAATAAAAACTTTTGCATGCATTTAACTAGGGAATAAAAAAAAACACTCAAGATAGTGTTTGTTCTCTGGATAGTGATTCTGCAGAAATGATAATGGAAGGCAAATATTAAATCCAAAAATGGTTTCAGTTTTGAATAGGAACTTTGTGTTTGACTTAGCTACAGAAAATGTAGAAACCCCTCTCAAAGTTATTTGAAAATCAAAAGGTGAATGAGAGGGAGGAACTGAAATCAATCACTATTGCTATAGAAAATATGTTAGCAAGTTATTTGACATAAAGGCTGACAAATCTGGCATATTAAGCGTGCAGGTGTAGCAGGTCGTGAAGTGGGCAAATGATATGTTGACCTTCATAACAAGATGATTGAAGCGTACAATTAGGGATATCTTATTACAATTACAGAGGGTCTCATTGAGACCACAAGCATCGTATTGTGCGCAGTACTGGTCTCCATATCCGATGATGGTGTTCTGACTATGGAGGAAGTGCAACAAAAGTTTACCAGATTGTTGCTAGGTTGTATGCAGACAGACAGGATCAATTAGAACTATGTTCTCTGAAGTTTGGAAGAATGGGGTGGTTTGGGTGTGCATAGAAATCTGTAAAATTATAATAGGGTGAGGCAGTATAAATGCAGGGAGGAAATTCCTGCTGATTGAGGAGTCCAGAATGAGGAGTCACAGTTTAACGGTAAGGGGTAGGTCATTTAGGATTGAGATGAGGAGTAATTGTTTTCACATAGAAAATGATGAGCTTCTGGCATTCTCCACCACAAAAAAAATTGTGACCAAAAAATGGAATATTTCCCAGGAGTTTGATCTGCTTCTTAGGGCTAAAAATATCAAAGGGTGTGTGGAGAAAGCAGAAACATTGTACTGGATTGGATAATCAGACATGATCATACTGAATGGTGGAGTAGGCTCAAAAGGCTGAATAGCCCACTCCCATTCCTAGTTTCTATGTTTCTAAGTTTAAGTCCTAAGTGGTTGCTGCATTGGTGAAGAACTTTGAAAGTAATATAAATTTAAGACAAGTCCCCAGAAAAATGGCCGAAGTTACATCTTTAATTAGGAGTGAGAGGTAGAGAGCTGGAAACCAAAATCCAATTAGCAGCATAAAAACTCCGTTAACAATATTATTATCGGTTTTATGGAGGTTACAAAAAGATGGAAAATTATCATGTGATCAGAGTTCAATTTGGGGCTTTGTGAAAAGGAAATTGTGTTTATCTGATTTATTTATGATTTTTGAAAAGTGAACATGCAAAATGAATAAAGGGGGACTTATAGATGTTGTGTATTTTGATTTCCAAAAACTACCTGTTAAGTTGGCACATCAAAGTTTACAACAGAAGGGAAGAACACTTCATATACAGGGATGAATGACTGGTTCAATAACAGAAAGCAAATAGTTAGGATAAAGAGATCTTTATCAGCTTGGTAACATGTAATCAATGGAGCGCCAGAGCAATTAGTGCTCAATCCTTATTAATTTATAATTGATATCAATGAATTGGACGAAAGGACCAAATGCATAGTTGCAAGGTTTTCCAGTGACTCCAAGATAGATAGGAAAGTTAGTTGTCATGATATCATAAAGTATCACTTAGTTGATTTGCTTATGACAGTTCGTGGAACAGATAGCACAGGTTTGATTCTTAGAGATAATGGGAACTGCGGGTGCTGGGGAATCCGAGATAACAAAGTGTGGAGTTGGATGAACACAGCAGGCCAAGCAGCATCTTAGGAGCACAAAAGCTGACGTTTCGGGCCTAGACCCTTCATCTGATGAGGGGTCTAGGCCCAAAATGTCAGCTTTTGTGCTTCTAAGATGCTGCTTGGCCTGCTGTGCTCATCCAGCTCCACACTTTGTTATCTCAGGATGGATTCTTATACTGTTTGAGGTCACCATGAAAGACCTTACCATTCGCGAGAAGAATGGTGGTCCTCAGGTTAAATACACTGCTAAATTGTGTTTTCTCTCTAATGACAGAACAGCCTATGGGGACTATGCTAACTTTTGTTCTTTCAAGAGATCGGTTAAGTGAGTGGAAAACAAAATTGCTACATAAAGTATAATATGAGACAATGTAATAAAATGTGAGGCTGGATGAACACAGCAGGCCAAGCAGCATCTCAGGAGCACAAAAGCTGACGTTTCGGGCCTAGACCCTTCATCAGAGAGGGGGATGGGGGGAGGGAACTGGAATAAATAGGGAGAGAGGGGGAGGCGGACCGAAGATGGAGAGTAAAGAAGATAGGTGGAGAGGGTGTAGGTGGGGAGGTAGGGAGGGGATAGGTCAGTCCAGGGAAGACGGACAGGTCAAGGAGGTGGGATGAGGTTAGTGGGTAGCTGGGGGTGCGGCTTGGGGTGGGAGGAAGGGATGGGTGAGAGGAAGAACCGGTTAGGGAGGCAGAGACAGGTTGGACTGGTTTTGGGATGCAGTGGGTGGGGGGGAAGAGCTGGGCTGGTTGTGTGGTGCAGTGGGGGGAGGGGATGAACTGGGCTGGTTTAATCTCTAATATGAGACAATGTCTGCTTTGGCAGAAAGAATAGAGAAGCAGCATGATGTTGTCTGCACCCTGCAGCAACTTCACTAACACATCATGATTGTGGTGTGCTTGACTTCCTAGATGAGCATTACTTATTCTGAACATATCCAAACTACAATTGTGGACTGTCGTTTGAATTATAGCTGAGATCATGTCTTGCGGGTGTGCATCAAGCTTATAATGAAGTGCAAATTTGACACAATTCAAACAATTAACTGCAAAATAAATTCAGCTTCATTACAGTGAGGTAGAAATGTGTTGTGTAGAAAAATGAATAGGATTCAATTTGACAAAATATAACCTGGTTCAGAGCACTGAGATTTTTAATCTTGGTGGTGTAGCTATCTTCTATCCCACCACTCATGCAGTTAATGGAAATTTTGCTAATTAGCCTGCTTAGATATGTAATTGCACACTTCCAGCGCAGATGGTGCTTGAACTTCAACCTTCTGATCCAGAGGTCAGGGCATGCTCACTGTACTGCAAAAGCATCTTCACTGCAGTTTATGCAGGGATTGCAACAATTAGAGTCAAAGAGTCATGGAGGTGTAACAACATGGTAATATACCCTTTGGTCCAACTCATCCATGCTGACCAGTTTTCCTCAATTAATCTAGTCCCATTTGCCAGCATTTGGCTCGTATCCCTCTAAACCCTTCCTATTCATATACCTATCCTGGTGCTTTTATGTGCTATAATTGTACCATCCTCCACCACTTACTCTGATGGCTCATTCCTTAAAAGCACCACCCTCTGCATGAAAAAGTTGCCCCTTTTGTCACTTTTAAATGTTTCCAAAATAAACCAATGCCCTCTAGTTTTGGATTCTCATACTCAGGCAGCAACCTTGAATATTCACCCTTTCCATGCCCCTCATGATTTTGTAAATTTCTTTAATGTCACCCTTCAGTCTCCAACACTCCAGGGAAAATATTCCCAGCCTATTCAACCTCTCCTTGTAGCTCAAATATTCCAGCCCTGGCAACATCCTTGTAAATCTTTTTATGAACACTTTCAAGTTTCACAACACCTTTCCTGTAGCCGGGACACCAGAATTGAATGCAATATTCCATAAGTGGCCTAACCAATGGCCTGTACAGCTGCAACATGATTCCCCAACTCCTATACTCAATGCACTAACCAATAAATGCAAGCATGCCAAACCCCTTCTTCACAATCCTGCCAAACAACAGTTCTATTTTCAAGGAATTCCGAACCTGCTCTTCAAAGTCTCTTTGTTGAGCAACACTTCCCAGGATGTTACCATTAAGTATCTAAGTCCTGCCCTGATTTGCCTTTCTAAAACGCAGTACATCGCATTTCTCTAAATTAAATTTCACCTGCCACCTCTTGGCCCATCAGCCCATCCGATGCAGGTCCTGTTGTACTCTGAGGTAACCTTCTTCACTGTCCACTACACCACCGATGTTGTTGTCATCTGCAAACTTACATATTGTACCTCCTATGTTCACATCTAAGTTATTTATGTAAATGACAAAAAGCAGTGCACCCAGCACCAATCCTTGTGGCACACAACTGGCTAAAGGTCTCCAGTCAAAAAAGCAACTCTTCACCATCAGCCTCTGTCTCCTAACTTCAAGCTAGTTCTGTATCCAAATGGCTAATCTTCCCTGTATTCCATGTGATCTAACCTCGCTAACCAGTCTACCATGAGGAACCTTGTCAAACACCTTAGTGAAACCCATATGTATCATGTCCACCATTTTGCTTTCATCAAACCTCTTTGTTACTTCTCCAAAAAACTCAGTCAAGTTCGTGAAGCACAAGTTCCCATGCACAAAGCCATATTGACCATCCAAGTCAGTCCTTGTCTTTTCAAATACATGTAAATGCTGTCCCTCAGGATCCCCTCCAACAAGGTGCCCACCACTGATTTTAGGTTCACCAGTGGCTTTTACTTACCACCTTTCTTAAATAGTGGCGCCACGTTAACCAACATGCAGTCTTCCGGCACCTCACTTGTGACTTTTGATGAAATAAATATCTCAGCAAGGGGACCAGCAATCACTTCTCTAGCTTCCCACAATGCCTTAAGGTGCACCTGATCTGTTCCCAGGCAATTATCCACCTTTATGTATTTTAACATGTCCGGTGCCTCCTTCTCTCTAATATGGACATTTTTCAAGATGTCACTGTTTATTTCCCCAAGTTCTCTAGCTTCCATATCCTTCCCTACAATAAACACTGATGCAAAATACTCACTTTAGTATGTCCCCCATCTCTTGAGGTTCCACACATAGGTGACCTTGCTGATCTTTAAGGGGCCCTATCCTCTCCACGGTTAATTGTTTGTCCATAATGTATTTGTATAATCCCTTTTGACTCTCCTTAACTCACTTCCAAATCGATCTCATGACCACTTTTTGCCCTCCTGATTTCCTTCTTAAGTATACTTGTACCGTCTTTATATTCTTCTCTGGATTCACTCAATCCCTGCTGTTTATGACTGACATATGTTTGTGGATTTTTTCTTGACCAAAACCTCAATTTCTCTAGTCATTTAGCATTCCCTACATCTATTAGCCTTCTCTTTCACCTGAGCAGAACATACTGTCGCTGGACTCTCAATATCTTATTTTTGAACGCTTCCCATTTTCCAGCTGTTCTGCTACCTGTGAGTGTTTGGCCCTGATCAACTTTTGAAAGTTGTTGTCTAATATCGTCGAAATTGATCTTCCTCCAATTTAGAACTTTAACTTTTAGATAGAAGAAAGAACAAAGAACATTACTGCACAAGAACAGGCCCTTCGTCCCTCCAAGCCTCCATGACTACGTTTTGCCCTTCCATACTAAAATTGTCTTCACTGACAGGATCCATATGCCTCTATTCCCTTCATATTCATGTATTCTTCCGTGTGTGCCTTGAATGTTGCTATTGTGTCTGCTTTCACCACCATCCCTGGCAATGTGTTTCAGGCATTCACTACACTTTGTGTGAAAAACTTGCCTCACACAACTCTTTCAAACTCCCCTCTTGCACCTGTTTTCCCAATAATTGACCCATCCACCCTGAGAAAAAGCCCCATATGCTCCACCCTATCCATGTCATTCGCAATCTTATAAACTTCTATCAGGTCACCCCTCAGCCTCCTGCTTTCTAGTGAAAACAAACTTAGTCTATCCAACCGTTCTTCAAAGCTAAAATCCCACATACCGGTAACATTCACATCCTTCTGGATGTGTGGTGACCAGAACTGTAGACAATATTCCATATATGGTCTGACTAAAGTTCTATAAACCTGCAGCATAACTCATCTATCCTTATACTCAATCCTCCTTCCAATGCAGGTGAGAATGCCATCGGCCTTTTTTACTACCCTATGTCCCCGTGATGGTGCCTTCAGTGATTTGTGGCCCTGCTCATCGAGAACCCTCTCTATAACAATGCACCTAAGGGTTCTGCCATTCACTATATAATTTTCACCGCGATTCAGTGGTTAGCACTGCTGCCTCACAGTACCAGGGACCTGGGTTTGATTCAAGCCTCAGGCGGTGGTCTGTGTGGAGTTTACATATTCTCCCCATGTCTGCGTGGGTTCCTCTGGGTGCTTCAGTTTCCTCCAACACTCCCAAGATGTGCAGGCTAGGTGATTGGCCATGCTAAATTATCCATCGTGCCCAGGAATCTTCAGATTAGGGGGTAGGCATGCAGCATCATGGATAGGGAAATGGGTCTGGGTGAGATGCTCTTTGGAGGGACACGGTGGGCTTATTGGGCCAAATTTCCTGTTTCCACACTGTAGGGATTCTATGATGATTCTATGAAAATACATCATGCTACATTTGTCTGGTTCAAATACCATCTTCCATTTTTCTGCCTATACCTCCAACTGATCTATACCCACTGTATCCTTGGACAATCCTCGTCACTATCCCAACAACTCCACCAATCTATGCATTACCACAAACTTACTAATTAGACCAGTTACATTTTCCTCCAAATCATTTATGTGTATCATGAACAGCAGAGATCCCAGCACTGATCCCATTGGAACACCATAAGTCACAACTCCCATTCTGAAAAGTATCCTTCTACTGCTAACCTCTGTCTCCCATGACTAAGCCAGTTCTATATTCTTCTTGCCAGATCACCCTTGAAACCATGTGACTTCATCTTTTGTACAGTCTGCCATGAGGAACTTTTGTCAAAAACTTCACTGACATCCATGTAGACAACATCAATCATTTTTCGCTCATCAATCATCTCTTAACCTCCTCAGAAATTTGATCAAGTTATTGAGGTATAACCTCTTTCTCCACAAAACCATGCTGTCTATCACTAATATATGCATTTGCTTTTAAATATGCATAGATTTTGTCCATGAGAATCTTTTCCAATAAATTTTCTACAACTGATGTGAGGCTCACAGGTCTGTAATTTCCAGGATTACCCCTGCTACCCTTCTTAAACAATGGGACAAAATTGGCTATTCTCCAGTCCTCTGGGACCTCAGCTGTGGCTAAAGAGGATATAAAGATGTCTCTCGATGCTTCAGCAATTTGTTCTATTGTTTCACTCAGTATTCTGGGATAGATTCCATCAGGACCCAGGGACTTATCTACCTTACTACTCTTAAAGACAGACAACACCTCTTCCTTTTTAATAACAGCTTGTCTTAGAAATCTGACTCTCCCTTCCCTGAGATCATCCTCAACCAATTCCTTCTCTATTGAGAATTTTGATACAAAGTTTTCATTTAGGGCCTCACCCACCTCTTCTGGCTCTGCACATAGATTCCCTCCTTTGTCCATGAATGCACCAACTATTTCCCTGGCTACTCTTCTGGTTTTCATAAATTTGGTTATATAGAAAGCCTTGGAATTCTTCATAATCCAGTTTGCTGACAATTCTTTCATGAGCCGTTTTAACCCTTCTCATTCCTTGTTTAAGTTCTTTCCTACTTTGCTTATATACTTCAAAGGTTCATCAGTCTGCAACCTCCAAAGATGTATGCTTCCTTCTTTCTGACCAAGGTCATAACATCCTTGGTCATCCCATACCTATCCTTCATTCTCGCAGGAACACACTGCCCCTGAACTATTTTCAACAGCCTTTGGTATACTCCCACGTGTCTGATGTAGATTTACCCTCAGACAGCCACCTCTAATTAAAATTGTCCAGTTCCTGCCTAATATTGTTATAGTTTGCCTTCCCCCAAGTCAACACTTTTGCCTGAGGACTGCTGTTACACCTGTCCATGAGTGTCTTAAAACTCAAGTTATTATGTTCATGACTCCTAAAATGATCCCCCACTGAAACTTAATTCACCTGGCCAGGCTCATTTCCCAAGCCAGGCCCAGCACATCCCTGTCTGCGGCCTGTTTACATACTGTGTCGAGAAACCCTCCCGTATGGTCCTTACAAATTCCATCTCATCCAGGCCCATCGCAAGGTGTGAGTCCCAATCAATGTCGGGAAAGTTAAAATCACCCACAACAACAATTCTGCAGTTTTTACATCTTTCCAAAATCTGTCGGCCCTATCTCCCACTGGCCATTGGGAGGCCTGTGGTACACACCCAGCATTGTAATTTCACACATCCCATTCCTGAGTTCTACCCATATTGCCTTGCTTCATGAGATCTGTGATGTTTCCTCTTTGGGTACAGCTGTGAGACACTCCTTTACCAATAATGCAACTCCCCCAACTGTTTTACCTCCTGTTCTGTTACACCTGAAACATCTAAATCCTGGGACATTTGGCTGTCAGTCCTGTCCCACTTTCAGCCAAATCTTCGTAATCCTAATAATGTCATAGTTCAAGTACTAATCAAAATTCTAAGTCCATCTACTTTGCCTCTTATACTTCTCACATTGAAAAGTATGCACTTCAGACCTCCTCATCTGCTCTTTTCAGCAGCATTTCCTTGCCTATTTTTGGTTCTGGTCACATATGCCTTGGTTTCTAACTCTCCTTCAATTTCTGCATTTACTGCCCTACTCATCTAATTCACATACACCTGGCACATGAGTTTAAATCCTCCCCAACCACTCTACTAGGTTCACCCTGCTGGTCTATCCTTTACAATCACTATTTTAACAGTAACAGAATTATGGTCACTGGTCCTAAAGTCCCCCCTCACTGATGCTGCAGTTTCCTGCCCTGCCTTATTTCCCAAGAGTAGGTCAAGTTTTGCTCCTTCTCTCATAGGTACATCCTCATACTGAAACAGAAAATTTTCTTGTACACACTTAATAAATTCCTCTCCATCTAAGCCCTTAACACTTTGGCAGTCCCAGTCACTGTTTGGAAACTTAAAATTCCCCACCATCACCACCCTATTATTCCTATAAATAACAGAAATCTCCTTACAAATTTACCTCTCAATTTCCCACTGAGTATAGCCCGGGGTCTTTATAGACAATCCCAATAAGGTGATCATTGCTTTCTTATTTCTCAGTACCGCCAAAATAACTTCCCCAGACATATTTCCAGGAATATCCTCCATAAGTACAGCTGTACTGTTATCCCTGATCAAAAATTCCACTCCCCTCCTCTCTTGCTCCCCTTTCTATCCTTCCTACAACATCTATACCCTGGAACATTGAGCTGCCAGCACTGTCCATCCCAGAGCCATGTCACTGTAATTGCTATGATATCCCAGCTCCATGCTCCCAAACATGCTGGGAGTTCATCTGGCTTATTTGTTCGGCCTCTTAAATTGAAATAAATGCAGTTTAATTTATCACTTTCTCTGCTTTGTCCATGCCTGCCCTGTCTGTTTGACTTGCTCCTTTTCCCAACTGCACACTCTGGCTGATCTCTTTCCTCACTATCTCCCTGGGCCCCAATTGCCTCCTGTTCACCATGGACATCCAATCCCTCTATACTTCCTTTCCCCACCAGAATGGCCTGAGATCTCTTGGCTTTATCCTTGACCAGAGCCCTGAACAATCCCATTTACCACCACTGTCCTCCATTTAGCTGAACTCGTTCTCTCATTGAACGATTTCTGTCATCATTCTTCTCCCTTGTGCCAATTCAAAGGACTGGCTGTGGGCACTCACATGGGTCCCAGTTAAACCTGCCTCTTTGTGGGATATGTGGAACAATTCTCGGCCCAGATCTACGCTGGCCCCTCCCACAACTCTTTTTTTTCTGTACATCGACAACTGTTTCTGTGCCACTTCATGCTCCCGCCTGGAACTTGAAAAATTTGAGGAACAAGCAAGTTGAAGCCAACTTTCCCGCTCCTCTAATGCTGCTCGGCCTGCTATGTTCCTCCAGCTCAACGCTGTGTTGTCTCTGTCCCGAGCATCTGCAGGTCTTGCTATCTCCTAGAAAAATTTATTTCTTTTGCCCCCAATTTCTCTATCTGACTTTCACGTGGTCCATCGCGAGCACCTCCTTTCCTTTCCTTGACCTTTCTGTCTCCATTTTGGGGAATAAACGGTCAGCTGCCATCAACTATAACACCATTGACTTTCATAATTACCTTTACTGCAGCTCTTCACGCCCTACATTCTGCAAGAATTCCATCTCATTCTTCTATCCCAGTCCCTTCCACTACATTGTGTCTGTTTGGATGATGCCACCTTCCAAAACAGTGCTGCTGACTTGGCTTTCTTCTTCCACAACCGTGGTTTCTCACCCATTACGGTTGACAGGGCCTCAGCTGCATCCAACCTATCACCTGTGCTTCTGCCCTTGCCCCTTCCCATCATTCACAACAGCGTGATCAGGTTCCCCTTGTCATCACTTTTCATCCCAACAGCCTCCACATTCAAAGGACCATTCTGTGCTATTTCAGACAACTCCAGCAGAACGTCAGCAGCAAATCCATCTTCTCCTCGTTCCCTGGCCTGCATTCTACAGGGACCATTACCACAGGACACCCGAGTTCATTCTTCGATGAGCACCAAAAACAACATCGCTTCCCGCAGCAAATTCTCATTTAACTGCAGAAGAGGCAATATGTGCCCATTCACCTCTTCCCTGCTCACCATTAAAGGGCCTAGACAGTCTTTACACATGAACAGCATTTGGCTGGTACCTCCTCCAATCTGGTCTATTGCATTCGTTGCACCCAATGTGGCCAACTCTACATTGGAGTAACCAAACACAGACTGGACCACCGCTTTGCAGAACATTTCTGGTCCATGTGTGAGCATGGGCCTGACATTCCCACAGCTGCTTATTGTTTCTACACTGAAATATTACTTCTTCTATGCTTGTCTGTGCATCACACCTGACACTGCCTCCACTATCCCATCCTGCTGCCGAATTAGTTTAAACCTCCCCAAAACCACACCAGCAAATCTCTCCATAAAGATAAAGGCCCTGTTGTGGTTCAGGTACAAACCAGCCAACTTGGACAGGCTCGACTGTCCCAAGAAATTGACCCAGTGATACAGAATTCTAAAGCCCTCTCTCTGCTCCAGCACATTCATTGGTTCGATCTGCCTATTCCTATTTACAGCAGCATGTAATACTGGGACAAATTCAGAGGTTACAGCCTTTGACGTCCTGCTTTTTAAATTTACTACATCGCTCCCTAAATTCTTGTCACAGGACCTCTTCCCTCCTACACTACCTATGTCATTGGTACCAATGTGAACCACCTCTGACTGTTCACCCTCCCCCTTTCCAATGCTCTGTCGTGGTTCAGTGACTTCCTTGACCCTGGTCCTATGTGACCGCCTGGTGAGGGATTAACTCCAAATGACAGCCCAGCACATGGAGGATATCTGAGACGTGGCCCTGAAAGCATTGTTTCTCTCACAGAAGGATGTTTTCTAACAGCAGGGGAGCGACCCTGGCACGGTTGAGATCTTGGCTAGACAAGCTGCCACAGACCATGAACAGCACGATGTTCAACTGACCACGCGGCAGGTTCTAGCACATCAGCTCCGCGATCTGTTGGCACTTCTGGAACTGGATTTGGTGATCAGGGTTTGTCAGGTCTTTGGGAAAGGTCTTCAGAATCCCTAAGTGGTGTTGGTGTCGTTCAAGGCTGGCACCTTCACCCACTAAGTGAATGGACAGGATGGTACGGACTGCACTCAGAGCCATCTGCTGAACTGCAGGGGAATGATCTGCACAGCGTGGTATCAGTCTTCCAAGCAGTGTCCCTATGACATTCCCCAGCACTTCCCTGCCATCACTGAACCTCCGTGAAAACATCACAAACATCTCAGTGATGGTATGTATTGCTGTCTCTGTCTCACTCTCTTCCATCGACAGGATCCCCTTCTCAATGTCCTGGGCAATTTGATTCTCATCTTCTGTCTCAGTGGTAACCTTCTCCACAGCTGCAGAAAAGAAATCAATGACAGACTTCATTGTTGTTTTTGCTTTTGAAAATGCTCTAATCTTGTTGATTCAACTCTGTCTTCTGTGTCTTCCTGAAGTTGGGTAGGTACAGACTGAGTTTCGCTGTGCACTTAGTTTTATCTCCTCACTCAGAGTCTCTCCTGCAGATGTGCACCTAAGATGCTGGTTGGCCTGTTGTGTTCATCCAGCTCCACACCTTGATATGTCTTTGCATGGATTGTTTCACTTTGTTGTGTTTGAAATGACCCTGTGATGATTTGTTGTCATGGTTCTCAATGTTATGGCAGCAGCCCTCAGTTGTGATGTGGTCCTGTGCTCCCAGTGGGTGTCAATTGCTGGGATTTTCAAAAATAAACATTCAGTGAGGAGTCACATGTCTTAGAGGCATTGATTCATACTGACCGTTGGAAACTGACCCTTTGTTCCAACCAGTCCATGCTGAATGTAAATCCAAGCTAACCTTATCCCACCTGCTTGCTCCTGGCTCATATGACTCTCAGCCTTTCCATTCAGTTTCTTATCCTAATAATTTTTAAGCCTTGTAATTGTACCCATGTCCGCCACTTCCTCAGGATGTTCATTCTACACATGAACCACCCTCCATCTGCCATTTTTCGACGCACTAACCCATTTGATCTATTTCCCTTTGTAAACATAGAAAGCCTTCTTCACTATTTACTCTGTCTACATCAATTTTGGTATCATCCGAAAACATACCAACCATGCCTTTTAAATGAGCATCCAAGTCATTTATATGAATGACAAACAAAAGAGAACCCAAGTCCAATCCCTGTGGAATGCTGCTAGTGACAGGCCTCTGGTGACAGGCTAGTGTCAAGCTCACCCTGAATCAGACATGACCTAACTTTGCTTCTCGGTCTACCATGTGGAACCTTGTTGAAGACCTGACTAAAATCCAAGTAAACAATATCGACTGCTCTGCTCTCATCAATCTTTTTGGTAATTTACCCAAAAAATTCAATCAAGTTTATGAATCACGATTTCCCTCACACAAAACCATGCTGACTATCCCTAATCAGTTTGTTCATAAATCCTATCTTTTATAAGCACCTCCAACAATTTGCCCACAACTGAGGAGAGACTCTCAGGTCTATAGTTCCCCAGTTTCTTCTGACAACCTTTCTTCAACCAAAGTACAACATTAGCCGTCCTCCAGTTATCAGACACCTCCCCCCGGTTACAGCTGGTGCAAATATTTCTGCAAGGTGGCTCACAATTCCCTCCCTTGATTCCCACAATGTTCTGTGATATTTTCTGTTGGATCCTGTTGGTTTATCCAGCTTTATATTTTCCAAGATCTCCTGACTTTCCTCGTCTGTAATATGAAATGTTTATTACAACACCAAAATTTATTTTTCTGTGTTCTCTAGCTTCCATTTCTTTCTTCACAGTAATAACTAATGCAAAATATTCATTTAGTATCTCCCCCATCTCCTGGGTTTCAACACAAAGACAACCTCCTTGATCTTTAAGGGGGTCTACCGTCTGTCTAATTTCCCTTTTGCTCTTAATGTACTTGCCGAATCTCTTTGGATTATCCCTAACTTTATCTGCCAATGCTATCTCATATCCCCTCTTTGCCTCCCTGATTTCTTTCTGAAGAATGCCCAGATAGTCTTTATTTTGATTAAGAGATTCAATTGAACCAAACTGTCAACATCTAAAGTAAGATTCTCTTTTATTCTTGACTGGAATATCAATAACTTTATTCATCCATTGTTCCTTAATCTTATCAGTTTTACCCTTCACTCGAACAGGAACATGCGATCCAAGCGAAACTATAAATACGGATTGAGTGCTGGTCAGTCGACAAGAGTACAGGAGATCTTAGCTTTGACTGGTTTGTCAATGAATTCTCTGCTGCAGAATCTTTTAAAGAGTCATACAACATGGAAATAGATTCTCTATCCACCTGGCCCATACCGACGTTAATCCCAAATTAGAATAGCCTCAGCTGCCTGCGCTGGGCTCACATCCCTCCAAAATTTTCTTATTCATGTACTTATCAGAATGCCAATTTTCAGTACAAGTTAACTAAAAAATGATTCAAAACAAAAATCTTATACTACTGAAAAGTAATAACTGTCAAACATCCAGAAGTGAATCTAGAAATAAGTCTGAATCTCAGGAGCAGTTATAAAATCCACTCGCAGACCACCATTTTAGAATTTTTTAAGTTGGGACCAATAAATAGATGGCTCACCAATTTCATGTTTTCTCAGTATCTCCATGAAGTGAGTGATTGGAGGTGCATGGGAAATCATAAGACAACGATATATTGTGTTTATGGTACTTGCTGAAAAGGGGGAAGCTCCTGTACTTTGTTCAGTGCAATATTGTTGAGATCAGAGATGTATTACTGAAGTGAGCTTGTACCCACCTTGTACTTGTACTCTAATGTAACTACTATACTATTGTAATTTATTCATGAAGGCCATAAAATTTGTGGAGTTCAGGATGAAAAGATAATTAATGTCTGTTCTTTTAACTAATTTTAGTTTCAGCTTTATGTGGAGAAAGACACGTTTTATGATGAAAGACTAGAGGGTATTCATTTCTAATCTTCAACGAGGATGCAAATCAAATGCAACCTTGTGATCTTGCTTGACCTTTTTGTCATTGTTTGACCAAATACATTAAATAATAGTGGTGAGTTATCTGAATATGGTCACAACATTGTGATTCTCAAACAAGAAACTCATCTTACATCAAAAACTACAGCAGAGACTCTCTGCCACAATATAACTAACATTTAATAAGCGTAGATTATAACATGATCATTTTGCAGCAAGCTTCTTTTATATAACATATTCCATTTTATTTATTCTTCTGTACATTGTTGTTGGTTTCAGGCCACATGTGTATTGTGTGCATAAGAGAGGATACTGTTCACAAGACATATTTACTATGAATTTGTTAACTTCCTTGAAGAGTGGTAGACATTTACAGACAAGGAGGGCCCTTTATGTCAAGCTATTCCTAATGTCTAGCTACCCTTCTGTCCCATTTTCTACTTTTAACCAAACATTCTTCTTTGTTTCGTATATTTCCTTTGCTTCCTTCCTTTTAAGAGACAGTAGTCTTCTGATTCAACCAAAGTTTGATAACTGTCTGTACAATGAAATCGAAGAAACAGTCAATTTTGTCCTTATACCTGAGGGAAGACAGCAGAAACAACAGTTTGTTAATTATTTTTATTGCGAGTTATTTTATGTATTCGGGAACAAAAACAAAGTTGCCCGACAAGCTCAATGGGTCTGGCAGCATCTGTGAAGGAAAAAACAGAATTACTGTTTTGGGTCCAGTGACCCTTCCTCAGAATTTATTTACTTATTTACAGCATCCACAGTTCTTTCAGTTTTTATTTCATGCATTCAGTTCTGTTTTGCAGGGTTAACATTTGAATAATAACCCAGGCAATATGTTGTGGAAAGTACTGAAAACAAAAAAAATGCTGGAGAACCAGCAGATCAGGCAGCATCTATGGAGGGAGACCAAGCTAATGTTTTGAGTCTAGGTTACTCCTCATCAGGCTGTCGTAAAGTGTGGAGGGAAAAGCAGGTATGAAATAGTTCGGAAAGGTTAGGAGTGCTGGGGGAGAAGGGGTGTTGATAGTGCAGATTAAGCGATCAGAATGTGAGAATGCAGAACAATGGCGTATCTAACTCCCAGACAGGCAAGAACAGATAGTCCAACTGATTTGGGAGTAGTGGGAGAGGACACTTTAACAGAGAATAGAACCAGTAAAGCAAAAAGAAAGGGAACGAATAGGAGTGGGTTCACAACTTGAAAACGTGTTGAAATCAATATTAAGTCCAGAAGGTTGTTAAGTGCCTAGTCTGAAGATAAGTTGTTGTTATTCCATTTGTACTGTGATTTGACAGAGCATTGCAGTATACCGAAGACATACAAATGGGCATGTCAGCAGGACGCTCTGCTTAAAAGACCAGCTATGGGAAGACCAGAGTCATGCTTGTGCACAGACTGGAGGTGTTCTGCAAAGCAGTCATTCAGCCTGCATATAGTTTCTCTAATATAGATTGGGCCACATTGGGTGCATTTACTCTTACATTATGGAATGTCATCGTTTTAAAGTTCCAATCCATATGTTAACATTGCAATAAACAGAATTAATTAAAATAGCAATACCTGGATGCCAAGAGTAGTTCTCATACAACAATATCATAGCCCACCAAATTAAATTTAAAAAAAGAAATGAAACTTCATAAATAAATATGACTGCCATTTCCCACTGCTATTTAATAATTTAACTTATTTTTTGTATGCTCACTAATTCAATTGTTTTAGTTTTCCTTTATTTTTCCTCAAAGACAAAATTAATTTCTTTGTGCAAAATATTTTCAGAATTTTCTTTATTTCGTATTATTTTGGAAGTTTGAGTAATGCTTTGAAAGACTTGAACAATGACTGTCTAGAAATTTGGCCCATTTTGCTTCAGTTCAAGAAATGCATTTGTTGTGGCATTTCAGACATTTACAGTAAGCCTATTTAATGCAAGAAATGTTATAATCTTAAACTGAATAAATCACAACCATTTACCCTTTGGGAGGTACAATACAAGTATTAGCTATATGGAATCCAACATTAATCAGGATCTACATTTCATCGATGTCAACCAAACAAATTAACCTAAGGTAAAGAGTATAAATCCATACATACCATAATCATGGATTTTAAAAATAAGAATGAATACCTTACGGCAATTTTAAAAATAGGATCCAATTATATGCTTTAAAACTTTACTTTGACAGCTTTGGAGTTTTAAGTGGCTTTCTTGGCAGGTACTGATTGTCCATGATTTTAAACATTTCCACAATGACTGAAACATGGGATGTAATGATTCCCTATACATTATCTATTATTATCTATTGCACACTCGCTCATACTTGGATCACTGGATAGCAAGCTGTGTGCCAGTCTGCACAAAGAAACCCAGGCAATTCAGGACAATGCTTTCAATACGACAGATGCATCTAATAAACCTGATGTCACGAACAGCTGCACAGTGAATAAAGGTTCATTGACCACACAAAGATGAATTGGTAACAGCTTGTTTTTCCACAAGGTGCAGGCTTTTTGATAATGTCCCTTTTTCTGCTTCCTTAGCTAGATGAATCTTGGTTTGAACTGATAAAGGCAGGCGGTTTCTTAAATCACACAGCCAGATGGATAACTGTTTGCTATACAGAGATATGCAGCTCCCAGTAGACATAATGGAAGTAACTGCAAATCTACTGTATTTCACTGTATCATAGAAGAAAGGAAAGTTACCTTTATGATTCTGCCATGGGTAGGGAAGGTGTTTATGTGCAGTCATCTACTTCATTTTAAATATAAATTCTATTTTACCACTTCACAAAAATGACAAAAATATGATTTTAATTTAAGTAATGCATTTGTTATTCACCAGGATATTTGACATCTCATATTTGAGAAGACACCTCATGTTATTTATTTACAGATTGTGAAATTGAGTCTCTCCTTCTGTCATTTCTCTTCTCCATTTAGAGAGAATGAATATGTTTTACACAGAGGAGCTAAATTATAATGAGTTTTTGTTTCCCTGGCTGATTGCATTCTTGTGGGAGAATTCCTGAGTCTCCATAAAGACTTCTTCAATTAAGCTATCAACTCTGCTAACTTAATCATTGTGCCTTAAGATAATGCACACAATGAGTACTTGCTATACATGGTCTTTGGAGATCCCAGATATATATTCGGCAAGATATGCCATCTCATTCCACTGTTAGTTGGATGTAAAACCTAAAATGGCAATCTCCTCTATCTATCCATCATTGCAGATATTCTTCAACTTCCCATTATTTCTTATTTCCAGTCTCTCCACTTTATTATTTGTGATCTTTCTTTCAACCACCATATTCATGTACGGACAAAACCATCTTCTTGAATTACAACTCAACACCTCTATGCTTTTGAAAGTCTCTTCATAAAATGTTTCTCTTTCATTGTGATTTTCCACCTTTTCTAATTAACATTTGTATTTTCCTCTTCTGCTTGGTGTCCATCTTTGGCTCAACCTTTGACCTGTAGAGTAACCCACTTCAATTATCTGCAAGTAAACACAATTCTATGGCTCGGATAGCTTAATGAGGTTGGGAATATGCTGGAGTTAACAATCTCCTGTAGAAACCTAATGAAGGAAAAAATCCTTGTGTCTAGGTTTGGTCAAAGATCTGCTAATTGCAATAGGCATGATGGTGAAAAACCCACTTTGAAGAGATTCGATTTTCCTGCTTTCAGCACTATACAAATGCAAGCTGTTTCTTTCCCCCAATACATTAATTCCAAAACACATCAGAGGTTTTACTGTTACTGCAATTTCAACAGTTGCCGATGAAATCGATTGAATCGCCATACTGATATTTCACTGGGATTTGCGTCCTAAAAGGTTTTCAAACTGCAGAATATTCTCGGCCACTAAATATCTCCATCCCATCAAAAAGTGCTTAGCTTAGGATGACAGAGGACCTTTAATCGCCCTGGTATGTTTCTATGTATTAAAGACATTAACCTAGATTACTCATTCTCTTTTTTAAAAAGGCCCATTTTAAAAAGAGCTATCAGCCCTTGCCATTATCATACAGTGAATCAGATAACAACCTTTGTCAACCACACATGCACAATTAAATGTGAAAAATGAGAATTTATTATCAGTGTTGGTCTGTTCCAGTGCAAATTTCACTACATAAGTACCCTGCAAATTGACTCCAAGAAAGATTCTGAAACTGGGTGTTAAACTAACAGTTGCCCACCAAAAATGTCAGAAAAAACGTTTGGATCAATGCATTTCGGTGTAAGTAAATTTTTAATCGGAAAATAAGACTTAATTACTGGCAAGCAACCTTGCTGGCAATGAAAATGTAAATTATAAAGTAAATGTAACTGTGGAGCCTCATTCTTTTAGATTTAAATTATTGTTGGAAACTCAAAAGCGTTATAAAGGTCTGAAGTATTTTGGTTTCTTTCATCTTTCTCTCAATTCAATTTTTCTTTCTATTAGTTCATTTCACTTTTTATATATGACTCTACATTAACTTAAATAATCAAATGTATAATTCCTGGTTTGGTGTCTGCATAGCCTCATGAAGATTCTTCAATCTGAATTAATGAAGAGAATCTTGCTGTGCTTTCCCTGATTACAGATTCCCTGAACACTGCAATTCATTGGTGAAAAAGAAATCTCTAATTCTTGTTAATAGACACTGAAGCAACCTATTATAAAAATGCAAGTTCTTCTGCTTCTTGTTGCAAAGGTGCAATGGAAAATTCATAGATCTACTGAAATCTTTGTAAGCCAAACAATGACGATCGAATTAAAGTATTTAACTGGATTTTAAGAACAATTTTGAGGTGCACGCTTTGAGTAATAACATAAATTATTTATCATGCTGAGCAATGCAGTCAAGCCACGATTTTAATTATGCTAACATCTTGTCACAACCTGAAGAAAGTTGACCACATTGAAAAGTAACAACAGTATAACACGCTGATAAAGGCGTGTGTACAAAGCCAGTACATCAAGGTAACTGAATAAATTAAATTCACGTGATTATGAGGAATTTGGGGGGTACATTTCATTGGTTTGATATTATTTTCCACAATTTGATTTGTTTTCTATGAAAATGAGCCCCTTACATCGATGTACTTATGTTTGCTCAAAATTTTGAGGAGTATGAAGGTTGTGAATTGTAAAATTCCTAATGATAGAACAAAAAGCTTTAAACATGAATACTTAATTCCATCACATCTCCATGAATATAGGAGCTATCCACACTTTTCAATGTACTACTTTCAACAGTGTATCAACTGAAACAGGTCTCAAAAACTCAGCAAAAAAATCCCAGCATGAGTTACATTGATGGTACTTAATTAATTGATGAAGAAATATTATTTCAAAATTAAATGGAAAAGCTTTTGCTAATTCATACCTATGCAACAGTTGCCCTTTTAACCCCAAGGGCTTCTATCTCAACAACAAATCTATTAGACAAATAGCTGAAAGAACTGCAGTTGCTGGAAATCTGAAACAGAAACAGAAATTGCTGGAAAATCGCAGCAGGTCTGGCAGCATCTGTGGAGAGAATTCAGAGTTAATGTTTCGGGCCCAGTTTTGGAAGTCCACATATTCTAACATTATCTAAGTCAATCCTCCATTTAACTTTATTACGGAACAGTTAACTGGGACAACGTAACCATAGTAGCCCATACCAAACATAGACATGCACAGGAATTCCCAGGTGTTTCTCCACCCATAATGCAATCAACCAACACTTAGATTTAGACCCCATATACAAAATACAGATCAAAACTGGAAATGACACTACTCACCATAACGGACCAGACAGTATAAATTCCAAGCTGAGTAGAATAACATCGTTTCATCAGAGGCTCCACTGATGGTGTCACCTAGCATGATGACAAAACGTCTGAACGAGAAGAAGCCAGCTCAGTGAGCAAGTCAACAACTTCGAAGTTTATAAAGCAATGAGAGGTATGGATAGAGTTGATGGGAGTTTTCTTTTGCCGAAGATGAGGAGTTTCAAGACTGGGGCACATTTTTAATGTGAGAGGAGAGATATTAAGAAAAGACATGGAGACAAGTTATTTACACAAATGCTCATTCACATGTGAAATGAACATCCTGAGGAAGTGATGGATGCGGGTACAATTACAATGTTTAAAAGACATTTGAATAGACATATAAATAAGAAAGATTTGGAAGTATATGTGCCAGGCACAGGCAGGTGGGACTCGTTTAGTTTGGAATTATGTTTTCCATGGACTAGATGGACTGTTTCTGTGTTGTGTGACTCTGTGACTCTATATGCGTACATGTAACGATAAAAGTAATCCAGTTAAGGATTCAAAGTATCTCCCGGGGTAACCAATCATTAAAACCTTGGGATTGATTCTAATTGAACTGAGGGATTAGATTTTCTACAGTGTGGCAACAGGGCCTTTGGCCCAACAAGTCCACACCGCCCCTTGGAGCATCCCACCCACACCCATCCCTCCATAACTCACACGCCCCTGAACTCTATGGGCAATTTAACATGGCCACTCCATGTAGCCTGCACACCTTTGGCCTGTGGGAGGAAACCGGTGCACCCGAAGGAAACCCACGCAGACACAGGGAGAATGTGCAAACTCCACGCAGACAGTTGCTCAGGGCTGGAATCGAACCCAAGTCTCTGGCGCTGTGAAGCTGCAGTGCTAACCACTGAGCCCTTAGAGATGAGATGAGGTCCTTATGAATACAAGGACAAATGATCTAACTATGTTCCAGATCGATTCGTTGCGCGGGACAAGTTTTCGCAGCCTCCCTTTGATTGTCCCATTCATCCTGCCTGCAATCCCACTGGTTTGAGGATGCTAAACAATGTTGAACCTTTGGTTAATGCCAAACTGCCTGAACCACTGCCTGCATTATCTGGGCTGTAAACTGGGATCTTTCGCTGGAATCCCTATATTGCAGGAAAGTCTCCATCTAGTGAAAATGTTCTGAATTCAGGTATCTGCTGAAACTATAATGGCGTTTGTTTGAGTGGGAACCACCTCTACCCAATGTGTCATTAAAGGAGATTTAAGGCAGATTAGGCTAATAGCTGGACTAACACTCACATATAATATGTTGCCCCCCTACAACTGTGTAAAGAAGGCTGTAAATTCTTGCTCCTCTGATGCTGCTTGGCCTGCTCTTCTATACTTGCTTTAACTCAGCATCGCTGATCTGAGACTATATTTGACCTTGGTTTATCTCACAATTACAGCATGTATTTGGTCTAGAATGATGTGGGGTGGGCTACCATGATTCTCTTTTGTGGACTCTATCTATGTCCTGGATGTGAGTTTGCTCGCTGAGCTGGAAGGTTAGTTTTATTTTCAGACGTTTCGTCACCATTCTAGGTAACTTCATCACTAATGATGTTACCTAGAATGGTGACGAAACGTCTGAAAACTAACCTTCCAGCTCAGCAAGCAAACTCACATCCAGAACCTCAACCTGAGCTACAAATCTTCTCAAAACTCTCTATCTATGTCCATCTGAGAAAGGATATTACAAGTAATGATCCACTAGTTTGGGTTCTGGTGCAGGAATCTCCTTCCTCTTTGACTTAGGGCTGGCTATCTTCAATGAATGTGGCTGTTATGAATCTGGTTGAACTTTCTCTCTCTCCAGGTGGTCAGAGCTGCACTGCTGGGCCAGGTCAATTTTCATTGAATCTTCACTGAGGGGGTGGCTCCCAGGTGTGTGTTCTTTTGTCTCCCCTCAGCCGAGACTGTTCATAATATTTTGTAGCCTTTGGCTAATGGGGTCATGATCTGGGTTCAAATCCTCCAGTGGGGTCATACCAACACCCTTCACTGTTGCCATACCAGAATGTGTAAAATGCACATACGCAGGCAATCAAGATGCCAAAAAGTCTGAATAACAACTTGTCCAACACAGAACCATCAGGCTGGTTTCTTAAGGCATTCCTGATGGTAATGATACCTCCTTTGTCCCTCTGCTAGTGACACTGGAGCCTCAGGATATGTTGTGATGGATGAGGCTTGTAATTCCTTATCTCACAGCTACTGAGGTAACAGAGTCAAAAGCCCATGTCCTTTGCAGCTAATAGAGATGAAGAAACAGAACAGGGTAACACTCAGAAAATAAATTAAAAACATCTTAGCCAGTGTCCGAGTATTAGAGAGATATGAAAATTGAATGTGCTATTGTTGATTTTCTCTTCATTAACTTGCGCATTCTCTCTATGTGTGTGTTGGATGCATATCTGCAAACTACTCTGCTTTTTAAGGTTCGGCGTGAACCTTTGTAATCTCTTTTATCTTGGCTTTTGTTATTTGTAGTTGATGGCTGCTGGCTGCTGTTTAATTTAGTTGGCCAATTTTTTGTTAGCTCTGAGTTCTCCGGCTGTGAGTTAATTTATAATATCCAATACTTGAACACAGTATAATAGCTGGGAATGCAATTCTATGCAACATAAAATCATTAATGAAAATCATCAATCTCCTGTTATTTCTGCAGAGGAACAAGGTCCACATTGCTTGAGGGAGGTCAATGATAAGTAGAGCTCTCTCAAAATTGGCAGAGCTTACCAAGATGGAGGAGGATATCAAACACTTAACAGGGGGCATATTTGGGTTGACAGAGGAGAGCCTGGGATCGCTTCCGGGGTTGGTGAGTTACATAGGGTTCTCCCTTGGCAAGGGTAGCATCTGTGAGGAAAATGGACAGGATGAGTATGTGTTCTGCAATGATTGAATCTCGCCACATCTGTAGTCTGCATCATATTCTGCGCATCTGTGTTCCGGATAAAGCAAATGTTAGTTTTGCTTTTACTTAATGTTGAAGTGCACTCATCTATCTTACTCCCTCAACAGGTCACTTTGGGATCTCGGGAGATGATAAGAGAACCTCAGTAGGAACAATGTCCCATCCTTGCTCTGCAAAAAGCATTAGCTTGGATACCAGCATCTGGCTCAGTTTGTGCATGTTGGCTGCAACAGTTGCAGCTGTTGATCTGAATACTTCACAACCACTGAAGCAAAGGCTAAACCAGTGCAGGCCTCTGCCAGTGGGAGGAATGTGGGGGACTAGAAAGATACTGGACACCAGAGAATTGATGTATCTGTGATTATGGCAGATTTTTGATGTCATACGAGGTATTTGAAAATCTGGTACAGATGCCAAAGCATGTGTGCATTTTCATCTCAAGTGTGGAAGAGACCATCCAGACTGATGGTTACAATCAGCCTTTCTTCTGAATGTTTGTTCTCATCCATTAAAAGGTTAGTGACTCTCACTGGGATCCACAACCATTTAGGGTCTCCTGGGTGTATATTCAGATGTGGAAGCCCTTGCATTGCCAAAAATTTCAGCACACCATTGCTAATATTAGAAATGGCCAAGGTACCAGGTGCTCTAGCCTGGCTCTGGTTCACTTCTGGTAAACAGACAAGACAAATTGGAATTTATGTTGGTGGATAAGCAGAATTTGTCTTTACTTAGGTATGTTTTCTTAAGGCATTCCTGATGGTGATGATATCTCCTTTGCCCCTCTGCTAGTGACACTGGAGCCTCAGGATATACCATGATGGATGAGGCTTATAATTCCTTATCTCACAGCTAATGAGGTAACAGAGTCAACAGCCCATGTCCTTTGCAGATAACAGAGATGAAGAAACAGTAGCCCTTAGAAAATAAATTAAAAACGTCTTAGCCAGTGTCCGAAGTATTAGAGAGATGTGAAAATTGAATGCGCTATTGTTGATTTTCTCTTCATTAACTTGTGCATTCTCTCAATGTGTGTGTTGGATGCATATCTGCAAAGTAATTTGCTTTTTAAGGGCTGCAACGCCATGACATCTCAGTGATACCAATCAGAGGTCATTGTAACAAATACCCTTCAGAATGGCTTCACACAATCACAACATTGATGGGCACAGAAAGAGGTCATTTTGCCTACCAATCCTGCAGTAGCTTGTCAAATTTGCATCATTACTTAGCATCAATCTCTTACTGTATTCCCACAGTATATCCATCAAATACTTGGTTATGTGGCTGATATGCCAGGTTGGGCTGAGGTCATAATACATGCGCTATTATGTCTGGAAGATACCTGTGAAGCCTGTACAGTATTTACTTATGGTCAGAGTCTTCAAGGTCTCCATTTTAGACAGAATTTTCATGTTATTGTTTATTGCCATTGTGCTGCTCATAGTCTTCCTCAAAGTCAATGTTGGACTCTTCATCTATGATTTCTGACCTGCCTACTGACCCTCAATGACTTCTCACCTTGACAGAATCAAATTGTCAAAATGGAAACACTGCAACGTACTATATGAACTGATCATCTTGTTTCCTATTATTGTATTCTGCTCTTTCAGCAGTGAGTCAGCAACATGAGTAGAAAAAAAAGTGCTAAATATTGATAGCTTTTAAGGTCAGTGCACACTTTCCCAAATGTTCCTACTGTATATGCATCTGCAATACAACATTTGAAATGTTGATCCAATATTTAAGATGGGATAAGTATGCCACATTTTACGAATGGTACATGTCATGTGCATGACATTTCCAATCTCCATTTAATTTCTTACACATATCACACAGCATCTGTTTAGTAAATCTAAATCAGAACAATCGATAAAATGTATTCTCATTTTCTATTGGTCCAGGGGAATATTTGTCTTTCTACTGCACAGCTAAGCTGTCACCAACTGCATTCAATCACCATCTTTCAACTGGCAACCCAGCTGAATAAACAGCCCTCTACTCTGAATGCTGTTATTTATGCTCCTTTCTGGTATCATAAATAACATGACAGCAAATAATTAACAGTGGTGCAAGCATTGCTGATGTGGTATCAGTGCCCTATCCACTGATAAACAAAAAAAAACGTGTCACAAGATAAATTAAGATGCAAAATTCAATAACAGCTGGCTCTGAGCTAGTTTAATATTCTCCAACACTATGCAGGAATTTATACATGAATATCTGGATCGCATTTCCTGTAAATATCCCTCAAGTTTTATGTATAAATGTGCAGAATGAAGGCAGAGCAGCATGCTTTGAATTTAAATTCAATGGATTAGAAATTTGATAATTTCCAGAGTAAGTGTTCAGACAGCAGGGGCGTACAGGCCCAGGAAGTAGCAATAAAGAACAACGTGCAGGTTAATCAGTGGATGGAAAGGGTACCAATGCTGGCAGCTCATTGTCGGGACTCAGATTTAAAGCACATGCTTTTTATTGGCTGGGAGCTGAGCAATGGAGGTCAAGGTGGCTAATGGTAGAAGTGAATTGCTTAATGGTTGCCACAGACTCCATACAAAGGCACTTACAGTGGAAGTGAAGGTCACATGATCATAGCAAGCCAGCAAGAACACTAAACACAATTGCATTTCTCCAAATATCTCTCTTTTCATAAGAAAATCAAATTTGCCTGCACTTATATTGGTATTGAGGTGTTATCCAAATTACACATATGCATGATCATGAAGAAAATAGATTGAGCTAACTACTGACATTTATACAACAGCAGGTAATGGAAAATTCATGGCCATTGGACTTACACAGGAATTCAAAAGTTGCAGGTTGCTTTTTTTCATTACTTCTTCCACACTGTTTATTTCAGAAGCTGGGTCTCTCACAACTCTGAAAATTCACATAATCTTAGCTACCAATTTTTGATAGTATGTATCAAAAGTTCTGCTTAATGCTTGCCTCATACTATGTACAAAGGTACTTACAGCAGAGGTAGCAGATGCATAACTATGTTATGCTGATCACCAATTGGAGGAAGTTCTGAGGGTGGCAAGGAAGCAGAATGTATTCTGGATGGGAGACTTCAATGCCCATCAACAACAGTGGCTTGAAAGCAGTGCTACTGACTGGGCTAATCAAGTTTTGTTGGATATAAATTCTAGCCCACGCCTTCAATGGGTGGCTAGCAGCATTATCTCTATTTTTTTTTTCCCTATCGTGCGGACTTCCAAGGTCCATGCTCATCAGTAATAATGCCAGATACCAGAAGTCAATGCTGCATTCAGTGTGCTGACACTGAGTGTCATGCGGAAACCTTGGAGCAGCTGCATCTTAGATGGAATATTGGTGGTGAATCAACTGACAAAAAGGAAAAACGTACTTGATCTCATCCTTTCCAATCTACCTTCTACAGGCCTATGTCAATATACACAGGCTTAACCACATTATGTTTCCTTGTGGAGACAAAATCCCATCTTCACGTTGAGGATACCCTCATAATCAAGCACAATCTGCAAACACATAGCTCAACATTTGCCCCTCTCTACCATTGCCAACAAGTTAGGAGGTCAATACTGATTCAAGAAGAGTACAAAGGAGTGTGTCAGGAGCTCCACCAGGTCTGACTAAGAATGAGATATCAACCTGGCAAACCTACAACACAAGACGACTTGCATGCCAAACAGCATAAGCAGCAAGTAATAGGCTAAGAAATTCTACAGATTTCAGATCTATGCCCTGCAGGCCTGCCTCATCCAGTTATCAATGGTGGCCATGCCAGAACTGTTCATGCCTTGCATGACTATTACATAGCTTTCAGGGTTACACTGTGTTGGATCCAACAGCACAGTAGAACCATGTTGTTTTCAACACTCTCCATTACAGATGGACTTTTACTGTGTTGTCAAAATAATTTGGGAAGAGGAAGTATGAGATTAAGTATTTGATAATTTTTCCATCTTTTTATTGAAATTTCTTGTATCTGTAATGTATTTCAACTCAATTAGATTCATCACAGCCCGAAAGGACTTGAACTGTCAGCCAATTTAATTCTCTTCATTGCTTGTGTCTTTCAATCTCTGGTTTTATGCTTTCAAAATATTTGATTTCCATTTTCCCTCCAATTTCAATTTTCTTTCCAAGTAGATTGCAAAGAATTCCACTGATATACAACATCACAACACCTCATGATTCATATCATTACATTGCTTTTAAAAGCTAAATAATTTCCTACAATGATGACTATATCATATTGACTTTAAACACTTTGGATTATTTTGAGATTGTGAAGGATATGATATAAATGCAAGTGTTTTTATATGCATTTCTTTAATAAACGCTAACCAAATTTAGCTTTTTAAGAAAGTCACAAATATAGCCTTGATCTCCATGATTTACCTTCACAAAAGCAGATGGTTCTCTGTGGATTAATGAGTCTTTCACCTCAAACATGCCCATCCAAATGGTTATGGCTCCAAACAACTTTAATATTGCATCCTGGCTGATGGCCTACAGTGCAAAAAGCAAGGCAGAGCAATGCAAGGCAGGGATTCTGTGAGCATTCATATAGGCTCAGAGTCAGTGAGCACTCTGAGAGCAAGCAAAGATCCTGGGGATGCAGTCTGGTCCAATCCATGAGCCGGATGCATATCCCTGGGCATAAAACACTCTTACCGCAGCATTCAGAGATAGTAAGAACTGCCGATGCTGGAGTCAGAGACAACACAGTATGGAGCTGGAGGAACACAGCAGACCAGATAGCATCAGAGGAGCAGGAAAACTGATGTTTTGGATCGGGGCCCTTTGTCAGCTGACAAAGGGCCACGATCCAAAACGTCAGTTTTCCTGCTCCTCTGATGCTGCCTGGCCCTGAATGCTCCAGCTCCACACTGTGTTATGTCTTATGGCAGCATTACAATGATTGTTGCCATTACAGACCCAGATGCAGGTTTGAATGGTGGAAGGGAACTGTAACTAGATTGGAGACGTGCCGTGAGGGTTCTTCGAAGCTGGCTCTTGTAGGGTGCCAATGAATATGAAAGTGGGGTGCATGTGTCCATTGCCCTGTGATACCATCATGGAAATCATTCAGAAAAAGAGGCCAGCTAAACTTGCCAGGTGCTCATTTTGGTTTCTTTGACAGATTTTTCTGATGTTGAGCTTGTACAGTGAGTTTTGCAAGATGGATGGCTAAATATTAATGTGCCAAACTGAACTGTTAACAATTGGTTGTTAATTATTGGATTAACAACCAATAATCCCAATTCCAATGTACTCCAACGAGGTTCATTCCACAGCTACTGTGTGAGAAAAATTATGAATATGCAGCAACTGAATGATAATACATTTGCACATCAGTGCACAGGAGTAACAAACTAAAATAACTTGCCATGGAATGACTGTGAATTCAAAGAGTAAATATTGATTTCAGCGGCAATGCAATAAACCTGGAATGAGCAAGTTGTTCTAATTTCCTAATGCAAGCTGAAGTTGGTTAGAGCCCATTCAATATAAATTTGAAAGCTTTGTAATGAGAGACCATCAGGTTGTGTAAGATGACTTGATCATTACAGATCAGTATAGGCATATGATTGAGTTTGGTTAATGCATGGAGAAATCACTTGCCCTCATTGCCACTTACACTAAGTCATCTTGTAATAGTGCAAGTTCATGCATGACAATCTAATTTTCTGTGTGACGCTTCAATTCCATTTTTTTCACAGATTTATATTGATGCCTAATCTTCCAGGGCCAATTTTGCGACCAACATTCTCAGTATAATAGTTTCCCATTAAGGCATAAGCCATGTTGTACTTCATAATGAATTTACTCATTGTTGCTAATTGGGGTGGCACCATGGCTCAGCACTGCTGCCTCACAGCACCAGGTTCTCGAGTTCAATTCCACCCTCGGGCGACTGTCTGGGTGGAGTTTGCACATTCTTCCCTGTCTGCGTGGGTTTCCTCCGGGTGCTCTGGTTTCCTCCCACAGTCCAAAGATGTGCAGGTTAGGTGGACCGGCTATGCTAAATTGTCCAACAGTGTCCAGGGATGTGTAGATTAGGTGGGTTGTAGGGGGATGAGCCTGCGTGAGATGCTTTGAGGCTCAGTGTGGACTTATTGGGCTGAAGGCCCTGTTTCCACACTGTAGGGATTCTATGATCTATAAAGAAATGATCAATTTAATGGCATTTTTAAAAAATTAAAACACTGCAGATGCTGGAGAGCTGACATGAAAATGGAAAATACCAGAACTAACTCTTCAAGGCATCTGTGAGGAAGTAAACCATATTTAGTTACATGGCATGTGTTTCTTAACATAAACGATACAACTGAACCTTTTCACTTCCTTTAAACATAGAAAATGGTATCAGACTCCTAAAAGCCACAGTAATAACCACTGAATAAAGTAGCTGACTCCACTTTGAAGTTTTACATTACAAAGCAGTTGACAATTTATTAATTACCACTTTCTGTCCCCTCCAAGGGTAATTTACAACCTATTGAGGAAATGAGTTAGATGGAGTGGCAAATTGAGAATGGTAGGACCTCAGAGCTATTTGAAATAAGGATTAACTAAATGATTGGGCAAAGGATCAATCAATTTTAAATTTCTTTATATTGTATACTATTGTTGTATTCTTTCTGCTATTTACATATATAGGGGATGGAACTGGATTACACCAGTTTACTGTTGCAAACTGGGTGCAGTCTCAACGCTGGAATAGGTCTTTACACTGGAATAGTTAGCATTGGTTTTCATTTAAATGAGGTCAGCATGTTTCCTGGCAGCTTACACTAGAAATGAAGCAGATTTAAATTTTGCATCAACACTGCATAGGGAAAGGTAATTTGAAAATGGGGGAAGCCTTGGGTGTTTGGGCTATTCACAATGAAGCAGGAACTGGGAATGGTCTTCAAGGATTGCTCTTGCTCCTCTTGCTCTAATTTCTGGCAAGTATTATTTTAAAACTTCCCTTTTTGGTGGCCCAACTCAGCGACCTGTGACAAGGCCATTGGCTAAGCCACATGTAAAAGGCAAACACAGTGCTTACTCTGTTCGGGGCAGAGCAATTTTAGTTCTGGGTCTGAAACAGACATTAGGACCAATAATCACATATCCCTAGAGCCGAACAACCGTTTCAGATCCCTAGGCTAGATGCCTATATTTATGTTTTGACTTATATAACAGATGCAGCATTTGTATGACATAGTACTTTCAATTTAGGACATTTAGATGTCCATGTCAGCCAAACATCAAAGCCATTATTTTTTGTAGAGTAGGTGATTTGAGGTGTAGAAAAAGCTAGTGATTCTTGTTTCAATCATATCTCATTTAATTTCAATTAAGTTATCCATAAATGAGATGTCATCTCAGAAGCACTTTCTATTTTTGCAGCAGCAGTTGTACAATTCAGTAAAACAAACTTGAGACTTGAACAAATGTCACTAAGTTGAGTGTCATGGTATTTCATTAGTGGGATTAGTTGTGTCCAGATCAACTGTTACAAATAAGATTAATTGATCACATCCTTTGTAGTAGCAATGTCAATCAACATGACTTTTTTAATAGTTAATTCTTAACATAACATGACTAAATAGAATTATGTCTTCATTGTTGTTCACTAGGTAACAATATTACAATCATTCCTAATTAAGCTTATATCAGTTTCTTTATTTATTACACATAAACAGAATTGGAATATTAAGGATTAGAAAGAAAAATAGTTAATGTCTTAATTTGAACTAAAAAGCGTAACCATACCAGGTACCTTTATTTTATTTTTAACTTTTGGTTCAAAGGTAGGGATACTACACTGCGCCACAACAGCCTGAAGTCCAATGCGAATTGCCTGCTGTCAATCAAATCTGCAGTAACATTAATATTATATAACTCTACATAAGTACTCAAGCCAATTAGAAATTACAGCCACTGAGGTCAGCCTTAAATGGCTATTACATTGTGTGTTTATTTTGGAGATTAGATTTTTAAATAGGTCTGCGCAGAATTCCTGAAATTGTGATGTATACATGTAAAGGCAAATGATTATACTTCAGCTGAAATGTTTTCCATGCTAAATTGAAATGACTGGTGCATTGCTTTCATTCATCAAAGACATTTCAGCCTGAAGATGTACACTGCAATGAAACAAAATCTAAATTCTAGGGGATATCACTTGGCTTTGCTCATGACTGGTCGAAGCAATCATCTTTAAAAACATGGAAATAGGAGCAGAACTAGAGCATAATGCACTTCAAGCTTGTTCTGCTTTTTAGTGCAAACATGATCTTCTGCCTTAAGTCCACTTCCCTGGCTGCTCCCTGAAAGCCTTGGTTCATTTAGGCTGGAAACATGTCCATCAGAGTCTTAAATATTTTCAACCATGCAGTGAAGATGCTTCTCCACATTTCAGTCTGAAATGGTCAATTCATTTTCCTGAGGCTTTCCTCTATGTTTTAGATTCTCACACAAAAGAAGCAACTCCTCAGCATTTACATACTCAAGCCCCTTCTGAATTTCAAATGAAATTAGAAAATGCTAGAAATCCTCGGCAGCACAAGTAGCATCTGTGAAGAGTAAAACTCAGTTAAAATGTCAGGTCTGTAACCTTTCATTTGTTTGTTACCTACAAATACATTAGCCCTTAACATGCATATCAACATTCTGTGCTGTAACTTGTTGAATATCTTTTTGAAGCACTTACTTGCTCCCTTTTATTTATCCATGAGTTACACTCTTAAAACCAATAAAACTGTCATATATCACTTTCCTTTTATGAAACTATGCTGGCCATTTCTTTCAAAGTCATTTCTTGAATAGCGACTGCTGCATTTGCCAATTTTGATCAGCTGGGACCGGGGAATTTTAGAAAATCATAACCGACGCGCTCAAGCACCTTCACTCATATTAGCTTTTTAGTTACCTTTTAATTTTGGTATTAAATTTGCACATTCTGCTAGGAAGACAGACATAGCCACACAACATGCTGAAACATGCCTTCAGCTTGAAGATGGAAACTGATCTCCACAACACTGAGTAGTGGTGATCATTTACATCAATAGTGTTGGGGAAAATGAGATCAAATATGTTTATTCCTCTTGACTGCCTTTTGCAAGCCCAGTCTGGCATAAAGGCCCTAAAAGAATCAGCCAGGAGATTACCCAATGAGTACACATATTGTAACTTGGTTATCCTTAATGCTTCTTTTGAATGATGTTCAATAGGGAATTCATTGGTTGAGAGAGATGGAAAATGAGGGTCACATGAGATTTTCTTACATATGTTTGACTTGATGTCATGACACTTCATGGAGTCCAGAGTTAATGTTGAAGACTCCCAGGGCTAATCCTTCCCGGCTGTATGCTGCAGTGCTCCCACCACTGGTATGACTATCTTGCCACCAGAACGGGGAATACCCAGTGATGATGATGGAAAATTGGTTGTTAAGTCTAATTCAGTGCAAATAAGATTACTGCTTAATTAATTGGTTGGATATAGTATCCGTACAGTGTGGAAGCAGGCTGTTTGGCTCATTGAGTCCACACTAACCCTCTGAAGAGCATCCCATCTAATCCCACCCCCTACGCCTGTAACCCATCAGTCCCCATGGCTAAACCTGCACAACTCTGAACACTATGGGCAAGTTAGGATGGCCAATCCACCTAATCTAATCTTTGGACTGTGTGAGGAAGCCAGAGCAACTGAATGAAACCACGTAGTCATGGGGAGAATGTGCAAACTCTACATAGACAGTTGCCCAAGGATAGAATCGAACCCGGTCTCTGGTGCCATGAGACAGCAGTGCTAATCACTGAGCCACCATATCCCCACAGTGTAGAAGCAAGTATGAAGGTTACTGATTTTAAAAGGCAGAAATGTGGAAGCCAAGTTCTGCCTTAAAGGGAATAAATGTCCGAGAATGAGAGGTAGGTGACGAATGAACAGAAGAGTGCAATTACAAGATAGTTTAAAAACACGAATTTAGTGGGGTGTGTGATCCACATTGATTTAGTGGAACAGTTGAAAATAAACTGCGTGGAAAATGCTGAGATATCCATTTACAACAGGGCAGGTTAACCCAACAAAGTAACCAAAAAATGTGTCAACAGAAAGTATGATTTTTGGATAGAAAGTCTGCATTCCATCCAAGGTTCTAGAATGATAAAGAAAGAATTTGGAAGAATAATAAGTATATAACACGAAGTGTGAACTCTGCGCACTTCCCTGCCAGTGTATTTGAAGGTAGGGTCATGTGAAATAAGTTGAACTGTAAATCCATGAGCTTACATCCTTCTCTGATCTGTCCCACACATTACTGGCGAAGTGGGGAGGTAAGTTTTGAGACAGCCTTCTCACCTTAGGTAGATTGGGACCCTTATTGTAGACAATTAGTTACCATTTAAGGGCCTCACTCAGCTTCTGCTGCAACCTTTCAGTCCGTGTGAGAAGGCAGAAGGAAGCTTACCAGCCAGGCAGCTTTGGTTATATGGGCTGCTGGAAGGCAGAAAAGGGCAGGACCTTCTTTGAGGGCCCTGTGTTACCGACCAGAGGGGGAATGGGAGCATTGCCCCAGAAGATGGTGCTCCAACTTCATTCCCCCTCTCCAGCCTTTCAAGCCTCCATCCTGAGGAAGGGTCACCAAACCTGAAACGTTAACTATGACTTTTTTTCTTCACAGATGCTGTCAGACCTACTGAGCTTTTCCAACAATTTCTGTTTTTGTTCCTGTTTTACAGTATCCACAGTGCTTATTTATTTATCGCCCTTATCTCACCCTTCAATGGGTCACTCAAGCGTATGTCCAAAATTCTCAATATCAATTACCTAAATATCCATCTTTTCTTCTTTAGATAATGCAACTACTTAAATTTGGTACAATACAACTAGGATTCTAGGCCTTTAGGCCAATCAAGGTTGCTGGCTCTCCAGTACAGGGCCTTCTGTTTCTCAGGGACCAAAATCCAATTCTCAGCCTATTAAGGCTGCCAGCCTAGTACTTTTAATAGAAACCCCACAGCGTAGAAACAGGGAATTCAGCCCAACAAGTCCACACCGACCTTCCAAACGCATTCCACCCAGACACATCCCCCTACTCTATCTCTGTAACCCTGCATTTCCCATGGTTAATACACCTAACCTAAACATCCCTCAACACGATGGGTAATTTAGCATGGCCAACCCCTACCTAACTAACACATCTTTGGACTCTGGGAGAAAACCAGTGCACTTAGCGGAAACTCACATAGACATGGAGAGAATGTGCAAACTCCACGCAGCAGCTAAGTTTCTGATTAATGAGCTGGGGGGCAGGACTTGATACTTGAATCAAAGACACTCAATGTCTAATTGATGAGCACTGGAACATGGGAAGAGCTGGGCCGTGATTTTGAACGTGCTACCTTCTCCCTGAGACCCACACATTGCTGAATTGTAGCCTGGACCCTCCATATTCCTGGTACATCAGGTCTGTGTCCTTCTGTCAACAGCCACAGCCTCCCTATAGCACTAGTGAACATTGGTTGACTGTTAGCTCTCACTTGGTGGAACCCTTGTCACTGGGGCCTTGATTCTACGTGAAGAACCACCAATGGCCTCACTGCTGTCTAATGGGCATTGGGTTCAGCAAACCCTTCCTAAAGAAAAGGAGCATAGTTCTCGCAACAGTTTTCCAGATGGCAGCTGAGACAACTATTATTACAAGATTCTTTACACATAAAACAATAAAACATAGGGCTAGAAGTAGTCCATTTAGACCATCGAGTCTCGTCCACCATTTAATGAGATCATGGAATATCTGATCATCCTCAGCTCCATTTTCGCTCCATTTTTCCCCAGAACTCCTTATTCCCTAACTGATGAAAAGTTTGTGTTATAAGGCAGAGGTTGACCCCCCCCCAACCCCTCCAAATGATAACTAAGACCGTAACACCCAGAGAAGATTGTGTTGCCTCACAATCTATGAAAGGAAGTGTGAAATTTGGGAAGGCTAAAACTGGTGCGGTGGTTAACAATGCTTTAAATTCTCAAAGGCCTCCTGGTGTTAGTCTGTCCACCAGAAGTTCATGCTATTCTTTAATGAATCCATCAGTGGTGTCACTGTGCTACTAACATTTGGTACAAATTTTCCTGAAGAATCTGCTCAATCACAAAAATTGTAGAATCTCCTTCTTCGGGGATGGTCTTGGAAATTCATCAATGGCCTTTATCTTTACATTCCTTGGAGTCATTGGTCTGGATCTGATGTTGCATCCAAAGGACATCACTTCCACCTTTGTGAATTCTGGCTTCACCAAATCTATGACTAAATTTGACTTCCGTAGTTTCTCAAAGAGCCTTGCCAATTGTGCCATGTGATCTGTACATGAGTGGCTAAAGATCACAATGTCATCTATATAACCGGCACAATTAATCAATCCTGCCACAACTCTGTTCAGTTTTTGAAAAGCGGCTGTTGCATTTTTCATTCCAAAAGGCATTACTTTAAAATGATACAGTTCATTTGGGGTTACAAACGCAAAAACTTCTTTCACTCTGCCCAACAACTGTATCCAACTTTGTGATATACATGCCTGCCCAACTTCTTCCACACAGTCCTCCAACCATGGAATTGGGTATGAGTCTGATTTTGTCAAGGGGTTGTCCTTCTGATAATCTATGCAGAAATCATTGATTATCGTCGGGTTTGAGAATCAACACAATCAGTGAACTCCACTCACTTTGTCTTAGCTTGATGATGTCTTCTTGGAGCATTGCTTCCACTTCCTTCTGTATCTCTGCTGCTTTGAGAAGATTAAGCCCATAGGGGTGTTTTTTTTTACTGGAACAGCATTCTGTACATTCACCTCATGTACTATATTAGCCCTCCCCATTCTATTCCCACATATGTCCACATATTGCTACAACAAGCCTTTCAATTCAGTTCTCTGTTCCTGAGACACATAGCTTACTATCCAATCCCACTCTTTAAAGTCTTTCTCTTTACTAAGTTTTTTCCGAGGCAAAAAAAATCCAAATCACCTGGATTTGATTCCTCACTCTGAGTGGCAGTAACTAATACTTGTTTTTTCCGTTCACTTTCTCTGTCAAAATAAGGTTTCAGCATGTCATATGACAGACCCAATAAAGCTTGTTCCTCTTGGCATCTTTACCAGATAATTCACCTGATTCAACTTGTTCTCAATCTGATAAGTACCACTAAACCTTGTTTTAGAACATAGAACAATACAGCACAGAACAGGCCCTTCAGCCTCAATGTTTCGCCAGGCTGTGAAGGAATCTAAGCCCATCCCCCTGCACTATCTCATCATCATCCATCTGCTTATCCAAGGACTGTTTAAATGCCCCTAGTGTGGCTGAGTTAACTACATTGGCAGGCAGGGCATCACATCCCTGTGATTCAGGATGGTACGCACTCGATTTAAAGTATTGGATGCCTAAACTATCCATGACCTTCTTAAACAATTTGGCCATAAAACTAAAACCTTAGTCTGACTGAATCTTCCTGGGTAGTCCATAACAGGTAAAGAAAACAAACAATTCCGCCACAGCATTTTTTGCCTTCACATTCTGTAACGTAATTGCCTCCAGAAATCTGGTGGACACATCCATTACAGTTAGAAAATACTGGTGTCACTCTTGGTTTTAGGGAGGGGCCCTACACAATCATTCATAATCCATGTGAAAGCTTCTTCCGATGTGGGAATTGGCATCAAAGATACTAGTTTTATTACTGCCTGTGGCTTTCCTACGTATAACAGGTACAGCAAAATTCAAACCATTGTTAAGTAGTCCAGGCAAATAGAAATATGTTTGTACCTTAGCCTGAGTCTTCCTTTCTCCTAGATGACCTTCTACAGGCTACCCACAATCCTACCAGTAACACAATCTGGTAATCATCTGTGAGGCTGGATGAACACAGCAGGCCAAGCAGCATCTCAGGAGCACAAAAGCTGACGTTTCGGGCCTAGACCCTTCATCAGAGAGGGGGATGGGGGGAGGGAACTGGAATAAATAGGGAGAGAGGGGGAGGCGGACCGAAGATGGAGAGCAAAGAAGATAGGTGGAGAGGGTGTAGGTGGGGAGGTAGGGAGGGGATAGGTCAGTCCAGGGAAGACGGACAGGTCAAGGAGGTGGGATGAGGTTAGTAGGTAGCTGGGGGTGCGGCTACACTTGTCCCCACACCTCCTCCCTCACCCCCATCCCAGGCCCCAAGATGACATTCCACATTAAGCAGAGGTTCACCTGCACATCTGCCAATGTGGTATACTGCATCCACTGTACCCGGTGCGGCTTTCTCTACATTGGGGAAACCAAGCGGAGGCTTGGGGACCGCTTTGCAGAACACCTCCGCTCAGTTCGCAACAAACAACTGCACCTCCCAGTCGCAAACCATTTCCACTCCCCCTCCCATTCTCTTGATGACATGTCCATCATGGGCCTCCTGCACTGCCACAATGATGCCACCCGAAGGTTGCAGGAACAGCAACTCATATTCCGCCTGGGAACCCTGCAGCCAAATGGTATCAATGTGGACTTCACCAGTTTCAAAATCTCCCCTTCCCCCACTGCATCCCTAAACCAGCCCAGTTCATCCCCTCCCCCCACTGCACCACACAACCAGCCCAGCTCTTCCCCCCCACCCACTGCATCCCAAAACCAGTCCAACCTGTCTCTGCCTCCCTAACCGGTTCTTCCTCTCACCCATCCCTTCCTCCCACCCCCAGCCGCACCCCCAGCTACCTACTAACCTCATCCCACCTCCTTGACCTGTCCGTCTTCCCTGGACTGACCTATCCCCTCCCTACCTCCCCACCTACACCCTCTCCACCTATCTTCTTTGCTCTCCATCTTCGGTCCGCCTCCCCCTCTCTCCCTATTTATTCCAGTTCCCTCCCCCCATCCCCCTCTCTGATGAAGGGTCTAGGCCCGAAACGTCAGCTTTTGTGCTCCTGAGATGCTGCTTGGCCTGCTGTGTTCATCCAGCCTCACATTTTATTATCTTGGAATCTCCAGCATCTGCAGTTCCCATTATCTCTGGTAATCATCTACCTATTTCTCCTCTGCACAAACCTGCCAACGTCTCCATTTCTGCCTTAAGATTTTATCCTTCATATAACAACATTCTGGAATGCATTCTGATTCCGTTTCTGAATAGGCTTTATGATATAAATCTTTTATTGTCTTATCTTTTTGTTGTAACACTATTAGTCTTGCAGTAATAAACACCTCTGCCTGATCCTTTACCTGCTCAGGTTCTTCCTTCACCCTTTCATCAGAGTGTCAACTAACTCAACCTCAAGTCTTTGTATTTCCCTTTTGTTTGCCCATCTTGCTTTAATTTATGACCGTGGGACCTTGTCACCGCACAGTCCAGAAACATTCCAGGGTATTTTTCTTCTGCAGTCCACTGGTTTTCTTTTCGGTTCTCCATTACAAAGGGTATCACGCTCACCTTTGATCCTGCTAGAACGTTTCCAAGTACCAACTATATTCCTGGAATAGACACTCTTTCAATCAGTGCCGCTGTCACTTCCCCAGTCTTGATTGGACTTTCCAGCCTTACCCTACACAGGGGAATATTAAATCTCTGTCCATTTATTCCAGAGATTAACACTCCCTTGGGTAACATTTCAGAAGGAGTGCAAATACTTTCATCTCTTACTATTAGAGACTGACCAGCTCCTGTATCTCTCAATGTTTTAACTTATTTACCTGCTTCCTGATTAAAACTTACCCACAGAGGTGAAGTCTTTGAAGAGATCGGGCACTGTCCTACTATCCAGCCCGTGATATGGCTGTGCACGCTTCTGCAGCTCATTGACTTCTCTTGCGATTTCCTTCACTATCTCAATTAATCCCACTTGTTTAACATCTTTTACCACATCCTTTTTCCCAGTGCTTCTCTTAACGCCCCAGTACTGTGGCAATACTACAGTGGAAACAGCTCAGGCCTTTGACACTTTTTCACCATCATGAGTTTCTTTTCTCACATGTGGTAAACTGTTCCCAGAGTGATAGCAAGGTGTAGAGCTGGATGAACACAGCAGGCCAGGCAGCATCAGAGGAGCAGGAAAGCTGATATTTCGGGTCTGGACCCTTCTTCAGAAATGGGTGAGGGGTAGGGTGCTCTGAAATAAATAGAGAGAAGGGGAGACAATGATGGAAGGAGCATATAGGTGGAGAGAAGACAGACAGGTCAAGGAGGTGGAGATGGAACCAGTACAGGTTAGTGTACATAGGGAGTTGGGATGGGGACTGGTCAGTGAGGAGGGAGGGGTGGGTAGGTGGGAGGGAAGACGGACAGGTCAAAGAGACAGGGATGAGGCTAATAGGTAGGAAGTGGGAGTTGGGGTTGGTCAGTGAGTTGGAAGGAGCAGATAGGTGGGAGAAGGATCCAGACCCAAAACGTCAGCATTCCTGCTCCTCTGATGCTGCTTGGCCTGCTGTGCTCATTCAGCTCTACACCTTGCTATCTCAGACTTCAGATTCGGCAGTTCCTATGATCTCTGAATGATTTGTTCCCAGTGTGATCTACATTTTGTTTTTCATTGAAGGATGTTCCTTTATCATGATTTCTTTCCATCACAGAATGAAATTGCTGTTGGAAGCTCGATTTTGGTTTATGCACTAATGGTTCTTCATCTGCCATCTCTGCCGCTCCTCTCGCTGCTTTAACTTTCTGTTCCTCAACATGAGTTCTGATCATTTTTGAACACCTCCAGCAGAATAATCTCTCTAAGAACCTCATATGACTTTTCTATTTTTAATGCTCTCACCCATCTATCAAAGTGTTATGTTTAATTCTTTCAAACTCTACATAAGTCTGACCTCATTTCTTTCTCATATTTCTGAACCATTGTCTATATACGTCTGGTACCAATTCATAGGCACTCAAAATAGCCTGTTTTACTTCTACATATTCTCTTGACACTTTCTCTGACAGCGCTGTAAACACTTCACTCGCCATACTACCTACTTGGTCTGAATTAACATTAGACATACAGTCTCTGGCCTGTTCATCTGTTTAGCCATTTTCTCAAAGGAAATGAAAAAGGCTTCGCCATCTTCTTCATCAAATTTTGGTATCGTTTTGACATGCATATCAGGTCTTTGGTAACAATGGATCTGCTCTTTATCACTCTCGCCCTCACTAAGCCTATATTCTACCTTCATTTTCATCCTTTTCAATTGACTTTCTTGCTTAAGTTAAAACTTTTTTTTTGTCTTTCCTCTGCTTGTAACTATAACTCAAACTGTTTTCGTTCCCTTTCTTCGTCTTCTGCCCTGGCTCTTCTTTCCTTTTCTTTATCTTCTAACTCCAAGTATGTAGTTTCTAATTTAATATTTATAACTGAACTGCACTTGTTTGTTTTCCTGGTGTACATAAATGCTTGACTAACTCCTTTCAGATTTCTGCTTATCACTAGTTAAACCCAATTCTATCCTGTTTGCTAAGTCAAATGTATGTTTTTACTTTGTGTTTCTAAACTTTCTTGGCAAAGTTGGGAAGCATCCTCAAACCCCAGAATCTCTTTCACAACATTAAGAGCCATTGCCCCCAATTTTGATTTAATCAATTATAAGTAACCAAAATTAAACAGATTTTCCACTCCTCACCGAAGTTTCATTTAAAGATCTAGGACACTAATCCCTAAATCTGTTGGGAACTTTAGTGCCCTATCTCTGCTCAAATCTGTCCAAATCTGTTCAGTTCCGATACATGGACTGTCTAGATCCTGGATCCGAGGCCCCCACTGATAACTAAAACCGCAACATCCAGACAGGTTTGCCATGCCTCATAATCTGTGAAAGGAAATGTCTAAAGTGTTCTAACCTCCTTTTTACCTTCCCCAGTCTGTTATAAAGGAGAGGTTAAATGAAATGAACTCCTGACCGTCACTCTATGATCAATAAGTAACAATTTATTCATTTAACTCTAGCACTGAACAAATTAATAGAACAACTAACAAACCAAACAGGTCCCCACTAATTAACTATTCCCAAATAAAACATATTTCTAATGGGGGAGAGATAGTTTTTCTGAAGAAGGGTGTAGGCCTGAAACGTCAGCCTTCCTGCTCCTCTGATGCTGCTTGGCCTATTGTGTTCATCCAGCTCTACACCTTGTTATCTCAAATTTCTGATGCTCTTCCAGTAAATACAAGTCCCACTTATATCAACCAAATGTATTAAAAAAGCTTAAACTAATGTCTCAAGACTATAACCAGGATATGTCTTCCAGAAAGTTCTGTGCCCTCTCCACTGTTCTTCTGTCAGGAGTGTCTTTTTCCGTCAAATTTTTATGTCAAAAATATTAGCTAAGAGTGCAGTTGTCATCAGATGATTGTTTTCTGAGAGTTTAGAGAATTCTGTGAGAGCCAGTGGTTTTCTCTTTGGAGCTGATGGTTGCTAACTCTAACAGATGGTAGTTGTACTCAACTGATTTTCAAATACACTCCTCTTTTATACTCAAGATTGTCTATCAATTTCTTACAATAGGATTGGTCCTAGGTTGTCAAAACAGTTGGAGTTATATTGTGCTCTTGAGATGCTGCTGGGCCTGCTGTGTTCATCCAGCCTCACATTTTATTATCTTGGATTCTCCAGCATCTGCAGTGTAATTATCACTGGAGTTATATTTAATTGGCTTTTAGTCTCTAAGCTCCTAGTTTAAATTAATTTGTTGATTTTCAAATTGACTGCCATAATAACAAAACAAACTAAAGTCTGGATTCCTCTCCACACAGTCTTTTGATACGATGTTTCAATTTCAGAAAATTTCTGTGCAACGGCACTTTTTAAAAAATCACCAAACCTAGAAAAAGCATACCACCTTTTACAGGGACCATGCATTCACCCCTGCATCATTTTACAAATGTCAATATTTTAAGAATGCTAAATTCTAATGTCCTGCCAGTCTTGGAAGTCAGGGTGTATCCAAATGGTTCTTTTTGGATTCTGTTAAACATAGTTAAGAGGAGACTCAACAATAGTAATTTGCATAAATATGAGCATTTATTAAGTAATAATAAAAAATGAAAAAAAGAAAAGAACATCCATTAAGTAAGTAAAAAGAATGAAAAAGAGAGGAAAGAAACAATACGCCTCATGCCCTTCTGCCTTCTGAGGACCCCTTGATTGACGGCTGGTCTGGAGGCTGAGGAACAAAACCCTCTCTCTTAAGCAGTGTAACAAACAGCCAGCACAAAGAAAGTAGATACAGAAGACAAAACACAGCCACAGAAGAATAAGTTACAAGCCAAAGATGACGCTTGTAAGGGAATGTTAACAAAGGGGTGGGCTTCTCCTTCCTTCAAAGACAAGGAGAGACAGACGACGTAATTACATGCAGGAGTTTATACCCCATCCTCTTTTTGAAGCTGTAGTAGATTAATATTAACCCACCCATTGTTTTATTTCTTTATTCATTCACGGAATGAAAGCATCACTGGCTAGGCAGCATTTATTGCACATCCTTAATTGCCCAGAGGACAGTTAAGAATTAAACACTTTGCTGTGGGTCTGGAGTCACATGTAGGCCAGACAAGGATGGCAGTTTCCTTCCCTAAAGGACATTAGTGAACCAGATGGGTTTTCCCTGACAATTGACAATGGATTCATGGTCATCATTAGACTCTTAATTCCAAATATTTATTGAATTCATATTCCACCATCTGCCATGGTGGGATTTGGACCCATGTTCCCAGGACATTATATGAGTCTCTGGATTAACAGTTCAGTGATAAGACGACTCGGTCATCGCTTCCCCTTGTCTTCCACATCTGCTTGATATGGAATGGATGGAGCTAGTTGTTTCTATTTTAGAAATTGGAGGCATTGAAGGCTGAACCCATTTTCAGAATTTCAATGTCACAATACAGAGATGGGTGGCTATGTATGGTGGATATGCATATGGGTGGATTTGATAGTCCATGGAACATAATCTCATAATATTTTAAAACAGAAGTCAAACACTTCTGTTTGATTCAGGCACAACATCCAAGGTCATACAACTTGTTAAGTACCATCAACAATTTTAGCCATTCAGCCCATCCTATACAATATAGCTTGTCACGCAGATGTTGAATATCATCATTAACTTTTAGTCTTTCGAGACATCCTTTCGATTTCACCCTGGAAGGTACTTACTAGCACATGTTACAATTGCAAATGCAGATGCAAATCAGCAACAACTTCAGAAAATGTATAATAAGAGTCTGTAACCGACATGAGAAGATTAAATTTCAATGCAAGTAACTCCATCAATACAAACAATACAATAATCGGGCGTATCATCAAATTAATGATTGCAATGGCCTTTGGGGACCGACTCTTAAATATATATCCCACCCCTAATTTGCGGTCAAGATTGTGATGGAATCAGCAAGTCATGCCACCTCACTTTAATATGCTTACATTTGTATCTAAAGACCACGTCATGCATTCTCAACTCCAATATGATCTTTTCAAATGAGTTTAAACTTATCTCTTAACACGTTCCCGATGCTTCAGCAAGTGTTTTGATCACCAGTTCAGTTCCCTTAAAAGGAAAGACAAGGAACATCACCAAGAGAAAGCTATCAGTTTGGTGCTCTCATCAAAATCTCTTTTTCACTAAAATGCGTTTTAACCTTAACTGCCAGTTCAGTTCATTATTCTAATTCTTTTGTCTACCAAAACCAGTCTCCACCCCTAATTACTTCATCTGATCCAGTTTTACAATTTAACTATTATCATATCTAATTGCAGAGATATATAGAGATTTGATAGTCCGTGGAACATGCCTTATAATATTTTAAAGCAGATGTCAAGTATTTGCGACGACATGGTGTCAAGTTGAATGAACACAGCAGGCTAAGCAGCATCAGAGGAGCAGGAAAGCTGATGTTTCGGGTCTAGACCCTTCTTCAGAAATGGGGTGGGGAAGGGAATTCTGAAACAAATAGGGAGCGAGGGGGAGGCGGATAGAAGATGGATAAAGAAGAAGATAGTTGGAGAGGAGACAGACAGGCCAAAGAGGTGAGGATGGAGCCAGTAAAGCTGAGTGTAGGGGGAGAGTTAGGGACAGGGTAGGTATGTCCAGGGAGGATGGACAGGTCGAGGAGGCGGGATGAGGCTGGTAGGTAGGAGATGGGGGTGGGGCTTGAGCTGGGAGGAGGGGATGGGGGGAGTTGAAATGGTTTGTGACTGGGAGGTGCGGTCGTCTGTTGCGAACCAAGCGTAAGGGTTCCACAAAGCGGTCCCCGAGCCTTTGCTTGGTTTCCCTGATGCAGAGGAGGCCACATCGGGAACAGCGGATACAGTATACCACATTGGCAGATGTGCAGGTGAACATCTTTTTGATGTGGAAGGTCTTCTTGAGCCTGGGATGGGGGTGAGGGGGGAGGCATAAGGGCAGGTGTAGCACTTCCTGCAGTTGCTGGAGGTGGTGGGGCTCGTGGGGAACATGGACCGGACAAGGCAGTCCCGGAGAGATTGGCCCCTCTGGAAAGCAGACAAGCGTGGGGAGGGAAAAATGTCTTTGGTAGTGGGGTCGGAATGGAGATGGATGAAGTGTCAGAGGGTGATGTGTTGGATCTGGCGGTTCGTGCGATGGTATGTGAGGACAAGGAGGATTCTGTTTTGGTTGTTATTGCGGGAGGGGGTGTGAGGGTTGAGCTGCAGGAAATGTGAGAGACACGGTCAAGGACGTTTTTGATCTCTGTGGAGGGGGAGTAGCGATCCTTGGGAAATGAGGACATATGGGATGCCCGGGAATAGAATGCCTCATCTCAGGAGCAGATGCAGCGGAGGCGAAGGAATTGGGAATAGGGGATGGTATTTTTGCAGGAAGTTGGGTGAGAGGAGGTGTATCCTTGATAGCTGTGGGAGTCGGTAGGCTTGAAATGGATATCAGTTTCTAGGTGGTTGCCAGAGATGGAGACAGAGAGGCCTAGGAAGGAGAGAGAGGTATCAGAGATGGTCCAAGTGAACTTAAGGTTGGGGTGGAAGGTGTTAGTGAAGTGGATGAACTGTTCAAGTTCCTGGTCGGAGTACGAGGTGGTGCTGATACAGTCATCGATGTAACGGAGGAAGAGGTGGGGGATAGGGCCAGTGTAGCTTCAGAGGAGGGATTGTTCCACGTATCCTACAAAGAGGCAGGCATAGCTTGGGCCCATATGGGCACCCATGGCTACCCCCTTTGTCTGTAGGAAGTGGGAGGAATTGAAAGAGAAGTTGTTAAGGGCGAGGATGAGCTCGGCTAGGCGGATGAGGGTGTCAGCGAAGGTGGACTGATTGGGCCTGCGGGAAAGGATGAAACGGAGGGCCTTTAGACCATCTGCATGGGGAATGCAGTTGTATAGGGACTGGACGTCCATGGTGAAGATGAGGTATTGGGGACCGGTGAATTGGAAGTTTTGGAGGAGGTGGAGGGCATGAGTGGTGTCCCAGACGTAGGTGGGGAGTTCCTGGACCCAGGGGGAGAAAATGGAATCAAGATAATTGGAGATGAATTCGGTGGGGCAGGAGCAGGCAGAGACAATGTGTCAACCAAGGCAATCAAGATTAAGGATTTTGGGATGGAGATAAAAATGGGCAGTGTGGGGTTGAGGAACACTGAGGTTGGAGTCTGTGGGTAGGAGGTCACCTGAAGTGATGAGGTTGTGGATGGTTTGGGAGATGATGTTTTGGTGGTCGGGGATGGTTCAAGATCAAGGGAGCGGTAGGAGGAGGTGTCAGATAGCTGGCGTCAGGCCTCAGCAATGTACAGGTCAGTGTGCCATACTACAACTGCACCTCTCTTGTCTGCACGTTTTATTGTGATGTCGGGATTGGAGTGGAGGGCTGCACGTTCTGCAGGGAAGTGGTTGGAGTGGGTGAGAGGGGTGGAGAGGTTGAGACGATTGATGTTTCGATGGCAGTTGGCGATGAAGAGGTTGAGGGTGGGTAGGAGGCCATGGAGTGGTGTCCAGGAGGAGGGGTGTGTTGGAGGTGGGAGAAGGGGTCAGTAGAGGGAGGGCTCGGCTCACAATTAAAGAAGTAAGCACGGAGGTGAGGCGGCGGAAAAACTGTTCAATGTCCAAACATGAGCGGTATTCCAAGATAATAAAATGTGAGGCTGGATGAACACAGCAGGCCAAGCAGCATCTCAGGAGCACAAAAGCTGACGTTTCGGGCCTAGACCCTTCATCGTTGATGTTAGGGTGCAGGGGGATAAAGGTGATCCATTTACTGACGATTGACCATTTATCCTCAGTAAGGGGACATCTGAGGGGACGATGAAGACCTGGCAGGGCTGGGTGTTACTGTCTCCCCTGAAGCTGCTGGCTGTGGAGACTGTGGGTGGAGCAATGTTGACATTGGCGGTGTGTGGAGTGGAGTAGGCAGTGGGCGGGCCAGAATTAGCGTGTGTTTGATTCAGGGGCAACGTAATTTGTTAGTTATTTTTCTAAGATCACCCACTTTTTCAAAGTTACTTCATGATTCATTCTAAATATTTGATATATCACTGTTCAAATTTGAGCAAGTTCAATATTTTGTTTATTCCCTTAAAGTTACTAACCATTTTTGGATGCGTTGAAACCATTGAGACTGTGCATGTGCTTTATCATTTCCTAGAGTCCCTTTAAATTTTCAAGCAACTACCAATTTAAATATTTTTGAATTTCAGGTCATGTGAGTCTTAGCACAGTTTTTGTCATGATATGCATCAGTAGGCTCAATGGTTTCAAGATTCCTGTCAGTGGCTATAATTGATATTTCCACAGTACTTCCCGAACACTGAAATATGTCACCGAAAAATGGCTTCATGGGTTGAGGGTGCTTCATCCATCGCTGTGTTACGACATTGAAATTCTGCAAACGGGTTCAGCCTTCAGTGTCTCCAGTTTCTAAACTGAAAACAACAATCTCCATCCATTCCACATCTGGCAGAATGGGTCAATTAGTATTAACCTATTACAGATGCAGAAAGGTGGGTGGGGCGTAAAACTCCTGCACGTAATTAGGCCATCCGTCTCTCCGCTCCTTGGAGGCAGGGAAAGCTCGCCCTTTTGTTAAATTTGCCTTTCCCAAACTCTTCGCATGCAAGGACTCAACATTCCAATGTCCCAATCACTTGGATATTAACAGTGAGTCAATCTTATTATCTGGAATTAAAGATTCACTCTTGTCAAAACAGAATTTGGAAGTTCATTCTGATTAGTAATTGAAGTTTACTCAAGTTGAAACACAACATGGAGCCAATTCCAAAAGGTAAATTCTAAACAAGATTTACAAACCAAATTTTTGAATCAACATTTTGCAGATTTTTGCTTGACACAACCACTGATGGTTTCTCAAAAGGACATTACCGTAACGATTTATGTTCCATACTAATACAGCAAACACAGTACTTTTAAATCACAAGGCATTCCCAAAACGTTAACTAAAACTTCAAATTATCCCCAGGTCACAAGCTCTAGGGAACAAAAGGACACAAATTGTACACGGCGACATTTAACAACCAGCAAACAAAGGTGCATTCAAAGAGTTAGCACTTCTACAAGGTTCAGTGCACTTGCACAGCACAGAAACCTGGCCTCTAGTTAACTTTTTCTGATTATAAATATCCCCCATCCTTTTGGGGGTCCTAATTGTGCTAATATGTTAGCTACAGATCCAAATCTAGAGTCTGCTGCATTTCACCCTGGAATACCAAATGTCTCCAGAGTATCAGGTTGCTTTTCTCTTCTCTCACATATTTTACCAAACTCCATTCCTCATCACCAAAAATGTCTCGGATCACAGCATGTATCCAAATGGCTCTTTTCAGATTCGGTTAGATACATTTGAGAAAAGATTCAACAATAGCAGTTTGCTGAAATACAAACCTTTATTGAGTAATAATAAGCGAGGAAAAAAAAAGGAACATTTATTAAGAAAATAAAAAGAACCAAAAAGAGAGGAAAGAAACAATATGTCTCACACCCTTCTGCCCTTCGGAGGCCCCTCAATTGCCAGGTGGTCTAGAGGCTGAAGTGGTCACTGGCACCGTTCATGATCCCAGTCTGAGATGAAGTCCTGCCACTTGGAACGAAGCTCTCTCTTATACAATGCAACAGACAGCCAGCACAAAGAAAGCAGATGCAGAAAATAAAACACAGCTACAGAAAAACAAGTTGCAGTGATGCCTTTGGCCCATAAAGAAATGTTAAAAAGACTCATCCAAGGTCGTACAGCTTGTCAAGTATCATCAACAATTTCAGCCATTCAGCCCATCCTATACTATCTATCTTCTCATGCAGCTGTCAAATTTCATCAATAATATTTATCCCTTCAGCCCATCCTATATACTGCGTTCCAGTCTACAAGTATTCTACCCAAACTCACTTCATTAGGCATGCCTACCTAATTGAAAGCCCCACTCCACCTCCCAATTTGGATACTGTTCAACTTCTAATGAAGAGTATCATAAAATTTAGATCGCAGTCTTCTTTTCGAGGACTCTGAAGTAACTCCACCGAGGCTGGTTTCCTGTCACCAAGTCACCCTTCATTTACACATAGAGAGTCCTTGACACTGATACAGCTCCGTCAGAGCCAGCTCTGAGTGAGCAGGATGTCTGACACTCCTTTTTTCCTGTGCGTGTGCAGGTGTGAGACACAGTAAAAACACCAGGCATACAAGTAACTTTATTAAGATACCACAATCAGGAAAAACACCCATGTGACAAAAGCATCAGTATCAAGCAAAACCCTGTAGGGGCAATGCCTACGTAAAAGATAAAGTGAGGTGGAGGGTCGGGATCAAATCATAAAAGAGTTTGTGGGGGAAACAAAGCACTCCACACCCTGTGGTGCCCGCTTCTCCCAAAAGGCATCAAGAGCGTCAGTGCCCACCATGTGCTCCTTCTCCAGGGACAATCGGGTGCGCGGAAGTAGCCACAGAAAAGGGTAAGGCAGTCAGCCATAATGATACGCTCCATGGCCCCCTGCCGGGGCCTATTAATGGCCAGCTTGACCAGGCCCAGGAGCAGACCCACGAGGAGATCCTCTGATTGGCTCGTCTCCCTCCATACCTGGTGCTCAAAGACCAGGAGCATGGAGTTGAAGTGCAACCAAAAAAAAGGGAGGTCTTTGAGGTAACTGAAAATGGAGTGCAAGTGCCCACACCCAATATATGCATGGCCCATTGACTCTATAGTGCCACAAAACCAGATGGTTGGGCTGGGAGTCCATGAAGTGCCATAGTCTGCATTACATGGAGCCGCTGTGCGCAACACCCTCCACCACAGATCTCCAAGGGAAGGAGGGAGGACTCCCACATCGAGGGCAAACACTTCTTTCCTAATCTGTCAGCCAGGGCTCCCTGATTGGATCAGGTTAACAGCCGCAATCGGGGAATTCATATTCTATGAGGTCTACCGAGCTGACCTCATTACAATCATAACAGAGTCCAAATGGCTTTTGGCAGAAATTTGCATACTTGAATGTCAAAGCTGAGACCTATGCAATATTGTATTGGAGACAGAGAAAGTAAGAGCAGGAATAGGTGATTTGGCCCTTTGAGCTGCATTGCCCTTTGATGAGATCATCAAACGCATTATCCTGTTCCCATTTTCTCCCTATGCCCTTTGATCCCATTAGCCCGAAGAACTAGATCTAACTCTTTCTTGAAAACATTCAATGTTTTGGCCTCAGTCACTTTCAAAAGCAGAGAAACCCAAATGCTCATTACTGTCTGCATGAAAAAATTCTTTGTCTCACTTCTAAATGGCCAACCCCGTATTCTTAAACAGTACTCCTTGATTCTGTACTTCCTGTTTATATTCTTTCTGCCTTCCTCCTAGTCCTGTTAGGATTTTACAGGATTAACAGATGTCACTGTTTATCTCACTTCTCATTACTATAGACAAAGGTTTCAGTAATGGTAATTGACAGTTAGCAGCCAGGCTGTTTTATGAAAACAAAATAAACCAACAAAGTTGACTCTGATTGTTTGGGGCTTTGCTCTGAGAAATGAACCAGTTACTTGCTGTAACCTCTGTTGCTGATTTGAAACAGATACAACATGCCTGTTTTGAAATTTAACAAAGTCTTGCTGTTAATTGTCACTCAGCATTAATGGATACAATCTTCGCAGCATTGCTTCTAACAATTAGAATTGACTTGTCAACCAATCAGCACTCTCCTTTCATGCAACGTAAATTTGTTTCCCCTTGAATTTGTATCCTTGTGAAAAGTCGATGAGTACACGATGAAAATCTTCAACAATCACTCATAATTTCATAATCACTCAAGTTTTGTACTATTAACTGACTATTTATGCAAATGTATACAGTTTTTGTGGGCCATGGCTGGTTACTATGCTAACAAAATGTGAGGCTGGATGAACACAGCAGGCCCAGCAGCATCTCAGGAGCACAAAAGCTGACGTTTCGGGCCCTAGGGTCTAAGCCCGAAACGTCAGCTTTTGTGCTCCTGAGATGCTGCTGGGCCTGCTGTGTTCATCCAGCCTCACATTTTATTATCTTGGATTCTCCAGCATCTGCAGTTCCCATTATCACTGGTTACTATGATTACAGCTTTTGATTCTTTTAATTCAGCCCATTCAGGTACACTTTGACACACTATCTGGGGCAATTGGGACTTGAACCCGAAGCTTCTAGCCTCAGCCTTAGTTTTAATGTAGTCCTAAAGCTGTGTGTCTTGGAAATGATTACTTGGACTTACATGATTATACCTTGTGTGAACATCTTACATGATATGGCTTTTATAACCTTCAAGTGTGAAAGAAAATTTGAAATTCAAATCAGGCCACATTGGTGAACAGAAGGTACCAGTTTGTGTGTAAGTGGGAGTAGGATGAGAGAAGGTTTGCCCCAAGCAATATCACTCAATTGGAAACTGTGAACCTTAGTAGAGGTGTTCACCACAGAGTGAAATTTAATTAGAAACGAACCTTGCCAGATTCATCTTGTACCAGCTAAGCACAGATATGATATGACATAAGTTCTTCCTCTCTGGACAAAATCTTTTATAGATTAGAACAGATTGTGATACTTCAGGTTGTAACAGTTCAGGACATAACCACATACAATAAAATCAGAATCTGGCAATAAAGAAAAGCTGCAATCATGGCTTAGTGTATCTGCATTTAATAATGAACTGCTATGGAATCACTATTGTTCAAAAACAGATAAGGTGTGCCCTCTAGGCCTACAACATTTTTAAAATTTTGCTCCTGCCCATTGTTTTTCTGAAGATGATAGTGTCACCTCAAATGCTGATGCACATAAGGACAAGAAAACAACCATTTAAGTCTGTTACTTGAATTGAACTACATGATTTGTTATCACTTGTATTTAACAAATAAATAAAGTGAGAAGTGGGAATGTTGGCAATTTGAATTGCAGATGATATTAAGATATAACTATAATATAACTAAAAAATATAACTAAAAAATAAAAAGTCCATCACTTATCACATTGAAAGAACAACTGAGCTTTTCATGTTACAAGTCATCATTTACACAGCATAAGGTATGATGAGAAATAAAAGATTTTGCAATACATTATAAAAGTTGTCGATCTTTTGGAAACACATGATGAAAGCAACGCCAGAATAAATGGTGCCTACACAGAACACTTGGGAAGGTTCGAGTAATGTTATATTGAGAGAATGCAAACTTCATAAGGATCATAGAGAACAATGGTACTAGAAGGCAATTAAATTATTGAGAGGTAATCCCTCTGAATTCATCTGTTCCTATTTTCCCAGTAATATTGGCATCAGAGCAAAACTAGATTAGCAAATTCCTTACTATGAGTTAGCAAAATGAGTGTGCAAACCAATATTAATAGATTTAATTTCAAATTTAAGTAAATATTAACATTTGGGAAAATCATCTTAAATACATTTGAAAGCAAGAACATGTTAGCCCAAGTTAAATGGTGCAACTCCCAATTTAGAGTCAAAGACATTCAAGAATCACATCCACCTGAAATAATGGCTGGCAATTAGCCACTGACATTCCACTAATGTACTTCAGCAATAAGCTACATATATCAGGGCTTCTGACTCTCTATTAATTAAACTTGGCTTCATAAGGGTGCCTCCTGCTCAGAGCAGGCACTTAGGTGAAATCATTACAGACTCCAAAAATGTATAATAAGTTGTGGAATATCAGCAATATAAACAGGAGCTGCTAGAGAAACTCAGCAGGTCTGGCAGCAACTGAGAGTGAAACAAAGAACAATTCCCTTCTTGAAGAGAGGAGTTACACTCGCTACTTTCCAATCTGATATAGACTTTTCAGAGTCTAACAAATTTTGGAAAATTAACACTAAGGCAGCTTCTACTTCATTAATCACCTCCTTTAAGACTTGAGGATGATATCTATTGGGATTTGTGACCTTTCTAGCCTGTGGCTCCATCATTTGCGCAATACCACATAATTCATGACTGCAATTTCAATAAGTTCCTCTCTCCCTTCCACTTCCTGATTTATAGCTATTACTGGAATGTCCTTGTGTCCTGCACAGTGAAAACAGAAGCAAAATATTTAATAAAAAACTAAAAGAACTGAAGATGTTGGAAATCATAAACAAAAGCTGAAATTGCAAGAAAATCTCAGCAGGTCTGGCAACATCTGTGGAGTGAAGCCAGAGTTAACATTTCAGGTCCAGTGACCCTTCTTGAGAACCAATAGTAGCTAGGAAAAAGTTTTTTTTAATGCAGAAGATAGGGTTTAGGGAGGGGTAAGGACTAAATGGCAGAGGGAGATAGAGCCCAAGGAGAGAGAAGAGCAGTTTGACATACAAAAGAGTGAGTAACGGTTAGCCTAGGACAATGTATAGCTGCAGATGGGATTATACGGGCTGACAATGGTTGTGTCTAGGTTGTGTCTAATCGCATACCGTGTGATTGCAAGGCCTGCTGTGAGGGGGTTGGGATAAAGACATAAGAGAAGGTGCGTCCAGCCCTAAAATTGTTGAAGTCAATATTAATTCTAGAAGGCTCTTGAAATCTCAAGCGGAAAATAAGGTGCCATTCTTCCAGCTTGTGCTAAGGCTGAGGCAGAGATTTAGCCAGGGAACACAGTGGTGTACTGAAGTGGCAGGCACAGGAAGCTCACTGAGATAATGGGAACTGCAGATGCTGGAGAATCCAAGATAATAAAATGTGAGGCTGGATGAACACAGCAGGCCAAGCAGCATCTCAGGAGCACAAAAGCTGACGTTTCGGGCCTAGACCCTTCATCAGAGAGGGGGATGGGGTGAGGGTTCTGGAATAAATAGGGAGAGAGGGGGAGGCGGACCAAAGATGGAGAGAAAAGAAGACAGGTGGAGAGAGTATAGGTGGGGAGGTAGGGAGGGGATAGGTCAGTCCAGGGAAGATGGACAGGTCAAGGAGGTGGGATGAGGTTAGTAGGTAGATGGGGGTGCGGCTTGGGGTGGGAGGAAGGGATGGGTGAGAGGAAGAACAGGTTAGGGAGGCAGAGACAGGTTGGACTGGTTTTGGGATGCAGTGGGTGGAGGGGAAGAGCTGGGCTGGTTGTGTGGTGCGGTGGGGGGAGGGGATGAATTGGGCTGTTTAGGGATGCGGTGGGGGAAGGGGAGATTTTGAAACTGGTGAAGTCCACATTGATAACATTAGGCTGCAGGGTTCCCAGGCAGAATATGAGTTGCTGTTCCTGCAATCTTCAGGTGGCATCATTGTGGCACTGCAGGAGGCCCATGATGGACATGTCATCTAAAGAATGGGAGGGGAGTGGAAATGGTTTGCGACTGGGAGGTGCAGTTGTTTGTTGCGAACTGAGCGGAGGTGTTCTGCAAAGTGGTCCCCAAGCCTCCGCTTGGTTTCCCCAATGTAGAGGAAGCCACACCGGGTACAGTGGATGCAGTATACCACATTGGCAGATGTGCAGGTGAACCTCTGCTTAATGTGGAATGTCATCTTGGGGCCTGGGATAAGGGTGAGGGAGGAGGTGTGGGGACAAGTGTAGCATTTCCTGCGGTTGCAGGGGAAGGTGCCGGGTGTGGTGGGGTTGGAGGGCAGTGTGGAGCGAACAAGGGAGTCACGGAGAGAGTGGTCTCTCCGGAAAGCAGACAGGGGTGGGGATGGAAAAATATCTTGGGTGGTGGGGTCGGATTGTAGATGGCGGAAGTGTCGGAGGGTGATACGTTGTATCCGGAGGTTGGTGGGGTGGTGTGTGAGAACGAGGGGGATCCTCTTAGGGCGGTTGTGGCGGGGGCGGGGTGTGAGGGATGTGTTGCGGGAAATACGGGAGACGCGGTCAAGGACGTTCTCGATCACTGTGGGGGGAAAGTTGCGGTCCTTGAAGAACTTGGACATTGGGATGTGCGGGAGTGGAATGTCTTTTTTTGTGGAAAAATGTAAATGTTATGCAAAGCAGTCGCCCAGTCTACACTTCATTTCCCAATGAAGGGAAAGCACATTGTGAGAAGTGAATGCAATAGATTGGAAAAAGTGCAGATGAAGTACTACTTCACTTAGAAGGTGTGTCTGCATCCTGATGGGTATTTATTGCAGCCTATTTCTAGGAATCATCATCTAACAGCAATTGTAGGTATGCATTGCTGATGTCCAGCTTTGTGAAGGACAGCCCTCCAGCCAGCTTTATGTCTAAGTACTGCATGTTAAATGGTCTCTCAGCATCTCATTAAGGCTTAAATCAACATCATTTGCTTCTGCCAGTCATCGTAACCTAGTCAAAAATCCTGACACTGATTCCCCTAATTCTCAAACTGTCGATTAAAATTAATAACATTTCAGAATTAGACGAAGCTTGGCGTTATAATATTCCCTAAATAAATCCCGTTAACCGTTAAAAGGTTTTAGCATCTGGTGCCTCAGGAAAAAACAGGCCCCCTAATAACTGGAAAAGCTGCGTATTCACAAGCTGTCAGGAGAATTATTCATTGCTTCTCATCTGCCCCGATGCCCAGAAAAAATAATGCATTCTTTCCACAGACTGGGCCCGGTCTTCAGTGGCAGGATTGAACAAGTCAAACTTCCCAAATAATGGCATGATGATGGCAGACATGCTTACCCCAACTCAAAGACGACTGTTGCAAGAGAATTTCTCCACTAACATTTTTTTCTCTCGTCGCAATTGACGTAACTCCACAGAGGTCAGTATCCCATCACCAAGTCGCCCTATATTTACATGTGCATAGTCCTTGACACTGGTCCAATTTCCTCAGAGTCAGCTGTCAGAATGAACAGAACCTCTGACACTCCTTTTTATACCTGTCAGCCAGGGCTCCCTGATCGGATCACAATAA